>NC_091471.1:270740711-271083214 GCF_036971445.1 Narcine bancroftii
TGAATATTTTGGGTTCAGTGATCATAATGTCATTAGTTTCATGTTAATTATGGAGAAAGATAGGTCTGGGCCTCAAGTTCATATTCTAAATTGGAAAGCCAATTTTGAGGAAATGAAAAAGGATTTCAAATGCATGGATTGGGAAAAGTTGTTTCCAGGCAAAGATGTGTGATGTAAGTGGAGGATCTTCAAAGGTGAAATTTTGAGAGTATAGAGCTTGTATGTCCTTGTCAGGATTAAAGGCAAAGTTAGCAAGCATAGGGAACCTTGTTTTTTGAGGGATATTGGGGATCGTTTTGAAAGAAGGTATAGGCAGTGGAGCAAATGAGGTACCTGAGGAGTATGAAAAATGCAAGGAAAACCTCAAGGAAAAAAAACAGGAAGGCTATTAGAATACATGAGGTTGCTTTGGCAGACAATGGGATGTAAAATCATAAGGGCTTCTACAGGTATATTATGAGCAAAAACATAGTTTGGTACAAAGTTGGTCCCCTTGAAGATCAGAGTAAGTTGACTTTATATAGAGCCAAGAGATGGGGGAGATCTTAAATGATTTTTTTTCCCATCAGTATTCACTCAGGAAATGGCCACAGAGCCATGGAAAGTAAGGAAAACAAGCAGTGATGTCATGGAACCTGTGCAAATTAAAAAGGAGTAACTGCTTGTTGTCTTGAAGCAAATAAGGGTGGATAAATCCCAAAGGCCTGACAAGATATTCCCTCAGAGTTTGAGAGAGGCTAATGTAGAAATTACAGGGGCTCTGGCAGAAATATTTAAAATGTCTTTAACCCCAGGTGTGGTGCTGGAGGACTGGAGGGTAGCTCAAGTTGTTCCACTGTTTAAAAAAGGCTCCAATAGTAACATGGGAAATTATAGGCCGGTGAGCCTGCATCAGCACAGATTTACCACAGCTTACAAAGAATACACTCACTTATTTCTTTCAGCATACCATGAAGTTGACTTTCTTTTATTGTTTACTCTACACAACATTGCATTGTTCAACTACCCAAACACCACAAAGCTAAACTCCTCTGATCTTCTCAATGACTGACTGCCATAAGGGTGATCCTGACACTCTCACCGTCTTCCTCCCGATGAAGGTAAGTATGCATCCACAATAGCTCCCCTCACCACCCCCCACCCCCCCACAAGCCTCTGATCCATGTAAGGAGGCAACTGATTGGAATTGTACTGCTACGTAATGGTCCAGAGGCCTATCAACCTCGTATGATAGTGCAAGAGAAGCAATGCAGAGTCCGACTGGCAAGGGTACAAATGGTCCTCCGACTCTGGTTCTGATGCAGAACATGGACCACCGATATATGTAAACCTCAACTTGTTGATGGAAACTGTGTCAGCTTTTCCATTCCTGTCGATCACAGAAATCTTCAGATGGCGTCCTAAGACCTGAAAAGGACTACCACAAACGGGCTGAAGTAGTTTGTGAACAGCATCCTGCTGACGGAAAACATGAGTAAATCATTTGGCACACATACAGCAGGTGGCGCCTACCACACAGGAGTACGTGAGAGCAATCTCTTGCTTTCCCAAAGACTATCAACATAACTAGCTGGATCACAGAGCGTTGTGCTTGGACTCAGATTCACAAACTCGCCTGGCAAGGTTAACGTAGTGCCATATACTAGCTCTGCCGCTGAACATCCAAGAGATCTACTTTAACAGCAATACAAGGAGAACCATGGGCAGACATTTGGTCCATGTAGATGCATCACCACCTGCTGTTAATGCTCCCTTCAATTGTCGATGGAAACGCTCAATGAGGCTGTTGGTTTGTGGATGGTAAGCATAATACTAGTAGTTCCCAGAAGATCATTGAGAGCTCAGAACAATGCCGACTCGAACGGAGACCCTCGATTTGTTGTAATAGTGACTGGAACACCCAAGACAGAATCCCACAATCCATGAAAGCCCTACTAGCAAGTGTCTCTGCAGAGATGTCAGTGATAGGAATGGCCTCCTGCCACCTGGTAGTCCTGTCTTCACACATGAGCAGATAGGTACATCCACAAGATGGCAGAAGTGGGCTTACCAAGTCTAGGTACACATGCTGGAAACGGGAATTTGGAACAACAAAATCCCCCAGCTTGGATTTTGTGTCTGGAGACAGAGCGCTGACACGGCAAGCAGACCCTTGCCCATAATCCAACATCCCATTTAACATGAGGCCAGGTAAAATGTTCTGTAACTAGTGTGACTGTTGCTTTTCTACCAGGATGCAATAGATTGTGAAGAGACTCAAAGATCTCCCACATCATAGCCGAGGCCTTCTTTTGGAAAAATCACAGATCAACTTTTCACCCGATTCATCCAGGATCACATCTTGAAGATAGAGACCAGAGTTGATCTGGCGATACGGGATGAGATCGGGATCAATATGAAATCAATAGCAGTAGTCTTATGTAAGGCGTCAATGTCGTGCCTGGATTGGGTGTCAGTCACTGCGTTCGCTCTTCCTCAGATGTTCATATGTCTGATTAAAATTGGATGATGAAATCCAAGTGACAAATCTCTCAGGGTGAGTAGAGATGTGTGCTTGTACTCACAGTATGCGCAAGAGTCTGTATAAATGGTGAATGGACAATCCTCCAATAAAAAGCATAAATGTCTCACTGAGACAGAAGGCCAAGAGTTCTCAACTAAACGTACTATACTTTGCCTGAGCCGATGACAGCTTGACTGAATAAAAAAGCCAGAGGTTCCAATTGCCCACGGATTCATTGTTCTAACACTGCTCCCACATCCCTGACAGATGCATCTGTGATGAGAGAGAGCAAGGCGTTGGGCTTTTGATGTTCAAAGCATCGTGGCATTCACAAGTGGAGTCTTCACATCATTGAAAGTACGCGCAGCATTGTCACTACCCATTTTAAATTGGAAGGTACTGTGAATTCACGGGGTCACCACTTGTCAAGGCACAGATTTACCACAACTTACAAACAAATAAAGAATAAACATACTTGTTTCTTTCAGCACACCATGATGTTGACTTTCTTTTATTATTCACTAGACACAACATTGCATTCTTCAACTCCCCAAACTTCACCCAGCTAAATTCCTCATTGGCTCATTGCCACACAGGTGATCCAGACACACTCACTCTCCTCCTCCCGATGAAGGTAAATACATGACCATGACAAGCCTAACATCAGTAGAAGGTGGTCTAAGAGATCAGATATATAATGATTTGAATAGCCAGAAACTGATTTGGAATAGTCAACATGACTTTGTGCGTGGCAGGTCGTGTTTAACTAATCTTGTAGAGTTTTTCAAGGATGATACCAGGAAATTTGACAAAGGAAGGAATGTGGATGCTGTCTACGTGGACTTTAGAAAAGCCTTTGATAAGGTCCCACATGAGAGGTTAGTTATAGATTCAGATGCTTGGTATTCATGGTGAAGTAGTGAATTGGATTCGATAATGGTTGGATGGGAGAAGTCAGAGAGTAGTGGTGGATGATTGCTTCTCATACTGGAGGGCTGTGACTAGATGAGTGCCTCAGGGATCAGTGCTGAGACCACTGTTTGTCATTTGTATCAATGATCTGGATGATAATGTGGTAAATTGGATCAGCAAGTTTGCAGAGAACACTTCGATTGGAGGTGTTGTGGACAGCAAAGGTGGTTTTCAGAATTTGCAGAGGGATCTGGACCAACTGGAAAAGTCAGCTGAAAAAGATGGAATTTAATGCAGACAAGTATTGCATTTTGGAAAGGCAAACCAAAAAAGGGCATAAACAGCAAATGGTAGGGCACTGAGGAGTGCAGTAAAACAAAGGGATCTGAGAATACAGATAACAATTTCCTGAAAGTGGCATCACTGGTGGATAGGGTTGTAAATTGGCCTTCATAAATCGAAGTATTGAGTATAGGAATTGTGGTATCATGCTAAAGCTGTCCAAGACATTGGTGAGGCCAAATATTGTGTGATGTTTTGGTCACCCAACTACAGGAATAAGATAGAAAGGGTGCAGAGAAGATTTACAAGGATGTTGGCCAGACTTCAGGAACTGAATCACAATGAAAGGTTAAACAGGTTAGGACTTTATTCCTTGGATCATGGAAGCATGAGGGGAGATTTGATAGAGGTATTTAAAATTATGAGGAGGGGGGGGATATACAGAGTAAATATAGATAGGCTTTTTCCAGTGAGGATAGGTGAAAGTACGTGGGTTAAGAGTGAAAGGGGGAAAGTTTAAATTTAGACATACAGCACAGTAACAGGCCATTTTGGAGCACGAGCCTGTGTTACCCAATTACACCCAATTGACCTATACTCCAGGTACGTTTCGAATTATGGAAGGAAAGTGGAACCCTTGGAGAAACCCCACACAGACACAGGGAAACTCTTTATGGACAGAACGGGATTCCATCACCGGACCCTATCATTGGTGCTAACCACTGCATCAACTGTACTGCCCCTGGGGGGCAACTTCTTCACACAGAGACTGGTGGGAGTGCAGAACCAGCTGCCAGCTGAGGTCGTGAATGCAGGCTCAATTTTTACATTTAAGATGAATTTGTATAGGTACATGGATGGGAGAGGTATGGAGGGGTATGGACTGGGTGCAAGCAAAAAATGGTTTGGCACAGACAAGAATGGCCAAATGGGCCTGCTTCTGTGCTCCAGTGTTCTATGGCTCTAAATGACAACATGTAAGTTTCAGGAGTGAAAATTAAAATGTGTTTTTTTAATGACATGATGCAGGGGACTACACACAGTTCAACTGTAATAATTACATAGTTGAATAATTACTAAAATTCATTCTCAATGTACATGCATGCATAGCTACTATTTAAATTAATCTAGCATGAAAGAAATTCCACCTGATGCCCTTTGGAAAATGAGGCAACTTCCTATACAAAACCTGAGAAAATGAATTTGAGGGCTGTGCAATTAGTGTAGTGGATAGTGCAATGCTGTTACAACGCCAGCAATCGGGTTCGGGGCTCTAATCTCGTGCTGTCTGTTGAGAGTGTGTATGCTATTTCTGTGTCCGTGTGTGTTTTTCCTTGGGGCTCCAGTTTCTTCCCACCATTCAATACCTACTGGGGATGTTGGTCAATCGAGTATAATTGGGCAGGCACAGGATCATAGACCAAAAGGGCCTATTACTGTGATGTATGTCTCAATATAATTTATTTAAAATTTAATAAATTATCTAAATTAAGTTTGGATTTTCTTGTTCTTCAACAATTAGTAACAAGTAAAAATGTAGAATGCCAATAATAGTTAACAGTTGCATTTGTCATTCTTAAGTGTTTTCTAAGATAAAATCAGATTGTATTATTTAGTTTACTTGGAATATAATGGAGTCATGTAGCATTATCCAATTATTGTTAAGTAAAAGCAAGTTTGAATTGGTGCAGATTTATAAATTTTTGATCAGTTTGGATTTCATTGTGTCAATTTCATGATGCAAATAAAACAAATTTGTTTTAAAATTTTGAGACCTAACCAAAATATTCACAAGCATATAAATTTACAATATTATACATACAGATCTCTTATCTTCAAAAACATTCACAAATTATATTATTTGACAGGCTAAATTAGGAAAACCACATACACACAAGACACACAAGCCACATACTTACTATTTAGCAGAATCTGACAATTGATATTCTCGTCTTCGGTCATAGCATTCTTGTATTCCTGGATCATTCCACAGAGTCTTTATTGCACTTACATATGGGCTACTGAATGATGCAACTTTTTCTACATCAACCTCCCGAATCAATTGTGCATTTGCCTGGAAATAAAACAAAAATATAATTTCTATTCTTGTTTTTTTTTAAAAAAAGTTCACAAAATTTTCATTTACTAAAAATACAAGCTGTTAAAGAGATTTGAAGCAACAAATTCCATGAAACATGGTAATGACAATAAACCATATTCTGATTCTGACCTTCCCAACCCTTCCCTGACTGTAAATATTACTTTTTAATTTCTTTAACTGGCAAAAGTATGTTTTGGTTGCATCAATTTAACATCAAAGGAAGGAGCGGATAAAAAGCAGAAAGAAAACCGAGTGGCAGAGGTGTAGATATTGAGAAGATAAAAATTTCTGTTTATAAGTTGCCATATGTGGATGTTGCTGGTACTCTAGTATTTATTGTGCAATGGATCTGTGTTAATGTTGAGGTTAATGTTGAGCTATATTTCATATACAAATATCTTAGTATAGAGCTAAAATATTGTATATGTAATTCTTAGTAAGTTGTGGGCTGGCCACAGGGCTACACACACCCATACAATATATTCAGAAGTGAGGTCATCTTTCAGAGTCATGATGTCTACAAGTCAGAGTATATGAAGGTCATATGGTTTCCAAGAATTGAAAATGTCTCGTTGATAATGTAATATCACATGATTTTGAGAAATATATTGGCAAAGTCAGAAATTTTGAACCAGTTGGAACCTTGTGAAAGACAGGGTTGAATTAAAGTAACCAGAATAGGTCCTGTTGTGATACTGCTAAATCAAAGAGGAATACAGAAAAAAAAGTGGATTTCGAAAGGGAGACCACTTTATGACAGCTCTTTTGAAAATAAAGAGTGCAGCCTCATTGTGGAAGAAAACTTCATAACTCTTGAGAAAATAAGTGGGAGTTGAAGATCACTAGAATGAGAGATTAAGAATCTCTTCCTGGAAAAAAGCTCAACAAAATTTGTGAGTTTGAATAGACTAAGGGCTGACTTGAATGTTAACAAATACTTCATTGTTGCTTTTAAGCAACAATTTAAAAGAACTTGATGCTTCTCATTTGCTTTGTAATTACTTTTGAACTATAATTTTAAATAAATGATATTAATCCACCTTGAAAAAAAGTTGTAAGTTTAAAAGAAACAAATTAAGAATATTGGTGTCCAAAATTCAAAATCAGAAAGCTTAGATTGAACAAAATGTCTAATTTGTAAATATCTAAAAAATACATACATTGGAAAGATTAAGTTTTGCAGATAATTGTTCAAAAGAAGCAAAGATATCTCGAATAGAATGATCCTTATAATTCTGAATGCCTAATCTAAACCATTCTTTAAAACACATGTCCATCATCGACGATTCAAAAAAATTAATTATCTACAATAGGACTCACCAGAGAAAAACTATTAAGACCCAAAAAATTTCTAAATTGGGCCATATTCTTAATCTATGTCTCATTAATGGGTTAGGGGTCAATTTAGAAAAGGAACCCAAGATTGCTGAGATTTTTTTTGGGGGGGGGGAAAGCTCATAATGCCTGAGATGAGCTGTTAACCAGAGAATACATCGACCCCCCCCCCCCCCCCACCATAGATCACGCGGATTTATCTGCTGGGCTTTGGCTGGAGGTCATTGCTATTATGGAAGGTCCATCGACAAACACAGCACGTAACAAAAATATAAAGGGAGCTTTAAGTTAAACGTGATAGAAATGGCCAAGAAAACCAACAACTGGGCTGCTGCAAGAAAATTTGATGTTCATAGAAGTTGGTAAGACATTGGAAGAAGTAAGAAGCGACTTTAAGAAATATACCAAAAAGGAAATGTTCTTTGAGAAAAGGAATCACTCATTGGTCAGAGTTGGAAATCACGTTGCAGAATGGGTACAGGAACAGAGACAAGATTGCTTCATGGCCACAAAATAAGAACATTTGCACTGCAGTGAGCCAAGTTGCACCCAGACCTCAGTGATTATTTTGAGGCAACAGTAGGCTGGTGCAATCATTTCATGAACAGTAAAAAATTTGGTATTATGTCAAAAAAAATTGCACAGAAACTACCAAAAAAATCTTGATCATAAAGTTCTAAGTTTTCATCAGTTTATTATATGGATCCAGCAGAAATACCAATTTATATTGGCAAATATAGGAAGCATGAATTTTAACATGAGAGGCAATAGGACAGTGGAATGGAAAGGTGTTAAAACTGTCAAACCAGAAATACAGGTAATCTTCAAACACAAAATTAAATTGAAAATGAAATTCCCTGCAGGTATTTTGCATATTTTCAAATAAAGGATGGATGGATGCAAATGGTGTAAAACAATGGATAGACAACGTGTGGAACAGACGGCCAGGCAAAGAACAGAATTTGCTGGTCTGGAATATGTTTCGTAGCCACTTAACTGAGAACAATAATAGTAGATTAGCACTACATAATAATTACATGATGGTTATCCCAGGTTATCCTTTTGATGTCTGCTTGAACAAGCCTTTCAAAGACCATGTGTGTGAGGAATGGAAGACATGGATGTCGAGTGCAGGCAATGTGTGCTGCATCACTTGATGTGCTGTGGAACTTCGTGCTCAAGGTATGGGACAAAGTTAATAAGGAGACTGTGCTAAAATCATTTTAAAAATGTGGTAGCTTTTGTGCCATTGATGGCGAGGAAGATGATTTATTGTGGGACACTGATGTCGAAGCTGAAACAACTTCAAATACAGACTGGGTCCCATATGATGACTGCTTAAACAGTGAGAGTATGGATGAGCTCGCTGCCATCTTTGCTTCAGATGATGATAATGAGAGGGATTTTGAAAGGTTCTAAATATGTTGTTTTCAGACAATGATAGCGATTTTGAAGCGTGTTAATTGCATTGTTGCTTTCAATAAAAATCTCAATGAAAATCTGTTGCAGTTGGATTTTTTTTAGTTTATCAACGGTCAACTTATACACCGGATCAGCGCGGATTGGATTTTGAGCTGAATTGAAGGTCTCAAAAGTAAATCTGGCGTATAAGTCACCCCTCATTTTTAACAGATTTTGTTTGGGGTTTCATGACTTGACTTATACACTAAAATATATGGTAGTTCACTTTTAGGCAAAATTATTTTAAAGCCTGAGAATGGACTAAATTGGGCAAATAAAGTTAATATATCAGGTATGGAATTCTCAAGATTTGAAATTAAAATGTAATGGTTTGAAATTTGACCACACATGCTCACACAAGTACATTTGCACATAGTGGGGTTAAGCTTAGAGTTAAGTAAGAAATGTTAGTTTTCATTAAACTATTAATGACCTATTATTTCACATTTATCATTGTCTGGTGAATTTTCCATTGCTGTTCCTTTGTAAGTACTAATAAGGTTTGTTAGTTTGTAATAATTGTCACTCCATAACTGGCCCTACACTGAGTTTTTTGCTCTGCCTTACCAGAAGGTAATAAAAAGATAAGTGTATTGTTGGTGATCCATGGTTTCTTCCCTAAATTGAACCAAATTTGTTTTAGTTTCAATACAGTAGCGACAAAGTGAGTGACTGAGGCCCTTATTTTTAATCCTGGTTTACTTAATTAGTTGAATTTAAATCGCCTGTATGTTGTGGTGAGATTTATTCTCAAGCACTTAACTAATCAGGTCTTTAGATACAAATCTGATAACCTAACTATTTTGCCATTGTTCTCTGTAGAAAGGCAAAACGGCATAGTAGTCAAATTGGTATCTCTTCAGCTAGTCTCGATACCAACCCCAGTACAGTGTGAAATTTGCATATTTATTTCCTACAAAATCAGGGTTTTCCTTCCCTTTCCCTCCCTTCAACCACCCCCTCCCCATACTCCAGTTTCTTCCCATTGCCAAAGATGTGGCAGTTGGCAGGTTCATTGGTAACTCTAAATTACCCCATGAAGGAGGAATTAAAAATCATGGGATAGTATATTAAAAATAAATGATACATTTTACCAATAGTTAAGTGACATTAGGACTTTAAACATTAAATGTGCCATCATTCCCTAATTCCCAAATGCACTGCTTTCCATAATGACCAAAACCATAAATGACATGAGACTTGAAGGAATATGCTAAACTTGGAGAGGAATTTACAGATACCTTAAAATTTAATAAAAATAAAAAGAATGATGGAAAATCATTGTTTACTTTGGAATTCTGGATTATCCTTTAACCATTCTATTGGCTTAAAGCAAATGTGTCTGGTTAGATTTTGCCAGCATATACCATCATGTAACCATCATGTAACCATATAACAATTTATGGCGTGGAAACAGGGCCATCTCGGATTTCTGCACAAACATACAAGTCCTATATTTGCTGACAGTTAGGTTTGATTTTCCAGTTCCTCCCTGATAAATTTCACTTTGAGTCCAGCAAAAAGGCTCATTTTTGAAGGAATTTCTTATCATTTACAACTGAGAATCTACATGCACATCCACACCACCCAGCACATGCTCTATCCTTGCTGCTGCCAACAGGAAAGAGGTATCAGTGCCACAAGACTCACACCACCAGTTTCAGGAACCTCCACCACCCCTCCACCATCAGACTCAACAACAAACTCAATCAGGGACTCATTTAAGGACTTTTTACTCGTGCACTTGACTGATTTTTTAAAAAAATTCTCTCCATATTGCACAGTTTACATTCATTATCTGCTTACATGTATCCTCTGTGTTCAGTTTATTTTCTCTTGCACTACTACTTAGTGGTAATTTTGCCTCGCCAAAGAAAAAGGAATCTCAGGGTTATATGTGATGCCATGTACTGTATGTACTCTAACAATAAATCTGAAATCATTGATATATTTGGCAAAAATCTCTGAACCCATTCATCTTTATGATTACAAGGAAAACTAACAGTGAGGCTAGAGATATTTTTTATGTTTTAATTTATTTTAAAATTGTTTAAACTATGTGCAAATTTTTGTTAATAATTTTTAAAATGGAATGGGTTTTGACAAGCAGATGCATTCATAATGAGATGCAAACTCACCTTTACAGATGAGGATAATGCAAGTGCTGAACAATGACATACTTTCGTGGCAAGCCCATCTCAGCATGTTTCAGGCTTATGAAATGTTTTCTTTTAAACAGAGCATGAATCTGCCTTTAACAATAGGGCAGCTAAGCACCCTAAATATTTTTATTGAAAAATATTCAGCAGTTTTTAAGCAATCAGCATGGTAATTACAGGACAATTATCTCAGCCATAGCACATGGCTGCAGAGTTCTTCAGGTGCAACCATCTTGAGCTGCTTCATCAATCAACTTCCTTTTATTAAATGGCAGGAGGTTATTGATTGCTGATCACTGTGATTAACTTCATTTTTCAACCTCTGAATAAAGCAGTCTATGCCCATATACAGCGGTTATCATCTAATTTACTCTGATTGTGAAAAGTTGCATCTAGGCTACACAAACGGCTGACAAAGAACAAAAATATAACCTATTCCTACACATTGAACAGCATTACTATTCTCAAATCCCCATTCAATATCCTGGGTTAAATCCAAGTACTGCGACTGTAAGAGTTGGGTATTGTTGGCAAGTGACTCACTGTCTTGTTGGTATTTGCAAGGCTTGTTGATAATGAAACATATCCACACACTCCAATTATGTGGATTACTGTTGCTCCAATGCACCAAGCTCTTACTTGACTGGTATTTCACACCACTTGAATGTTTGCTCTTTGTCCTTTTTTTCTGTGGCTTATTACTGATCTTTCTGGCATCACGCTTTTCCTTCTAATAAATGGACTGAGAAGGATTGGACACCAAGTGTCATCTGATAATCCTATTGTTTCAGATCCAAAACTAAAATGTTTTAAAAGTAGGAAGTAAGAGTGGGAAATAAATTCATTCATATGATTAATTTGTAACAATACAAAATTATTTTCCTTGTGTAAGAAATCTGTGGAATTCACTGCCCAAAGAAACAATAGAGGCTGCTTCAATAAATACATTGATAGATTTTTGCTCAGGAGGGGAATTAATGGTTATAGTGAAAAGACAGGTAGGTGGAACCAAGTCCTCTGCCCAATCAGCCATGATCCACATATCCTTGCCTTATTCTGAAATAATCAGAAATTATTATAGAGGACTATAAATAAACTGAAAAAAAACTAAAATAATCTACCAGAAGGCTCTTCAAACTTAAAGAGTAATTCTGACAAGAGTACACTGATATGGCAATAATAACATTTGTATTAGAGGTTGAGCAGAAAACAATGCCAGATGTATATAGTTACCATACAAGACATGCAGGAAGTATTGCAATTTAGCAAAAGTGGAATTTGAGCTTGTTCTTAACAGTAAAGTTCATGTCAAAGTGATGACAGAAAATCACTCAAAAATTGGAGCGGGAGGGGGGTCGACATATGTCTGATATACTTTCACATGTCACATCCATGTCATCATATGGGTCCCAGTCTGCATCTGAAGAGTCAGCTTCACACAATAGTCAGTGTCCCACAATAAATCATCTTCCATACCATCAACTGCACAAGAGATACTGCATTTTTTAAATGATTTTATTACAGACTCTACTTTAACTTTGTCCCATGCTTTGAGCACAAAGTCACACAGGACATCAAGTGATGCAGCACGTATCGCCCCCACCCTTTGTGAACAATTTTTCTGCATTTGACATCCACGTATTTCATTCTTCAAGCACATATGGTCTTTGAATGGCTTGATATCGTGAGGTTGCAATAGAGACGCCAAACCACCTGGGATAACCGCCATGTAAGTATTATTTAGTACTAATCTACTTTTAGTCTTAGTTAAGTGGCTATGAAACATATCCCAGACCAGCAAACTCCATTCCTCACTTAAGCCACCTGTTCCACACATTGTCTATCCATAGATTTACACTATTTTCATCCATTCTTTTTTATGAAAATGTACAAAAATACGGCTGGGAATTTTACTTTGGGTTTATGTTTGCGCTTGAAGATTACCACGAGTCTTAATTTCATCCCATTGGCCATGCACAACAACACCAACGTAAACCTACTCCTTTCATGGCCTGTAGTTCTGGCTTGTACAGTTTTCACACCTTTCCATTCCACTATTCTAAGGCCTCTCATGTCAAAATTCATGGGGGTTTCGTCCGTGTTTCCAATATTTGCCAATACAAATAGGTGTTTCTGCCAGTTCCATATAATACACTGGTGAAACTTACAACTTTATGATCAAGATCTTTTAATAGCTTTTGAGCAATATTTGTTTTGGGTCGTAATACCAGATTTTTCCTGTAAATGAAACGGTTGCACCAGCCGACTGTAGCTTCAAAATCTTTACTGCATTCTGGGTGCAACTTTGCCCACTTCAGTGCAAATTCTCTTACTTTATTTCTCATGACTATGCCTCTGTTCACGTACCCAAGCTCCAGCTCTGGCCAACAAATGATTCCTCTCAGCAATGAACATGGTCTTTTTGGTATTTTTCTTTCTCTAATCTCTTACCCACCTCTCACACATCAAATTTTCTTCCAGAGGCTCAGTGGCTGAATTTCTTAGCCATTTCCATTACTTTAAACTTAAAACTCGCTTTAAACTTTCATCATTTTGCTGAAGCCTCCTTGATAACAACCACCCTCAGCTAATGCACAACTCAGTCATCACGATTTTTGGGGGATTGACTCATATGCCTGATATATGATAAAACCATTAAAATTAGGCTGAAAATGGGGACATGACATCTGCTGGTCGACTTGTACATTGAAATATACAGAATATACAGTATTAGCTCAGTAGGATAGTCTAATGTGTGATTCACCAAAGGCTTATCATACAGTTTGTAATTAAAAACACTAAAATTGTATCATGTCTTTCTAAAAGAATACAATATAATATTATGTTTTAGTTATATCAGGCAATGGTGAGAGCATATTTCCTCTCATGGAAGAATCTAAAATAAAGGATCATAATTTGAAAATTTGGGGCTGTTAATTTCAGATAGGGATAAGAATTCCCCCCCGCCCCCATAGGATCTTTGGAACTTTTTTTCCTAAAGGGTGGTGGAAGCAGAGTCAGAAGTTTTTAAGTTAATATTAGAGGTTCTTGATAAGGATGGACAGGAATTCAAAGCTACAGTTACATTCAGGTCAGTGATGGTCTTATTAAACAGTAGAGCCAACTTAAGGGTTCAACTGGTCTCTGACACAAACAAAAGAGGCATTTTTTAAATAAAATTGGATTATTGGATAAAAACAAGTCCAAAGTTCTGATTTTTCTTTAAATGGCAAAGAATGGAACTTAGTTTTACCTGTGTGCATTATTGTAACAATAAAAGTTATTACACTCAGTTTAAAGTTACCTTGTTTTGCTCATACTTGTACTGGATTTTAAGCGTTTCCATGGCTCTGATCATCGACTGCATGGCAGTGAATATATTTTGGTAGACTAACTTTGTAAAGCCTCGTTTGTCTTCATCAGAATACCCACTTCCATGAATGATCCGCATTTGTTTGATAAATGTGCTCTTGCCACTTTCCCCAGTACCTATAAAAGAACAATTCCACAAGGTCAATGCAAGCAGGTGAAAGTTTAAATATTTAATTACGTATTTGTTATCACTTTATGAAAGTGTCACAAAGGTAACGATAATGAGTTTATTGTCATGTACATTGTACGATGTACATGTATCAAAATTCTTACATGATGCAACCGAATAGGTACTTCAAAAAAAGTATACATTAAATTAAAAGATAATAAATAGAAAATATGGATAAATGATAAATACTCAGTTACCAGAGTGCAAGAAAAAGTGGAGAAAATATGAGCATTGCATATTATAAAGCATCCAACATACGTCACCTACCGTCATGCTCTTGTAAATTGACTGCAGCTGGGCATGAAATACCATCACACCAGAAAAACACTTGACCAAATTAACTCTGTTCATCCCTCTGCAATTTGATCTTCGAATTCCTCATCAGCAGACTCCAATCAGTATGATTCAGTAACATCACACTGACCATCCACAGGGCACCCCAATGCTGCATACTTCATCCTCTACTCTACTCCCTGTGTAGCCAAGTTTGGCTCCAACTCAATCTACAAATTCACTGATGAATTGCAGATGGCTGAATTGCTGGAAATGAAGAATCAGAACGCAGGATGGAGATCGAAAATATGGTTGAATGGTGCCAGAACAATCTTGCTCTCAACTTTACCAAGAACAAAAAGCTCAGTTAATTTTAGGAAAGTGGGGCAGAGGGATCATATACCTATCCATTTTGATGGGATGGGGATTTGGGGGGGGTCAAAATCTTTAAATCACCACTCAACTGCAGTAATAAAACTTATAATTGTTTTAAAAGATTTCTTTTAATGGTTAGTTAGGCTAAAAGCACATTAAAGACAACTGAATATGTTCACTTTTAAGTAGATTTGTCAAATGTGTAAGCATGCTATCTGTTTTTGTTAGTTGTATCAAATGGTATGGTCTGGACCAACCTCCTCCCATTAGTCAGGAAGATGCAGCAACACCTGCACTTCCTAAGGAGGCTGAGGAGGGCAAGGCAAGCAGCTTCCATCTTGACAACCTTTGACAGGAGCACAATCGAGTGTGCCCTATCTGGTTACATCATTGCAAGAGGATCATCAAAATGGACGACAAGATTACTTAAGGTCCCCCTTTACACTAGATCACACATGTCAAACTCTGGCCCGCGGGCCGATATAATTATATTTGGCCCACAAGATCATTTCAAAAATGTATTAGAGGTGGCCCGCTGGCCGCCGCGCCAGTATAGCGCATGCACAGTAATACAACAAATCCCAGAATGCATTGGCGTCAGCCCGCTAATCCCCCCCACCTCCTCTGTTTACGTTGTAGGGTCTCACCGTGAACTCTGGTTTTAGGGCCTGGCTGGTGTCAGGGGAAGCCAAGGCCGCTTCCCAGTGCCCGGAACCGGAGGCCTTGGGTCTGACCTCGCCAGGAACGTTGCCCACTCCCCCTCCCTGCCGCAGGCCGACCCGCGACTCACGGTGACGGGGCTGTTGATCCGCTGAGATGCCGCCCTGCAGCGAGAGCCGATGCCCCCGCACTGGCATTGTCCAACCCGATCGCCCGCAAACCCCCGCCCTCCCGCACACAGGCCTGAGTAAGTATTATGAACTTTAATCTCAGGATAAAACGATCTTCCAATAGTTTCATGTCACAGTGATAAATATATTCCTGGTTAAAAATGGTCCTGCACCTGGATACAAGCTCATTAGGCATAAAACTTGAAAAGTGTGTAAATCAAAGGATATCTGTACCAATGGAAAAAGGGCATGGCAAATAACCCTGCTAGAGTTCATGCCCATTTGATTCTTTCAGGAATCATGTTATTCTCCCACATTCTCAATAGCCCTCAGATTTTACTATTCAACAGCACACTAGCAACATCTGACAAATCCTCTATAGAGAAATATTATTTATTGAATATTTTATTTCTCATTTGTTAATGCTTCTGGAAAGACTTTATCCAAAACTATTATTAAACATTTATTTTAATAAGAAAAAGTTTAACATTACATATGTTGAAAGAAGAGAAAACATGCAGATGTTGTTGAAAATTTTCAATAAATATTTAGTTCGGCCCTCGACTTAGTCCAAGTTTTTAATTTTGGCCCTCCGTGAATTTGAGTTTGACACCCCTGCACTAGATCATTCATCTGGAGCATTGCTTAAGTAGGGCTCAAAGAATTATTGAGAATCCTTTTGATCTAGCACACATATCTTTGACATAAGCCCCTTTTACACTTACGTCCCACTAAATAGGCCATTCAGTGTCCTGGGATAGGAATGGAGTTTTTGCTGTTCAAACTTGACCACTTTTAACTGGGACACTGCACATGTTCTCACTTCGCCTGGGGTTAGGACTGCTCTACCTTCTACCGGTGATGTCATGACGCATCAAGCAATGGTGGATCTGCCCTAAATCCTGATCAATGTATTATGATCTTGTATTTGAACAAAATTAATGATAACATAATTTTTATAATCTTTATGTACAGCACAGTATGAGGCCTTCATCTCCAGTTGTTGTGTCGATCTAAATAACCTTCATAAGGAATCGTGAAAAAATGCAAGCAATAAATAGCAATAGCGGACAATTTTTAAACAGCATGGGAAATTGGGAGTGCTATCGTGCACAAATTATACAGCGTGAGAAAGTTGGTAGTGCTACCGCATACAATTTGTACAGAGTGGGAAAGTTGGTAGCGCTATTGCACACGATTTATAAATGCTGAAGGGGGAAAAGTGATGGCGGACCTGCCCTCACAGAATGCCATGAGGCAGAGAAAGGCTTTATGCTCGGCTGCATGCATGGAGCACTCTTGGAGGGGTTTCTTTGCCAGATGGCATACTGGGAGGTCAGGTCCGCCATCGCTCCCCCCCCCTAGTCTTTATAAATTGTGCGCCATAGCGCTACCAACTTTCACACGCTTTAAAAAAATTGTCCGCTATTACTATTTATTTCCGCGCTCTCTCGCCCACTGCGACTTTGTCACAGCAAAGTTTATACCTTAATTTTAATCTTTTCTTCCTTCACATTCCTCCACTCGTGCAAAAACTTGGGTCATTTCTATCCCAGAATATACTTGCCTGATTGCAATGCCAGTGTCTGCAGACGCTGGGCATTGTCCTAGGGGTTGAGGCAGTCAATATAGACGACACTTTCCATTTTCTAGTATTTCCCAATTTCAAAACATGACATCTTCAAAGAAACGCAAGGACGATATTCCGAATTACTATCATCAATTCAACAAACCAAACTCTGTAGATGCAGATTTATGGAGCTTTAATTCATTGACAGAAATGGATAAATATTTTGCATAACTGCATCAAGATTTTCACAACAATGAATAAACAAAGCATTTGGCTATATTTAAAGACATAACGATACAAAATGATAAGACGATTAAGACGAATTCAAAGAAAAGTATTTCAAGCTTTCATGGTTCTTCGAAGAATGAAAAAACAAGCTCCAAATCTACAGATATTACATCATAGAACTATGGTAACACCACAAACAATACTTATTATTAAAGGGACAGGCACAAAATTACTTAGAAGCAAGACTGCAAGGTTTTAAACTTCACAGTCAATCCCCGGCAGGAGATGATGTCATCTGACGCCAGCATTCAGAAGATTTTCATTTCACACAAGACCCTTTTTCGGCCGAGTGGCCATTAATTCCTGGGGCCACTTGCAAGTGTGAAAGAGGATATACTGTTCTACCATCAGGAGGTGGTATAGGAGCATCAAAATCAGGACTGCCAGGCTGGGAAATAGTTTCTTCCTACAGGCTGTGAGATTGATGAATAGTATCATGTAACTGAATAAATCATTGCAAAATATTTATATATTATATATTTATGTTCACATGCTCCATACTGTTTGTGTGCACACTATGGTCTAACCTAGAAATTACCGTTTCATCTGGTTGTATATGTATAGTCAGATAATAATAAACTTGAATTGGGTCAACAGATGTTTAAATCCCATTACCAGGTTATATTTTTCTCATCAACATGCATCAGAATTTTTGACAGAAAAGATGCATTTATTTGCGGCACGGTTGGCGTAGTGGTTAGTGCAACGCCTTTACAGCACCAGCGTGGTTAGTGCAATGCCTTTACAACACCAGCGATTGGGACCGAACCTGGGTTCAAATCCCATGCTGTTTGTAAGTAGTTTGTACGTTTTCCCCATGTCTGCATGGGTTTTCTCTGAGGGCTCTGGTTTCATCCCACCCTTCAAAAATCTACTGGAGGGTAGGTTAATGGGGAATAAATTGTGAGGCATGGACTCGTAGGGCCGAATTGGCCTGTTACAGTGCTGTAGGTCCAAAACTATTTTTAATTGAAATAAATTTAAAATTCAAAACATTTTAAATATTTTAAAAGTAATTCTCATGAGTCAAATCTTTAACAAGTCTCCTTACTTTCAATAGCTAACTTTTAGTCCCAGTGAGGTTGGCTGGTAATAATTAACTTATCACATTGGTAAAAGAATACTTGGATTTGAAATCACTATTTAACTTTGTGTCAAATTTGCTTTGTAACACAGCAAATACAAGTTTGCACTATGCAATGACTTGAACAGCAAGTCATACTAGAGGAATCCATTTTTGCACCTCCAACAAAATACAACTATTTAAGTTCCAAATGTAATTTGGATGCAATTGTACATCGGCCCTTATGAAGCTGCAGGCTCTTTCATAATTATTTGGATTCTCTTTGACCCATTGTTCCAATTAATAATTTTTCTGTTTACCACATCTTAAAGATTACTTAATAAAATGTTAACAAGCTGTGAAGCAAATTGTGATCTTGATACCCTACGGAATAAATTAATAAGGTAAAATCCCCATTATCTGCTATCTAATGAGATTGCAGATGCCGGAAATGCAAATTTTCTGGTTGACTGAGGCTCACTCAACCAATGCCAACTAAAACACCTGCATGAAGAATACACTGTTTAAAAGATAAAAGACAGTGCAAAATATAAAGTGATTTTTAAAAAATTGTTGTCTTTAATTATGTAAAATTCACTTTAATCAAGAAATTTCCATGACTTACAAAATTTAAATTTAAATTCTAACTCCGGTCGCTGACCCTACTTGGACCCGGGTAAAATTCCCAGGAAGCCGGGACCTCCCAGTCCAAATTCCCTGGAATTTTCCCTCCCCAGCAATCATAGGGGTTCATGCCCCTAGCAATGACATTTACACACTGAGGCTACTCTAACCAGAATTCTCAGGATCTTGGAATTGGACTTTTATGTCATTCCCCATTGTTCATTCAAACCAACCTTCATTGATATGTGAACTGGATATGGGGTGTTTATTTCATCCTCATGCTAAAAGTGTCTTTAAAGCATTTCTTTACCCCGTTCTCAAATTGGCGTTGAATGAGATTCAGATATAGTGATCTGGTCCAAACGTTTAATGAGATGTCCCTTGGCCCCCCCCCCCCCCCCACCTTCCCTGTTCATCTTGGTGTCCTGGTCAGGCCCTCAGTGCAATCCAACACACCTCCACGCCAGTGTCCCGGTCAGGTCCTTAGTGCTATCAACTCACCTCCACCAAAATGGCAACAGCGAAATGCATACACATTGAGGGGCATTGCCTGTTCAGTGGGGTAAACCTGCGTATATCCAAAGCAGTTTCAGTGCCCCACCCACCCGCCCCCCCCCCACCCCCCATGGGGTCAATTTGCCTAGCCTTACTTATTTGAAAATTAATTTTTTTCCTCAATTGTATCAGCTGGTTGTTTGAATTTCAGTTGATTGAATTCCAGGTAATAAGGATTTTACCATACAATTTCGTCAAGATAATTTCCAAATGATCTGACTGGGCTCATTTGGTATATTGGGGTCAATGTACACATTTTGTCTGGAAAGTTAGTTTCGTTTCTGCAAAGTACTATTTTTGATTGTCTCAAGTCACTTGACTTCCAACCATCAATAGCAATTACAGGTCATTACTTATACTTTGCCTGAAATAATGTGACTGCAGTACTCCAAATTTAAGGTCAAAATATACTTCCAAATATGATTCCACATTTCAACATGGCAATGATTTGAAATCCTCATTGAACCCTCACTGAGATAGCCAAGATACTGTAATTTTACAATTTACATGCCAGGCCCATTGAAGGAGCCAACAGTGTTTTAGTTAAAATCCTGCGATCGCGGGTCTTCCCCAGGATGGCGCCATGAGAGGCTGCAGACTCCAGGGAACTGGAGGACTTGAGCAAGGCACCAGAGGACGAGAAGATCACGCACCATCTGAGAGGGAGAAGAAGAAGAGACGACCCGCGAGGACGGTACCATGGTGGCGAACCAGTAAGGGAGGCTCTGCATCTGAGGGACCAATGCATGTGGCAGGCTTCTAGCGACTCAAGGCGAGGAACCTATGGAAACTGTGGGCTGCTAGAGACTGCTGGTTGGAGACTCATGCTGGGCTCTGGACTGCTGGAGACTGGCTCAAACTGGCTGGAGGGATACCAGGTATTGGAACCGGGATGCGAAGAGGTGCCAAGGGTGAAGGAGGGTCCTTGACTGTGTTGGAAGTTCGGACCTGGAACTCAGTTTACCATTGATGTGGACTGGACTGTGTGGCTGCAGGGGCTGCTGAAGTGCTGGAAGACAATCTACAGGCACTCAGTGATTCTGGGGGGACTCTCTTTTGCTTCTCTCTCTCTCTCTCTCTCTCTAAGTCTGTAAGAGGCGATTAGGCAATTCCTACTAGTGGAAAATCTGTCTGCCTTACAGCAGGCAAAAAGAAATTTCATGTGGTATGACACATTATTATGACAATAAATTGAATCTTGAAGCTAAAGCATAATCAGTCCTGTTGTATATATTGCACATATTTCTACATTCAATATTAATTGCAATAGAAAAAAACTTTCTATCTTGAAATTTTACTGAAATTTCAGGTAATATTGTTTTCTATCAAAGCAAAATAAACTTCTTGAATATAAGCATACCCCATTCTAAGAGGCTGACACTACTCCATTTGGTGATCTAATATTAGATGCGTCAAGTGTTAATTTCAAGTCCGACACATCAGGTTTCCTTGCAATTTTATAATTATGTTGTATTTTCCATTCCAAGTAATAACCTGTCTAAGCTGGTTAATGCCTCAGTAATTGTCAACCAATGTGCTTCTAAAGGTTAGTTTTAACAGAATAGTCAAATGCTTTTGACTGATAAAAAGCAATGCAGGGATATACAAGTATAAAAACATACACAGAAAGCCTCTTAATCGATCTACCAATTAAATATACACATCTGCACAGATGGAAATAAGAATTACAATTTTAAATTAATGTTCTAGACTTATTATCTAAATCAGAACTTTTAATCTCCTTCACAGGCCCACTTCCTAAAGATACTATGTGACCCACTGAGTTTCTCCAGTACTTTTGTGCATTGCACTACAATCAGTGTTTGCACTTTCCTATTTAATGTCATGTTTTGCATCACCTTTGGTCAGAGGAAACATCAAGATCAAAAACAACAAAGCATCACAGACTGAATTACAGGGATTTGGAGGCAACCGTATAGGAAAACAGAGAAATGTTTGCAAAAGACAGTTTGGAACCTGAAGTGCCAGTTGATGAAGTAGACAAGGAGATGTGGTCAAACAATAATCATGGCTTTTATTAGCAGAAACTCATGGCTCAATAATGAAAGACTTTACCCAAGGGGAGTGTCCTTAACAGTAGAGATAATGCAAAGCCAATGTTAGTACAGCAAGGCTTGCCAAAGGGGAGACAGGCAGCTTGGCAGAACCACAGAACCAAAATAATTTTAACCTTAATTAGCTGAACAACTGAAAAGCCAATTGAGAGTAGAATGTGTGACTATGCTGTAGAGATCAACAACATTGAGCATGGATACAGTGATGCATTATCACCAGAGGTCACCACAGTTTTTCTAGTACAGGTGTCAGACACCTGAGCCCGCCCCAGTTGCTCTGCCATCTATCCCCCATCGCTTGGCCAAGTCGCGCTGCTGTTTCTCCCCATTGCCCGCCCAAGTCGTGCTGCTGTCTCTCCCCTTTGCCCGCCAGTCGTACTGTCATCTTGCCCCCCCCTTGCCTACCCAAAATCGCACTGCCATCTCTCCCTCACCTTGCCCACTCGAGTCACAATGCAGTAGTCCCCTCATCCACCAGAATTGCAATGCCGTCTCTCCCCCTTGCCTGTCTGAGTTGTGTTGCTGTCTCTCTCTCTCCCCCCCACTATACAAGCACCAGGAGAATGACCCCTTTCTCAGTTCCCCTGCGCTGGTACAGCAGTTTCAGCTGTGTGGGGGATTATGGGTAGTGACGACGGCCATTGAGCTGCCGTCGGGCCCACTAAAAGCGCCAAAAGGCGACAGGATACACAAGAGTTGAGCTAGGGCTGTGTTGGGTCACGTTTGGTGCCAAACTCCATCTTCGATGAGCAGATGTCATCTACTGAAAAAATGTACCAATTTTTGGAGGTTGCTAGTTTTCGGAATTCCGTATAAAAGGTTAGGCACCTGTCCTACCAGAGATGTTCCTAGAAATTGCAAGAAAGCTGGATGGTGAATTTGCAGGCAGCAGAATACAGGTAACAACACCTCATCGCCAATGCCCAGCTGGGAAACCCTCCAACCAACCATCCGATTGAAGCACCCCACTGGTGAAGCAGTACTCTGTTTCTATCATCAATGGTGAAGTAATGAGGCCCGTCAATGCCACTCCCCCTGTGCGTTCCAGGGAAACGCCAAGGCCGGCCATTGTTAATGGCTGAGATGACTGGCCAACTGCATAGCCTCCTCCACATCCAAGACTCCCTATCGGGCCGACATTTCTTGGTGGACAACGGAGCACAGTACAGCGTCCTCCCCCCATTTAGCCTAGAGCTTTGAAGCAGTAAGGTGGGCTGAGCTTCGAGCAGCAAACAGCTCCAACTTTCAGACGTTTGCACCCATACAATTCCCCTCGCTTTGGGAACAGACAATTCACTTGGACCGTACAACAACCATTACTGGGTGATTTCCTGAAAGCCAACTCGCTACTGGTGGACATTATGGGGTTTTCGCTGGTACATGCCCGGACATTTCAGACACTCTTGCTCAAGGACACCAAACTTACTAATCTCCATCCGCATTCGGTGAGTACTGCTGACAACAAATTCGCTCAAGACTTAGTGGAATTCCCCTCCATTACTATGCCCAATTTCAACTTGGCGGAACCAAAACACAGGGTGAGACATCAATTATTACGGAGGGTCCTCCTCTCCACACCAGAGCGTGGTGTCTCTCCCCTCACCTGAGAAACTCAACCTGGCTCGAGAAGGGTTTCAAAAGATGAAGGAACTCGGCAATGTGCAGCACTCAGGTAGCCAATGGGCCTCCCCCCTCCATATGGTACCTAAGGCAGCGGGAGGTTGGAGGCAATGCAGAGACCACTGCTACTTAAATGAGGCCACCATGCCTGACAGGTATCCCATGGCCCATTATCCAGGACTTCACCTCAAATCTGCAAGGGGCACGAATATTCTCTCGGGTGGACCTCATCAGGGGTTATCAGATCCCAGTCCATCCTGATGATAACCAAAACTGCCATCAAAACTCCCTTTGGATTGTTTGAATTCTTCCTCATGCCATTCGGGCTGAAAAATGTGGCTCAGACTTTCCAGAGGTTGATGGATGCAGTGGGCCTGGATCTGTACTGCCTTTGTCTACCTCGATTACATTTTAATAGCCAGCCACACCCGCACCGAGCACACTGCTCACTTAAGACTGTTGTTCTCCAGGCTAAGTGAATTTGGTTTAGCCATCAATCCAGCCAAGTGCCAGTTTGGCCACGAGACAATTGATTTCCTGGGCCATCGCACTGACCAACATGGGGCCATTACCCATCAAAGTGGATGCTATTCATTCTTTCCCCAAACCATCGACCACAAAGGGATTACAGGAATGGTCAATTTTTATCATCGCTTCATACCTGCAGCAGCCTGAATCATGAGCCCTCTACTTCCCCTCATGGCAGGGCCCAGTAAAGACTTTCAATAGACCACAGGAGGCAATGGAGGCTTTCCAAGCCACCAAAGACTCCCTAGCCAAAGCCACACGCCTTGTCCATCCAAGGACAGATGCTTCGACCGCCCTCACAGTAGACACCTCCAGCACAGCGGTCGGGGGTGTGCTGGAGCAACTGGTTAATGGGACAGTGGCAGCCGCTAGCCTTTTTCAATAAACATCTTAGGCCACCAGAGCTCAAGTACAATGCCTTTAATAGGTAACTGTTAGCATTATATCTGGCAATTCAGCATTTCTGTTACTTCCTGCAGGGAAGGAAGTTCAAAATTTACCCAAACCACAAACAACTTACCTTTACTTTCAGCAAGGTGTCAGACCCGTGGTCAGCCAGGCAACAGCAGCACCTGTCCTACCTATCTGAATTTTCAACAGATATTGAACATATCTCTGCCATTGCCCTATCCTGTCTGGGTATCCTAGCAGTACATGATCCCCACCTTGGGCATCGACTATTGCTCCTGGTAGATGCGTAGCAGGCAAACTCTAACGGCGTATTGGACAACACTTACCAGCCTGCAAATAGAGGACATTCAGATAGCTCCTTGTAATCGCATGCTGCTCTGCGACACCTCAACTCGTAAATCGCGCCCCGTCATTCCTGTCGCATGGAGGAGGTGATTTTTCAATTCGGTCCACAATTTGGCTCACCCTGCTATCAGGACTAAGTTAAGAATGGTGGCCAACAGGTACGTCTAGGACGGCCTCCATAAAGAGGTCACTTGGTGGGCCAAAACATGTACTCAGTGGCAGGCATCCAAGATCCAGAGCACATTAAAGCCCCTCCACAGCCCTTCGAGCAGCCATCATTTCAACCACATGCACATATGGAGACATTGTGGAGCCTCTACCTATATCCAGAAATGCACGTTATCTGTTGACCATGATCGACTGGATGACTAGATGGCTAGAGATGGTGCCGCCTACTGAAATCGCTATGGAGACATGTGCACGAGCATTACTGAACAGTTGGCTCACACATTTCAGGGTCCCCAAACAACATCTGACAGGAGACCCCAATTTACTTCTAGCCTATGGAAAGTCTTAGCAAATGCCCTGGGCACTCAACTCCACCACACGACAGCACACCACCTGCAGGCCAACGGGCTGGTGGAGAGGTTCTACCGGCACCTGAAGACAATTCTGATAGCCCAACTCACAGGACCAAACTGGGCTGACAAATTCCTGCTAGGCATCCGCACTGCCCCCAAAGAGGATCTCGAGGCATCCTCTGCCAGGTCAGTCTATGGCGTGCCCCTAATCATCCTGGGCGAATTAGTGGCGGCTTCCGAGGACTTGGGAAGCTCCTGGCGGCCACATTGTCTCGACTGCTCGAGTGCCTGGGCTCACTAGCCTCAATTAAGTCCAGAGCTCATGGGCAAGCCAACATCTTTATCCCAAAAAACTTTGCAGACTGTCACTGCATATTCACCTGACACCTCTTCAATGGCCTCATGAAGGGCCATATTGCATCGTCAAGCACAAAGGCTCCACCTGCGTATTTGGACATTGGCAGCAAGGAGACCTTCACACTTGACCGGCTGAAACCAGCCCACTTGGACATTTACCAGCCAGTTACTCCCCCAACCCCATTGTGCAAGGGGTTGGCCGCCAAAAGACAATGTCCCGATCACTGGCTCTGGGGGTTGGTTCGTGTAGCAGCCTGCTCCGCAAGCCGACACAGCAAACAGCTGTCAAATACTACAATTGGGTAGACAGCACGTCCACTGCCATAGGCTGGAGGAATAGCAGTCAAATCAACCAATCACCGCCAGCGAATCTCAGGGGGTCCAATCTGGGCAGCCAATCAGCAGCTGGCCTTGCTCAAGCCACACCCAGTGATTACATTGCCAGCTGCCTTTTAAAGGCAGAGCTGCAGCCCAACAAAGCCAAGTGTCAATCACACTCCCTTGGTATGTGAATCTTCTTTCAACCTCAAGCTATAATCCATTATACCTCAAGCTATAACCAGGATAAAAAGAATATCCACAAGATCTTCAAATGGACTTAAAGAATAACATTTCAATTTTCAAAATTAGTTTATATTCACTTAATTTACTCAGTCTACTAACCAAGACATCATGAATTAATTCAATTGGGTGGTTTCAGGTCGAAAAAAAGTTACAAAAGATGGCTTAATTTTAAATTACGAGCTAGCCCATTTAGAAGTAAAATCGGGAAGCATATAGCTTGAAGGGATTCTGGTGCAAATAAACCACAATTTAACAGAATAGTGAAATAGGCTCTCGGATCCGTTTATGTATTCCCATCAAAGCATTTCTATAATTCATAAAAGTTTTTTTTCCAAAAGTGGCAGAAATGCCTATACATGCAACTAACTCCAAGCACAGAATGAACTTAATCTGTTAAAATGATTGATTGAACCGACCTGAACTCGAAAAGCATAGGAACTCTGAGCAAAAGCACAAGATATCTAGGTTACCATTTAGGTAAAAATAAATTCAAGGTCACGTCCAATGCAGTTGAGACACTGGGAAGGACTAGAGAAAAAAATTCTTTCATCATTCAGGTTCAATCATTTAATGTAAATGAAAAGTATATTTGAGCTATTCATCTGCAATTAAGCAATTATCATCTCATCTTTAAACCATATTATTCCCTATCCTCAAATTATTTTAGAATGGTACCTTTTGCATTCAAAGGCTACTTCTTAAACACACGTTAATTAGAGAAACACAATATAGAAACAAAAATAATAACAGCCTTCCAAAAACCACATTAAGACCAGTCCCAGTTCAAGAACAGTAGTTTCCTTCCAATGGCTATCAGGCTTTTGAACACTTTTACCTCTTTTACACAGAGGATTCAAGCTGGATATTATCCACCTCTTAAGCACTTCGCCTACCTGTGTGAATGTGTCAAAGGCGGATTGGGAGGTCTGAATTTATCCAGCTTTTATCTGCCAAGGCAGGTTGTGACAGAGGCAAAGCAGGGCTGTACTACATAATCACACCTGTTTTGCTTCAGAACAGAATCTCTCTCTCTCCAGGGACTACTGTTTCACCCGCATCTTTCACAGGATGGTCAATTTCTTCAGTATGGTTTCAAAATGTCTTTCTCTCTCTCGCTATCTTCAGTTATGTTTCTCTGAAATCATATGATATGACGTCTTCAGTTTCATTTCTCCAAACCACAAATCAAGGTAAATGACCTTTTACCTTTTTTCAAATTATCACTTCTCATCCATAAAAAATCTGACCTCATCTCTGTCCAAGAGGTTAAAGTGGTTATGACTCCGTAAAGTCTGAGCAGGTGTAATTCAAGGAAAACCTCATTTAATTGCACAGCTGCCAGCATAATGCTGTATACACATCCATTGTCCTGGAATCAATTAAGGCCATCTTCAGTTCCACTGTGATCTGGTACTTCCAGACTCTGTGACTCCGAAATGAATTCTCTCTCTGAGTGCAATGGTGTCTCTGCATGTGTGACCCTGTCCACCATAACTAATTTACTGAGACATATGTGTTTGAAATACAGTTTAACATCAAATGAAAGATTAACACAAATTCGTTACAATATGTACATCGCACAAAGTATCTGATAAACTCACTATTGTTATCAATTTAGCTATGCTTCATCTTGGATTATGCTCACAAGAACGATTTGGGCTAATGAATGTTAGTAATTTTCAAATTGTAACAGTCTTGTTTGTTACTGTAATGACATGCACAGTTGTCCAACTAAGCATTCCAGAGTAACTTTGGATATGGGTAATGATGTAAGTGAATGAGATATGGCTGCCGTACTCAGATTAACCCAGATTTTGTGCTTTGTTCTTCAAACAAATGCAATGACGAAACTAAAAAAAGTAGCGTGCAAGACATGGATTACCCCACCAGAGATTCATAAAACTCAGAGACAGCATGGAAACAGGCCTTTCAGCCCATTTTGTCCATGCCATGCCAAGTGCCTACCAAAGCCAATCTAATGTGCAAGTGTTTGGCTCATTTGCCTCCATACCTTTCCGATCTGTGTACATGTTCAAATGTCTTTTAACATTGTAAAAGTTCCCTTTGTCTACCTAGTTTCTACAATTCCATTTAATAATTATCGTCTTTTTTGTTTTAAAAGAGCCACTTCCACAAACAAAAAATATCAAATAGCCATTCCCCTCCTTGGATGTTGCATGATTCATTGAGTTCCTCCAGCACTGTATTTTTTGCTCGAGATTTCAGCATTTGCAGTCTTTGGTCTCTCACTCTGACCTATCCATCTGTGACCTCCTGTACAATGATGAGGCCCACCGTAAGCCTGAAGGATAACATCTCATCTTTTATCTGGAGATGTTGCAACTATTCAGACTGGATATTAAAACCTACAACTTCAGATACCTCATGCTTTCATATCATCCATCTCATCTGATATTAGCTCAAGTCTTTCTAACATTAGCACTGTCGGAATGGCTTACTCCTGCAGTTTGCATCTATTCATGTTCTTTTTTCTGGAATTCTTGCTCTAACTGCCATTATTTCACAATTTTCTCGACTGACCAGATGACTCTTACAATTATTCCCATGGAAAAGCTGTGCTTTCTCTGTCTGGTCTACCCTCACTCATATCCATTCCTCCCCCACCATCTCTGCCATTCAAAACCAACTGGTTTTCCCCTTTGATATTCCGTCAAAGGGTTCACCAGGCAAAACATTGGATTTGTTTCCCACTTCCCCACCCACTCTCCACCCCACCGACAGACGATGCCTGAGCTGCAACATTTTCTGCCTTTCGCAAAAAAAAATAACGCTGGAGGAACTCAGCAGGTTGAACAGTGTCTGTGGTGGGGGAAGAAGAGGAGGAGGAGCTATAGGAGATTCAGGTCAAGCAGTGGTGTAAACACCCCAGTGGACCACTTCGGAACCTCTGTAATCACAAGGGTTTCTGTCTTTCAGCAGAGAGGGAGACATTGAAAACATTTAGTCAATGGAGTAGAGAGGAAATGTTGACCTGAATGTGTTTGCCAAGAATTTTGCTAGCAGGGTGCTAGAACCGGGAGACGGGGTGGAATAAGGCAAGGGAGTTCCTTGTCAAGCATGGATGCGATAGGTTGAGCAGCTGCAAACCACTCCCCCCCCCCCCCCCACCTCATCTATGTCTCATTTAGGGTAAGCATTTAGCAAGTCAGGGTGCAGGGCGAGGGGGTCTCTGTCAAAACGGGGAGCAGCCCAACCCACAGAGAGCGCTGGGTGGAAGAGGAGAAGTAGCAGCCTGCAGGAAGGCAGACAGGGGAAGCCGGGGCTGGGCCAGCTCTGTCGCCGCCAGCACATTGCCATGGGGATGAATTTTGCCGCTGTGTGTGGGTGTGGAGCGGGATTCTCAGCCCTCTCTAATGATGAACCACGACGTGCAGCCCTGCCGTCCTCATCAAGTCAACCCCGGTAGGGAGGGCCGAGCATCAGCCCCAGGGAGGGAAGGAATTGACCTGGTTTACGCTGAGCTCCTTGACTCATCCTGTACATGTGGAGTTCCAAGCATCAGTATGTGGTGTCAGCGCTGAAGGGACCACTGGTTCTGGTTAAAACTGGGGAGGGGCATGCAGATGATGAAGGGTACACTGGCCAGGTCCACAGCTGCACCGGGCCAGGGAGGAACAGGAGATGTTGAAGGCAGTCAAAGGAGAGAGCGGTGGTTCTCAAGAGCAAAAAAAAAATCATCTGGTGGGTTGAGATTTAGATCACTCCCAAAGTAGCTTGAAGCAGATGCTACAGGAAGGTGGTTAAATGAGTGAAGTAGAAAATATTCAGGGGAGTGAGTAGAGAGCAGGGAATGGGGAGGCAGGGGGAGGGGAGAGCAAGAGAGTTCAATTTTTCATTTTGCAGAGAGAGAGTTCAGAATGACAGATCATACTTTGATCACTTACTGGAACTTCAAAACAAAAATGGTATTGACATTGGAATTGGACTGCATTCCCACACTAGCGCTACAGAGATAATTAATCACATAGCCATTAACATGAAAAAGAACATTTGTCAGCACATCAACCAAAATTTCTGTTCTCATTGATGAATCGACAAGCTTGAGGATTAAGCTTGATAATTTATTTGAAATGTAAAAGTGATAAGGAAGATGACCCCATTTTCTGCTTTTAGATATAATTGAATTATCTGATCAGAAAGATGCAACTATTGCTAAGCATCGATTGAACTGATGCAACCATGGGTTAGACGACTTACTTGAAACAGAACCTTGTAGCATTTGCTAGTGATGGGGTGAGCGTCTACAACCAGTCTTGGCAGTCTTAATCACAGATTAAAACTCGCAGTACCAGAGAGAAATTCATGGAATTAATCATTTTCAATCATTTATGGACAAACTGTACTCTGTTTACAGTAAATCACCTCTAAATCAAAAGGGACTGTCTGAAGGTGCCTCTCAACTAGAACAACAAATTTGCAAAATGGGCAGTGTTCTGGGCATCAGGTGGGAAGCTAGCTCACTTCGGAGAGTTTGTCATATTATTAAATTAGGGATTATATGTTTTATTGTACCAGTTACACACTGAAATGTAGTGATAGACTATAATCTTGTTAATGTCTTAACTATCACTATTTCTGTGGAGCTCTAGAATCGATATATTTCTTATATATATATATTTATCCATCTATCTATTTATTTATTTATTATATATCAGTTACATCCAATTTGTGTACTTGCTCATTTCATGTATACGAGAGAGAGAGAGAGAGAGAGAGAGAGAGAGAGAGGCATTTTGTCAGCTCCAGCACCTAAATAAAATTAGCACTGCACCCGTGTCCTTGCATTTAGTTGCTCTGATCTGCACTTCAATTTTCACTTTCTATTTCTGATGTTCAGCATCAGGTTTGTTTGGAATTTCATGACTTATTTTGGGATCATTTATAATGTTGCAACCAATTTTAATTGTACATCTACTATTTTCATTATGTACCCGACAACCACTTTTTTGGGAGGAGTGGTTGGCCGGGGTCAAGAAGAGAAAAATTAAGACAACAAAGCAGAAAAGGTCAGGATGAGGATGAAATTACACGATGCTCATTGCACGTGTAATCAACAACACTAGACCTGGAAATAAAATGACCATTAACACCATTAACTGCACTTTTTTCTTACACTGGGAAACCACAAACGTCAGAAATGAAATTGTTGCTTACACATGTATACATTTACTTCCTATTCTTTGTACCAGTGACAAAATTACCCATTTACAAGTGCAGTGATAACAGTACCCCTTAAAACTAATTGCTTTAAACATTGTGCCTGATAGGTTATGGCAAAAGTTATGGAGGATTATCTACTGACACTGGAGGGAGTGGTGTTGAGGACTCCTGAGGAAATGAAGATCAGTGTGGATTGGTATATAGCCTAATATTCAATGACCATATGTGAAGGTGCCCAAGAGCTGATAGTCAACTTTTGCAACTTGGGGGTCAGTTCATCAAACCATCCTTCTTAGTAGGTTTGAGAACAATGTCAGTGTTACAAGTTTAAAAGGGAATAAATTTAAAAAGGGAAGGGGAAATAATAAGACAGTAACTATGAGCACAGCATTAACTACAAAAGTATCAGAGTCCAGTTGGATTCTGGAAATGGCAGAAAGTTTCCACAATCTATGATAAGGACTCGTGGCCAGAGAAACTGGCAAACATAATAGCAGTAGAAGAAGAAATCAACATCATGTTGGGCTTGGAACTCATTTAAGATCAGACATTGAAGAAATAGGGTATTCAATAACCCAGTGAGTCTGCTCTGCCATTCAGTCATGAGCTGATCCATTTTCCAACTCAACACCATTGCCTGGCCTTTTCCTAATAACGTTTGATGCCCTGACGAACCAGGAACCCATCAATCTCTGCCTTAAATACACAATGAATTGTCCTCCATGCCAGTGGAAACAAATTTTTATAGATTTACCACCTTCTAGCTAAAGAAATTCCATATCTCTATTCTAAGTAGACCATCTTCAATCCTGAAGTTGTGTCTTATTATCTTAGACTCTCCAACCATGAGAAACAACCTTTCTCATTTGCTCTATCCATGCCTTTCAACATTCCAAATGTTTCAATTAGATTCTTCCACCCCCCCCACCCCCCCACATTCTCCTGAATTCCAACAAGTTCAGGCCAAAGTCCGTCAAATATTCTTCATAAAATAACCCTTTCAATCATGGAATCATCCTTGTGAACTTCCTCTGAACCCTCTCTAACATTAACACATCCTTTCTTAAATGAGGAGCCCAAAACTGCTTACAATATGCCGTGAAGTCTCACCAGTGCTTTATAAAGCCTGAACATTATATCCCTGCTTGTATTCTATTCCTCTTGAAATTAATGCTAGAATTGCATTTTCTTTCTTCACCTCCAACTCAACCTTCAAGGGCATTCTGCATGAGGAGTCCCAGGTCCCTTTCCATTCAGGAATTGTCAATTTTCTCCCCATTGAGGAAGTCGTCTTCCCATTTATTTCTTCTGTCGAAGTGCATGACCCTACGTTTTCTGGCATTGTATTTCATTTGTCACTTCTCTGCCATTCTCCTAATCTGTCAAAATCATTCTGCATCCACCCTATTTCCTCAACACTACCTGCTACCTTAATATCATCCGCAAACGGCTACAAATCCATTAACTTCACAATCTAAATCACTGATTATACAGTCCCCTCCATATGTTTGGGACAAAGACGTTTTTTTCCTGCATTTCCCCTGTTCTCCACAGTTTTAAATGTGTAATCAAACAATTTACACATAATTCAACTGCACTTTCCAGAGTTTGTTCAAGGTTATTTGTATACATTTTGGTTTGACAATGTACAAATTACAGCTCTTTTTTTTAAACTATATAGTCCCCTCATTTCAGGGGACCACAATGTTTAGAACAGTGGTTTTCAAACTGCCCCTTAAACTCACATTCCACCTTAAGCAATCCCTATGCCTTAAGTACTCTGTGATTAGTAAGGGATTGCTTAAGGTGGTATGTGAGTGTGAAAAAAGGTTGAGAACCACTGCTCTAGACCCAAATGTTACTGAAATATTTTGCTTGAGTAAATTTGTCTTTGGTCCATTTCCTTTGGAGTGATAAAACCGTGCATATAATGAGTCAATTAGGCATGATTAAAACAGTGGTTTTCAGACTTTTTCTTTCCACCCAGATACCATCTTAAATAATCCTTTACTAATCACAGAGCACCTATGGCATAGGGATTGTTTAAAGTGGAACGTGAGATTGTGACCATTAGCAAAACTTGGTTACAGGTAGAGCAGGACTGGTAGCTCAATGTTCTGGGCGTCTGTTGTTTCAGAAGTGATGGAGGGGATTTGCTCATCAGGGAAAATATCAAAGCTGTACTCAGGCCCCTCCAGCTTCTCATCGCTTGCTCCATATTCCAAAGTCTGCAATTTTTGTGTCATCAAAACCCTAGTTTATTGCCATTCTAAATTCTTGCCTCAAATTGTTTACCTCAATGTTTGCTCCAGAATCCAGCATCTGCAAATTTTTCTTTCAATTTTATATTATAAATCACTTGAAAGAGAAAAATAACCTATTTTTCCACTGTTTAAAAGAGATAGTGTTATTTGGTTATTGCACCTTGTTTTGAGGGCAGAGGGGCTAAAAAAAAAGCTCCCGAGTGTGTATAAAAAACTGAACGAAATCAGCATTAGATTTTAAAAAAAAAACAGTATTAGAGAAATAATAGGATTAAAATGATAATATATTCCCTGTTGATGATCTGGATCCCAAGGATTTGAAACAGGTGGACATGGAGATAATGGATGTATTTTCAATTTCTATAAAAGTTCCCACAGATTGGAAAGTAGCCATAGATACCTCCCACTATTTAAGAAGAGTGAAAACTTGGATTTATAGAGCATCAAATATTAGTAGTAAGAGAAATTTGTCAAGGATAGAATGCAAGAACGTTGCACTGTATTTACTACAAACTATTCACTTACAACTCTTATAAATATGTTGTAAACTTCATTACAAATCAATGACTATTTTAAATAAGAGTTCAAAACAATTATTTTTTTTTAAATTACTTTCTCTACTTGTGATTAGCTTTGAGAAGTGATGGTAAATAAGCCACCATCTTGAATCACTACCTTCAGCTGAAGTTATTGACAATGTGGTTGGATTGGGAGTTCCTTAATTTAGACTAACAATGAAGGGCTGGCAACATTATAAAATCAGACTGATGTTCAGCTTGGACAGGAATCTACAGGTGGTTACACTCCCAAGTCTGCTGCTCCGTCTTTGTTGCCAATGACGTGGGGTTGGAAGTTGCGGTCATGCTAGGTACTAGCCTGAGTGAGTAATGCACTACTCTCTCTGCAAACACTGCATTGATGGAGAAGGAAATGAATATTCTAAATGGCTGACTGAGTGACTTTCATCTGGATAGTTGTAACAGTTGCTTGAGCAGCACTAATCTACGTGGAATATTTTATCATGCTCGCAGCTTTTTTGCTTTAGAGATAGCTTTGGGGTAAATGAGCATGCACTGCAGGATATCCAGCCTCATTCAGGCGAATTCCTGGTCAATGGCGATGAGGACATTGATGTTAGAAGACTCAGTGATAACACGACCATTGTATAAGAGAGGCAATTTTGTTGGAAATTACTACCTGACATTTTTGTGATGTGAATGTTACCTTTTCATTTATCATACTAAATCTGAACATTATCTGGGTCTTGCTACATACAGGCATACATTGTTTCAGTTGCTAAGTTACAAAACGTAATTGAACACCATGAAATCAGACCTTATGATGGAACAAAGATTATTGTTGAAATACTTATAAGTTGTCTGGTTTTGGGACAGCTACTAACTGTCCTAGGGTTGAAATAATTGACCTTCTACAATCATAACCATTTTCCTTTGTCCAAATTCATTTATCCTTCATGTTGATTTGTCTACCACCTGCCATAGGCGGAGTCTGGCACTATATTCTTCATGATTTAGTCTTTGTGGAGTTATAATTGTACAAATAAAGTCCACTACACACAGCAGCACGTGGGCACAAGTATCAGTGCTCGTGTTATACAGATCCATTTAATGAATCAGAAATAACAAAACAAATCACTGAGCAGCTGAATAATTTGACTACTGAAACTATCACACACTAATACCACTGGGCAACAAATATTTTGCTTCCTGAACACATGGGTGTACTTTATGGATTTTGGGCTGCTGATCACGAAAATTAGCTTAAAACCTTCCTATCTCGTACTTTTAAAAAAAAAAGATATAGCCTATTTTGTGATTTCTTGTCATATTTTAAGTTTACTAGAATATTGTCCACATAGCAAGCTGTTTTGATCAGCCCAAACATGCCTGGGCATGTACTCAAATGGGATGGATGTCATTTACTGTGCTGTGAATTACATTGATGTAGATTGAACACATACTGATGCACATATTCTTCAGGTAATAGTATAGTGAGGCTACTTAATAGCAATTATTGTCTTCAGGAAGATTCCATGCACCAGAAATCTCTCATCAACATCAACAGCTTCAATACATTCGGTTACATTGGTGACGAGCATATGCTTAATGAAAATTCAATAAAAATTAAGGTTTCTCCAACTTCCTGAGATGCAGAAAATCTGAAATTACCTTGTGTTCATCTTGAAGCAAAACTTTTGAAAAATCATTCCTGTCCAGTTGGTTACATGTTAAAATTGGGATGATCATACTCAGTTTCACTCTTTATTGTAAACTCCACCACAATGATTCCTGAGCACAGCCTGTTCAGACAGACTCTGTAAAGGATAGGCCAGTGAAAAATATTCAAGAGGGAAAGGCATACAATGTAAAAAGTGAACAATTCAGAGAGCCTTAGAACCAGTCTTGAGACACCTTGAGATGTCAGTTCATCAGCCCAACGCTGCCAATGGAAGCTCCCAGAGTCCCAATAACTGCCCTCATTCTGCTGGTGAATCAGTGCTTCTCACACTTTGAAAAAAATAATGAAAACAGTATGAATACATAGAACCCATGACCAAGCATTGCTCGACAGCATAATTGCTAACTAAATTGGCTGAGACCTGAGGAGCAGATGAAGCCAGTGACACACAAATTTACCTCCATAAATAAATAAACTTAGTTCACCTATCCTCACCAATCCATGTTATAAACAGATTTTACCACAGAAAAAGCAAGTCAGGTTGATCAGAGCACAGAGACCAAGTGCAATCTTGACATTGTGCACCTCTGCCAAATTGCTAAATTGCAATACCATACAAAATGAATGAGATAGAATAACCTGAGTGCCTCAGAACTGAGTATCCATGAGAATTCAGCAACCAAACTGTTTTTTAACACCACAATCTACAACCTCCTACAGCAAAAGCATGGAGCCTGACAATATCCAGTCAGTGTAGAAGTCATATGTCCAGCCAGGTTGCTCCTGCAGCTGCCACACCAACACCTAATTAATAACATTGAGATATATCTGATGAATTTTAAAAGGCACAGCTAGAAGATCCACTACCACACAAATCCAGTAACCTTGGTTCAATCAAGAACCCAGAAGCCGTCTACATGGAACACAAAATAGGAATGGGAACAGAACACTTGGTGCCACAAGCCTGCGTCATCATTCACTATGATCGTGACTGATCTGTCACAGGGTTGCAACTTCTCATCTGTGGCTGTTCCCCGTTGCCAGTTCCCCAGTCTTTCAACAATCTATCTACCCCCCTCAAAATAACTTAATCAATGTAACATTTACAAGCCACTTAAGTGTAGATGCTCTCTATCACTACATGGGTTTGCCATCACCCCATTGATCCTCAGGTCATTAGTGTACAAGCATGTGGTGAAATTTTTGGGAATGGGACAGTGGCATTTGATAGAAATGAGGGAAGAATAGAAATAGTACAAATGGGTGTTTAATGGTCAGATAGAGCAATGAGCTCTCTGAACCCTTCTCCATTAACAATGGCGTGAAGCAAGGCTGTGTTCTCGCACCAACCCTCTTTTCAATCTTCTTCAGCATGATGCTGAACCAAGCCATGAAAGACCCCAACAATGAAGACGCTGTTTACATCCGGTACCGCACGGATGGCAGTCTCTTCAATCTGAGGCGCCTGCAAGCTCACACCAAGACACAAGAGAAACTTGTCCGTGAACTACTCTTTGCAGACGATGCCGCTTTAGTTGCCCATTCAGAGCCAGCTCTTCAGCGCTTGACGTCCTGCTTTGCGGAAACTGCCAAAATGTTTGGCCTGGAAATCAGCCTGAAGAAAACTGAGGTTCTCCATCAGCCAGCTCCCCACCATGACTACCAGCCCCCCCACATCTCCATCGGGCACACAAAACTCAAAACGGTCAACCAGTTTACCTATCTCGGCTGCACCATTTCATCAGATGCAAGGATCGACAATGAGATAGACAACAGACTCGCCAAGGCAAATAGCGCCTTTGAAAGACTACACAAAAGAGTCTGGAAAAACAACCAACTGAAAAACCTCACAAAGATAAGCGTTTACAGAGCCGTTGTCATACCCACACTCCTGTTCGGCTCCGAATCATGGGTCCTCTACCGGCATCACCTACGGCTCCTAGAACGCTTCCAACAGCGTTGTCTCCGCTCCATCCTCAACATCCATTGGAGCGCTTTCATCCCTAACGTCGAAGTACTCGAGATGGCAGAGGTCGACAGCATCGAGTCCACGCTGCTGAAGATCCAGCTGCGCTGGATGGGTCACGTCTCCAGAATGGAGGACCATCGCCTTCCCAAGATCGTGTTATATGGCGAGCTCTCCACTGGCCACCGTGACAGAGGTGCACCAAAGAAAAGGTACAAGGACTGCCTAAAGAAATCTCTTGGTGCCTGCCACATTGACCACTGCCAGTGGGCTGATATCGCCTCAAACCGTGCATCTTGCGCCTCACAGTTTGGCGGGCAGCAACCTCCTTTGAAGAAGAGCGCAGAGCCCACCTCACTGACAAAAGGCAAAGGAGGAAAAACCCAACACCCAACCCCAACCAACCAATTTTCCCCTGCAACCGTGTCTGCCTGTCCCGCATCGGACTTGTCAGCCACAAACGAGCCTGCAGCTGACGTGGACTTTTACCCCCTCCATAAATCTTCGTCCACGAAGCCAAGCCAAAGAAAGAAGATTCAGCATGGATCCTTCAGCCCAACCCATCCAGACAGACCAATATGGCATTCAAGGCTATCCCATTTTCGTGCATTGGCTTCATATCCCTTTAAGCCCATTCCATCCATAAATCTGTCCATATGTTGTGCCTGCTTTGAGAGTTTCCTCTGGCAGCTCATGTCAGATATGGATGACTCTCATAGAAAAGATTCCCCATCAGATCCCTCCTATATCTTTTCCCTCACATCTTAAACCTCTGCCTCTTAGATCTACTCTTGGAAAAAGACTATGAGCAGTCACTTTATTCATTTGTGATTTTGCAAATTTCTCTAAGGACACCCTGAAGCCTCCTTAACTCCAAGGAATAAAGGCCTAGCCTTTCCAACCACTCCCTACAACTCAACCCCTCCAGTCACAGTAGCATCCTAGTGAATCTGCTCTGCAGCCCTTCCAATTTATTGATGTCTTTCCTATAACTAGATGACCAGATCTGCACACGGCACTAAGTTTGGGCTCAATATCTTGTACATCTGAATCATGAGGTCCCATCTTTCATAAGCCCCTTTTCCACTGGCACATTGTCCCAGAAATTAATGGGACAGGGTCCAGTAGAAAAAAGAAAATAGTCAGCACGCCGGCATCAAATGACATCACTTCATGCCAGCGATTGACAGCCTCTACCCCTACTCATATCCCAGTGTCACTGATGCTGGAGTGCTGATTAAACCAGTGGAAAAAGGACAGCAGAAAGACACCTGTTTCAAGTTGAAGGTAGAGCACTCCCATCCCCAGGGATGAATGTATTCAGTCGAAAATCAGTCAATGTTCCAGTTAAAAGTGGCCCAGTAGAAACGGCACAAATGACTTCCTATCCTGGGACATGCATGTCCAATTAACTGGGATGCCAGTAGAAAAGGGGCTTTAGTCTATACCTCGCCCAATGAAGGCCAGCAAACCAAACTCTTTTTACACAAACCTATCCACTCAAGTAGCATCTGTATCCCTCGATCTCTGTTTTATATTGCACTCCAAGGCCCTGCTGTTCACTGTGCAAGTCTTCTTCTGGTTTGACTTAAGTGTGAGCTGTTGCACTTTAGAATTAAATTCCATTTTCCAGTCATTGGCCCATCTACCCAACTGATCTAGATATCTTGGATATCTTTCCTACTGTCAACTACACCATTAAATTTTGAAACACTGACGAATGTACTTATTATTGTCAACTGCATTGCCATCCAAATAATTAATATAGATGAAAAACAACAGTGGACCCAGTACCAACCCCTATAGCAATACACTGGACACAGGCTCCAATCAGAAAAAAAACCCATTTCATTAGTACTCCTTCAAATCTCAGTTCTGAATCCAACTGGTCACTCACACGAAATCCCATGAGATTTGTCCTTCAAGACCAGTAAGGCAGCACAGTTAGTGCAATGCTACTGCAGCACCAGCAACCTGGGTTCAAATTCAGTGCTGTCTGTAAGGAGTTTGCATGTCCTCCCAGTCCCTGTGTGGGTTTCCTCAGGGTGATGCGGTTTCCTTTTACTCTTTAAAAAATACGGGATTGTTGGTGAATTGGGGTTGGGGGTGGGGGGGGGGTGGGGGAAAGGAGAGGTTACGGTTTCATGGGCTGTATGGATCAATTATAGGCTGAATGTCTAAATTTTTTAAATTAACACATCAAAAATCTTGCCAAGATTCACTGCCCTGCCCACATCAATCCTCCAGCATGCCTTCAATAAACTTTCAAACTGGTGAAACACATCATGCACAAATCCTTGTTGATACCTCCAATCAGTCCCTGACTATCCAAATACCAATATACCTTGTCCTTCAGAATTTCCTCTAGCAATTTTCCATCTACTGATTTCAAGCTCACTGTCCTGTAGTGGCCTGGCTTATCCTCGTTGCCCCTTTTAAATAAGGGTACAAAACTCGCCACCCACCAGCACTTTACCCAAGGCAACAGACGGTATAACTATATTAGCAAGGGCTCCACAGCATCTTCCTTTGCTTCTTGCAAGGTGCGAACACCTTGACATTAATTTCCTTCAATTGCTTGGCTTCCATCAGCTCATCCACAGTAAAAATTGATGGGAACAATTCTCTCCCTTATCATCATTTTACTCCTAAAATGCCTGTAAAATTTCTTGGGATTCCCCTTTATCCTGCATGATAGCTCCATCTCATGACCTCTTTTTGTCCACTTAATTTTCCACTTGAAAACACTCCTGCACAATATGTTCTTGAGGGATTCATTTGATCTCGTCTTGAATCTGACATAAGCCTCCTCATGCCTGATCAGAGCCTCAATGCCTTTCATATATCAGGGTTCCTTAAATTTGCCAGCATTGAACATTACCCTGAAAGGAACACACAGTGCCTGAATTCTTGCCACTTCAATTGGTTTGCATGTAGAAAGCAGAGAGTCGTAGTGGACAGAAAGTATTCTATCTGGAGGTTGATGATTAGTGTAGTTCTGCAGGGATTGGTTCTGAGGCCCCTACTCTGTAATTTTTATAAATGACCTAGATGAAAAGGTGGAAAGATGGGTCAAAAGGTTTGTGGGTTATTTGAAGATTGGATAAATTGTGGATAGTGTAGAAAGTTGTTGTAGATGACAAAAGATTACAAAAGAATATAAACAAGGTCCATAGGTGAAGGGTTGGGCGAAAAGTGGCAGATGGAGCTCAATCCAGATCAGTGTGAGGTGATGCATTTTGCAAAATTGAGTAACAGGGTTAATGGTAGATTACTTAAGAGTGTGGATGAACAGAGGGGCCTTGGGGTCCAAATCCATACAGATTGATAGTATAATTAAGGTGGCCTATAGGATGTTAGAATTCATTAATATGAGGATTGAGTTCAAGAGTTAAGAAGTCATATTGCAACTCCACAAATCTCTGATGAGATCCCTCATTTGCAAACATCTCCCAATCAACATCTGCAGGATCCTGCAAAATTGCTCCAAAATCAGCTATCACCCTATTAAGGACACTATTTGCAGACCAGGCTTATCTTTCTCTGCAACATTTTTTCAAACTAACGACAATATGAACACAGAGGAGATAAAGTGATCCCTTACTGACCAGAGGAGCCAAACATATTCTGTTTATAGCCATTTATTTGGCTGCAGGTGTCGGCTGCATCCTGGGGTCTGGAGGCTGCACGCATCCTGTTTCTTCCGGTGTGCACACCCGATTCACTTGGATGTTGGCGCATGCATGGGGGTTTTTGTGGGGTTTAAGAGTCGTTAGCCTGCGTGTCCTGGTATGGCGGGATAGAGATGAGAAAGGTGAGTAGGGCTCCGATATTTACTGTTGAATGTTATCACACAAGACAGGCGTTACCACACAAGAGAGACATTACCACAGGCCTTACTACATACGATAGTCGTTACCATATACGATAGACGTTATCACATCTCATGGATGTTACCACAGTTGCTATCACATTTTGAACAATGTCACATTAAGAGTCCTTTTGTATTCATTAATAAACAATTAAAAAGCATCAGGACTTCATGATGAATTTGCTCTAATGACATGTTTAAAGCCTACTTAGCCTCCGAATGGCTTTTTTATGGATAGTAGCTACACTGTCAGTTCAATCATTTACCCCATCTCATTCCCTAAGCGTAGCTCCAGTACTGTACCCTGAATATAACTGAGAACCTCTCTTGGACACAAGTAAATTCCTTGCCCTTTGCACTAACTATGAATGTTCCAGTCAATATTCAAGAACAGTCTCTCAGTAATACAAACTTTTTTTTTAAACAACTTTCTGCAATTTTCCTGCATATCTGCTCTTCTTCTTCCTACTGAATATTTGGGGCCTATAATACCACCCCCAAAGTGATCATTGCCTTCTTATTTCTACCCATGTAGCTTCACCAGACCATCTCCCTTATTAAAGACACAAACCTTCCCCTCCTCAACCCTCTATTGCACCCGTGTCCTAGAACAATGAGTTGTCAGTCTTGCTTTCCTCTCAGCCATATTCCTGTTATGGCTGAAATGCCCTGCAAGCCAATCCATGCTCAGAGCTAACCTGCCTTACCTCTTGCATTGAAGTAAATACAATTTAAACCACATGCCTTTCCTCTCATCTTGCCATACTGCTGCCAGTCCTGTCCAAATGCTTTCTTGAAGTAATAGGTCCCAACTCTTCATCTGCCTCATCTATGCCCAGAGACCCAGCCCCCTGTCAATTGAGTTTAAACCTACCCGAGAAGCACCAGCAAATCTCCTTGCAGAATATTGGCACCCCTTCAGTTTAGATGTAGCCCAACCCTCTTGTACAGGCCACCTCTTCTGCTAAGTGTAGACTTAATTGTATTGAAATTTCTTTTTTTTAAATGACTGCCCCTTCAGTCAACAGCAGTTGCTTTTAAGGCCAACTTTCAAATGTTGTCTATCAGTTACAGGCAGTCCCCAAAGGACAACTGGATGAATGAAGTTTCTTCAACATCCTGAAGTTGCAAAAATCAATGACAAGAACAATGCAAAACATGTAGCATCTATTCTTTGTAATGGAAGAACTCAGCAAGACCTCATCAACTGCACCTCCCAAATATTTAACACTTCAAAAGAACAAAAAAACATGGGAAAACACAATTTTCCAGTTCCATTTGTTCTGCTCAAATGTCATGTCAACTGTCCATCATCAAGAAGTACTTAGCGAATGGAAATTGGGAATATTTTCAAGGACTCACAGTAGTAGTCAAATGACAAAAAAAAATTTTAGAATTAAGGTATTAAATCACTGACAAAACAGTTCGTTGACAAAACTAGTAGGATGTGACTTGCAGTCACATAGTTCAAAGGTTCTGTCAAAACTCAAGTCTCTGGGACATACGTATAAATTGATTCGAACTCCAAATGCAATATTTTGTGAATGTAATTACTGCTTTTCTACTTAGATCTAAGTGGAAGAATCTGATTTCCTAAAATAAGAGCAGGATAAGATTGAACAGAGATGAAGAAAACATCTGAATGTATTCATCCTTTTATCTAATAGTGCACATTTTAGTTGCTCCTGGATAAATTGTTGTTGAATTAGTAGATGAAGATCAGCATTTAATCTCTCAGATTTATGAAAAATTCTGATTTGCTGTTTGTCGGTGCACAAAAATCCAAAGACAATCATGAAAATAATTTGATCCAATTCAATTTCAAATTTTTGCTCATAATAAAAATAATCTTCAACGGATGATGGAAGTCAAATACTGATGTAATCTGGGGATTATGCCAAACAAAGTTTGGAACAAAACAAAATTATTCTATCATAAATTACATTGGGAAAATCCAATCCAGGGCTCAGAAGCCAACAATGCCTAATCTTAAAACCAAAATATATCATCTTAACTTTACAGGGCTACAAAACTATTTTTTTTTAAACTTTTCTTCTTAATTGTCCCATTCCAGGACTATGCCTCAAAAAATATTTAACATCAAAAGGAATCAATAATTGCTGAAGATTAGTTTGGCTTCTTTTATTATCTCAGGCTGTTGGTCAGATCTTGGATGGCCAACAAACAAGTAAAATGACTGTTAATTGGCAACTCCCACCTCTCACCCCAATGTATTCATCTTAGGAAGGCGGCTGGAGCCCAAATTCATCTCGTCCACTTTGGTAGCAAACTTTGTGAGGTGAGCTTTGCAACTGTAATATGCTATGCAAGCAACTCCACTGTATTTTGAAGATGTAGTGTTGGTGACTGATAAAGTGAATATATAAGGTGAGAGACAAGCTAACAATGAAGCAGGCTGTTTGACCTCCCCAGAGTACTGTCAAACACCAGTTGTTGAACTAACTTAATCCTGACAGCAGAAAGTGTTCCAACATATTCCAGATATTTATCAATACTATCAAGGTTTTAAAGCATAATTGAAGGAATGACACAACATTAATAACCTGATTTGTTGTGACAGTTATCTTATTTACATGGCTGGTCCAGTTAAACATCTGGTCAACAGCACTCAGAATGTCAATAAAGGGAGACTGCAATTTTAAGACTGTTAAATGTGAAGTCATTGTCTGGTACTTCCACGATGTCAATGTTACCCTCTGCGATCCATACCAGAGCATTGTCCAAGACTTGCTGCTAGTCGGCATGGACTGTTTAGCTTGTTGCTGTTTCATTCTGTTAGGAAATCAGTAACAACATCCCAACTTTTTTGCATTATGATAAATGTATCCTCACCGACGTACTAGCTGAATATGGTTAGCTCTAGAATACTGCCATGATGAATTCTTGAAGAGATGCTATGGAGATGAATAATTGACTTCCCAAGAATCAAAAATTTTTTGTGCAATATGATTACAACCATGGGAGCATTTTTCAGATTTCAGGTTTATTGTCAGAATACATACATCACATGCAACCCTGAGATTCTTATTCCTGCGGGCAAAGCAGAATTACCCTTTATTGGCAGTGCAAAAATATCCACAAACAATGTACTCATGTAAACAAAAAAAATAAATAACTGACTATGCAATACAGAGAGAAAAAAAATCAATTAAGTGCACAAGAGCCCTGAAATGAGTCCCAGATTGAGTTTATCGTTGAGGAGTCAGATGGAGGGGTAGCAGCTGTTCCTGAATCTGATAGTGTGAATCGTATGGCACCTACATCTCTTTCCTAATAGCAGATTCTCAATTGTAAAGATAAGAAATTCCTTAGCCCTGGCACTAACTGTCAATCTACTGGTTAACGTGCCAGTGTAAATGCTTACAAATCGGCATGCAGGTGTCAGATCATCCAGGGAATGCCCCTAGGGAGGGTGTATTATCACCGATTAGTTTTGAATCAGTGCACTGGTTAACTCATCGTGAAAGGGACGGGGGTATGCAGGACATCACCGCTGGAGAATAAGTGCCCCTTTGCTCTGGGATGCCAGGCGGTGAGTGTGAAAAGGCGCTGAGAGTCAGTTAACATTGGTTCATTTTGAACCAGTTCGTTGGCTAACTGGTAAATTGGCGGTTCAATGTGAACAGGGCTAGATTGCTGCTGTTCTCCAATGCAGCATTCCCTGTACATGTTCTCAATGGTGGAGAGGGTTTTGCCTGTGATGTCCTGGGCTGTGTCCATTAGCTTTTGCAGGACTTTACACTTCGGAACTGTTGATGTCCCAATAACAGGCCATGATGCATACTTTCTACAACACATCTGTAGAAATTTTCCAGGGTTTCCGATGTCATACCAAAACTCTGCAAACTCCTGAGGAAGTCGAGGAGCTGAAGTGCTTTCTTCACGATGTCATTAATGTGTTGAGTTCAGGAAAGATCTGCCAAGACAATGATTCTCAAGAACTTAAATTTCTTCACCCTCTCCTCTTCTGATCCCCCAATGGACTGGATTGTATAAGGATCCAATTACACAGTGGGATGTTGAGGCAATATCAGTTTTGAAGGCTTGATGAAGTTAAATGCTGAACTGTAGTCAATAAAAAGCATTCTGATATATGCATCTTTGCTATCCAGGTGTTCTAGACCTTTGGGTAGAGCCAGTGAAATGCATCCGCCATAGACCTGTTGATAAAATAGGCGAATTGGATAGGATCCATGTCGCCGCTCAGACAGGAGCTGATATGCTTCAACACCAGTCTTTCAAAACAGTTCATCACTGTTAATGTGAGTGTCACTGATCAATAGTCATTTAGGTTCACTACCACACTCTTCTTGGGCATCAGTACAATTGACACCCGTTCAAAACAGGTAGTATCACATTCCTCTGGAGGAAGATGCTGAAGATATCTGAATACATTGGTAAGATGGTCAGCACAGAAGTTTAATACTCAGTCAGTCGGACTGGATGATTTCTTTGGATGTTTGGTGTTGCAGATATAGTGGTACAAGTAGCTGAATGGTTCTAGCAAGGCAACAACAAAGGTACTGAATTAAATAGTAAAATGCCAGGGTACGCTCTGTTAACAAAAAGCAAGAGGTCAAATCTAGACAATTACAACCCTGTCAAACTACTCTCAAATCTCAGTCAATTGATCAAGCCTTTGGCACCTCCATAACATAGCATTTACCAACAAGCTGTTCACCATTACTCAAATGGGCTTCTGCCAGGACCTCTTGGCTTCTAAATTAATTACTCAAAAGTCTAAATATTGTTGGAAGTGTAAATTCACATGGAACTGAAGCCAAGAACACTGTAGAATGACCTCCACCATACCTGCAGCATTTCATACATGAGGGAAATTAAAGGATAAGCACCAAATATTGCAATTCCCAGCTTGTCATTGCCAGTTAATAATTTGTTTAAAATGCAAGTTTTTTCAATCATTTGTGGTCTTCAGCATGCCCACATTAGATACATAAATTGACTGAATAATATTTGTGCAAAACAAAATAGGTCAATTTGTGAAGCTGTCCAATGCACATTGATCAGATTGGTCCAGATGTATCTGGGAATACAGATACATAATTCCCTTGAAGTGGAGTCACAGGTAGACATAATTGTAAAGAGAGTTTCTGGCATATTGGCCTTCATAAATCAAAACACTGGGTATAGGATTTGGAATCTTGTGGTAAAGTTGTGCAAGACATTGGTGAGGCCAAATTTGGAGTATTATGTGTAGTTTTGGTCACCTAACTGCAGGAAAGATATCAATAAAATTAAAAGAGTACAGAGAATATTTACCAGGATGTTGCCAGGACTTTAGGAGTTGAGTTAAAGGAAAAGAACAGATTAGAAATTTATTCCCTGGAGCATAGAAGAAGGAGGGGGAGATATGACAGAGGTATACAAAATATCAATAGAGTAGATGCAAATAAGCTTTTTTCCACTACAAACCACAGGACATTGGCTCAGAGTGAAAAGGAAGTTTAGGGGGAACTTCTTCACACAAAGAGAGTGGTGGGAATGTGGAACGAACTGCTAGCTGAAGTGGTGAATGGAAGCTCAATTTTCACATTTAATAAAAATCCAGACAGGTACATGGATGGGAGGGGAAAGGAGGGATATTAATTGGTGCAGATCAGTGGAACTAGGCAGAACTAAAGGGCTTGCTTTCTGTTCCGTAATGTTCTGTGATTCTATGTCCACGTTAAATTGTCTGAATAACATTTGTGCAAAACAAAATACAGGTACACAATCCTTCATCCGGAACTCTTGGAGGACAGAGTATTTCAAATTTCGGATTTTTCCAGATTTCGAAAAGCCCACCCGAATTGTGCTGCCATATCCACCCCCACCCCCTTCCAGTCGCCCGACCATCTCCCCCAACCGCGGTCCCTCAGCTATCACCCCCAGCCGCCTCCCCCAACCGCCGGTCCCCACTTGCCGGATTTTGGAGCTTTCTGGATTTTAGATGTCCGGATAAAGGATCGTGCACCTGTAGTGTAATTAAATTTACCTGTGAAGCTGCACATTTTTCAGACACAACTCAGGTGCACCAAGGACGTGATCAATTATCACAGACTTTCCCAAGATGTGGAGATTAACAATTCATTGATAGGCTGGTTGATTCTTAGCAATGAACATTATCACTACAGTACAGTGAAAACTTGAAAAATGTACCAATTTAATAAGCTCAAGAAATCTCTGTCATCCTCTGGATCTGAACAACTATCTCTTTCATAATTTAAAATCTTCATATCTCAAATCATATTTAAATCAAGAAAGAATGCAAAATAATGATGCTATTATTCAGCACATTGATCAGATTGGTTCTTGAGGTAAATTGTCCTCCAAAATAAGAGTAGAACAATTGTCCTCCATTTACTGGCAATTAGATGAGAGGTTCACATTGGCACTTTATCCCAGTAATTAACTGCCAATCTACCAGTTAAAGTGCCAGCGTGAATACTCGCTAATCAACACACAGGTCAGATCACCCAGAGGATGGGCCACCTCGGTAGGGTGTATCATCCCAGGGGCTATCTGATACCTGTGTGCCGATTAGCCCAGTGTGAAAGGGACATAGGCTATCCTGGGACAAATTGACGCATTGATGATGTACTTGCATTCGTGCAGGAATGGAAGGAAACAAAAGATCAAAAAAGGTATAAACATTGTATTCAATTTACTAAATCCAGTTCAATGTACTATGATCATGTATTTAAACTAAATTAATCATGCCTAATTAAAACATAATTAAGCATTATGTCGAGCAGAGTATGAGCCCTTCAGCCCATGTTGTGGTGCTGACTGAAATAAATCTACTCCAGTATCATAAAATCGAAGTAGGAATAATATACACACAATAAAACATACATGCACTATTTATAAAGGCAAGTGTGTTCCGAATTTTGGATATTTCTGGATTTCGGAAAGCCCACCTGAATTATGCTGCTGTACCCACCCCCACCCAGTCGCCCACAACCGCCGGTCCCTCGGCCGCCTTCCCCGGCCACCGGTCCCCACTTTCCAGATTTTGGAGCTTTCCGGATTTTAGCTGACCGGATAAAGGATCGTGTACCTGTAGCTGCAATAAAATACATACACGGAGAATTTATAGTGAGCACGGGGAAGTCACAATGGGGATGAAATACACGAGGATGCACACAGACACGGGTACATGCAACAATCGAGGATAGATGCATCTTTGAGAGACAGAGGGAAGGGAGAGAAAGAGTCACAGAGGACAAAGGGCGAAGCAGTGCCGGTGCGAGAGAGAGCGCGCGAGAGAGACCTAGGAGCCACTCCCCTTGGGGGATGCCTAGTGGAGAGTGTGAAAGGATACAGAAAACCAGTTAACAGTGATCAAGTGTGAACAGCAAAAACAGGTTCTTTAACCCGTTTGTTGAACAACCAATTTATCGGTTAGCCAGTGTGAAAAGGGCAAACAGACCCCAAAAGACAATAATCTTTGTTTGAAAAGTCAAGAGATATATTCAAAGGACAAGAGTCCAGTAAATTGAGCAGAAATTTCATATTAATCTCTGAAATGCTCAGGACAGAGAGTATTCAAGCCTGAGATAATACATCGGTGAATCCTTCTTTGAGATCAATTGCCATTACCTCAAACAGTAGAACAAAGTATGAGCTACTCCGATCACTTCATGTGCATTTAGTGTGAAATTTACTTAGCAATAATCTTAAACTTGGATTTAGTGAAATCCAAAAATCTTCAGACACTGTGATTGTGGTAAAAGCACGAAAACGCTGTAGGAACTCAGCAAATAACACAGCATCCATAGGAGACAAAGGTAAAAACCAATGTTTCTGGCACTAGCCCTTCAAGATATTGTACCTCATACTATACACTTTATTACAAATTCCAACTTAACTATGTTTTCTGCCATAAGAGATTAAATAGATATGCTATTTCATATTACTCAGCAAACCCCAATGATGGAACAAAAAATAACATTTCTGCCAATATTCATTTCTTCTATCCAACGTCTCTGAATAAAGGTTAAATCACGCATATTATTTTTCTTTACACACAGCATGGAAGGAGTTTGTAAATCCAACACTTATGAAATGAGATAGCACTTAACAATTAGCCTCATTCTGCCCTTTCTGCTGAAAATAGTTCCAGCTACTGGAGAGAAAATGGAAAGGAAATCTAAAGTCATTTTTCATACACAATTCAGGTGTACCAAGGACCTGATCAATTATCAAACTTTCCCAAGCTGTGGAGATCTCCTGTTGATTTTTAGCAACAAACTTATTTTCATTGCCAATACCATCACGACAGTACAGTGCAAACTTGAAAAATGTAGCAATTTAGTAAACACAAGAAGTCTTTGTCAACTGAATATGAACAACTATCTCCGACAATTTAAAAGGGTCAACGCATTAAATTATACTTAAATCAAGAAAGAATGCAAATTAATCAAATAATGGTTAAAAGTGTAAACTATAATTGCTGGTTTACCGTATTTTTACTCATATAACGCACATATTATGTGCATTTTACAAACCAGGCACCCCCTGTGTGTTATATGCGTGTGCATGCTATGTGAGAATATTTTTACATGTTGAAAGAATCCGTACAATTAATAGTGGGCGTGGGAAAACTGATCTGGCAATTTATAGCAGATGTGGGAATATAATAGTGGCATTGAAAGAACGTGCACAATTTAGAGCGGCATTGAAAAAACGTGCACAATTTAGAGCGGCATTGAAAGAACGTGCACAATTTAGAGCGGCATTGAAAGAACGTGCACAATTTAGAGCGGCATTGAAAGAACGTGCACAATTTAGAGCGGCATTGAAAGAACGTGCACAATTTAGAGCGGCATTGAAAGAACGTGCACAATTTAGAGCGGCATTGAAAGAACGTGCACAATTTATAGCGACATTGAAAGAACGTGCACAATTTAGAGCGGCATTGAAAGAACATGCACAATTTAGAGCGGCATTGAAAGAACGTGCACAATTTAGAGCGGCATTGAAAGAATGTGCACAATTTATAGCGACATTGAAAGAACGTGCACAATTTAGAGCGGCATTGAAAGAACGTGCACAATTTATAGTGGCCATGGGAAAGACACGCTGTCATTTTATAGAAAGCATGGGAAGTTACAGCAAGCATGGGTAAGTAATAGCGACATTGAAAGAGCACACACAATTTATAGTGGGTGTGGGAAATTTTGATCTTGGGAATATCTGTACTGAATGCCATGGAATTCTTAAACAGATACTGCAATGATAATTGTCCAGTCCCAACCCTGAGGGAGGAAATTAATATATTCAAGTGCTTCTGATTTTAAACAGCATTAGAATTAAAATCCTGCTTAACTCTGAAGCCTGTCTTTGAACTATTAAATTGAATCCTCCACAAAGTTTGTTAATGTTTTGCAGCAGGATATCATCTACATAACAGGCGATTGACACGTCTGGGGGAAGTTGATTGGGTGTTAATTGCAGGAGATTAACTGTGCAGATACTGGGTATGTGCTTTGTCTCATGTCCCACTTAAATACAAATTGATTTTGTCAGTCGGAAGTTAAAAATACTACATCTGCATGGTATATGCGTGTGCATGTTATACAAAAATATTTTACACAGTATGATTTTTCTGCGCATTATACATATGTTATACGAGTGAAAATATGGTAAATATTTTTAATTACAAGATGTAGACAAATGCATTTGGGCAGCACTGTGTCACTGCCTCACAATGCGAGAGACCAAGTTCAACCCTATCTTAGGTGCCATGTGACTGTGAAGATGTCCTCTAATGTCACAATCTAAAGATATGAAAGTTGGAATGGTAATTGCCCTCTGTAAACTGCGTAGGTTAGTTGCAGAATCTGAGAGTGGATTAAAATATGGGGATAATAAAAATGGGATTAATGTAGAATTAGTAAAAAGAGGATTAGAGTAAAATTCCTGGAACTCCTACAAACCAGTATTGTCGGAGCATTTTGACCAGAACGTGGTAAAAATTTAACTGGTGGCTCTCCATGGCCTTGTGAATTAGCAATAAATATTTTAATAGATGATTAATGCTCAGTGTGAAGTCATTGGATTGAAGGGCTTGACTTGATATTTATTGCTAATTCACAAGGCCATGGAGAACCACCAGTTAAACTTTTACCACTTTCTGGTGAAAATGCTCTGACAATACTGGTTTGTAGGAGTTCCAGGAATTTCCTCACAGGTAAAATGATAAAACTTTATTTGTGGAGTCATACAGCACAGAAACAGAAATTTCAATGTCTCATATCAACACCCACCAACAATTACCCATTTAACATCTATTTTTTTTATTTTTCACACTATGAACCATATTGACCAAAATACACAAACATTTCCCTCTTGAATATACACAGTGTCATTTTCTCCCCTTTTTCCCACATCCCTTCCCTCGTTCACACCCCCCCCCCCCTCATTTAACATCTAATTATCTGCACTTGCTCCAGGCCTTGGCAATTCAAGCATTCAACTGGATACTACTTAAATGCCATTAAGAGGCCCGTTTCCACCTTCCATCAGACAGTATAATTTAGATTGCAAGCACCTGGAAGAACTTTTCATCTTCTCCCCTTTACCCTTCCTTATCCTATGCATCGGAGTTTAGACAATTCCCCTACAAAGAAGTTTCCAACAAATATATTCCCCTCGAATTTTATACCCCTCCATCAATTCCACCCATCCCCCCTTTCATCCTCCAGGGTTTCAATAAAACAAACAACCCACTTAGTCTCTACCCATAATTGAAACACTCCAACCCATGCAACATTCTGGTGAATTTCCTCCGAGCAATCATACCTTTCCTTTAGTGTGCCAATCAAAACTACAACAGTGCTTCAGCGGAGATCTAACCCATGTTTTATTCAGTTGTACTATAACCTCTCTAGTCTTGTTTTCTAGAGTCTGGCTAAGAAAGGCAATTTTTCTGATTCCCTTCTCAATCATCTCACCAACCTGTGCTGTCTTCTGATCTGTTCACCAAGATTCCTCTATTCCTCAATAGTTCTATGATTGTCAATGTTTTAACCTTACTAATTCTTCAAAAATACATCATGCTATCGGGATTACATTCCATCTGCCATGTTCTGCCTATTTCATTGTCTCGTCATCCATCTACTTCATTATGATCTGTGACTTGAAAGAGGAACTTAGTTTTGCTGTCACTAGAAAAAAAAGTTGGCACTTTCAGTTTAGTGGTTTGGGAAATCTTGTTATGGTAACCCTGTCAACTTGCCAATATTTATTAAATATATCATACAAAGAAAAAATTTCCCAGCTGAGAAGGTAAAGAATGCTTAATCCAATGAATGAATGACCTGTCATTGACCAGCAGCTTTGTTGCTGCTACAATGAGACACACAAATGTAAAGGGCTGCGTTACATTCTTGATCACTTTCTAGGCCAGGATTGTTCAGCAAAACTTCAGAATCTAGAGATAAGCAACCAGCAGAATACCCCGATAATAAATCTTTTTGACTTGCCCGACTAAGTTTTTAGTTAATTCTGACCTACTGACTTCTTCAGCAATCCCTGGACATTGATGAAGAGGGATGCCTCTAAAGCCTTTAATTATCACATTAAAATTGTAATTTTAATCAGTTTTAAAGCACTGGAATGTCATCGCTGCTTTGTGCACAGTAGGATCAATTAAAATTTACTCTTGTTCCACGATGGCTGGAAATAGAATAATAATCAAACAAATATATTGAATATGTGGTCTACATTATGTTTCTTCTCCCAATAAAGATCTTGAAGCATTTAAGATCAGACATTCAGACTTCTATAAATCTCTAACTAGAATCTTATAGCCAAGATGCTCTTAAGCATCTCCGACTGACCACTTGACGTGCATATGAATGAGGCACAGATGTGTAGTGCCAAAAAAAAACCCAAAGACTGAAGAGGATGGGGATGAAAATTAAAACCAAGGAAAATACTCTCAAATTAACAGCATACTGTGTTCAACTGTGAATTAAACTATTTAACAACTTGGAAATTGTATCCTTTAAGCACTCATTGCATTGTCCTGTGACATTTTTTTCTCTATATGACTACATCAGTGAATATCAACTATATTCATTCTATCAATCCCATCTGGAGCAAGATACAATAGTTATTTATTTCATTAAGTCATTCAGGTATCAGCATAAAGAACAAAATTTAAAACGATTAATCTGAGCCCATGCTGCCCCTTATAGCACTTCATAAATTCTAATTTTGCTCAACATTTTCAAATAAATGGTGAAATTTAAATGTTTTGACAATATTCCATTTTATACTTATCTACAATTCAAAATATTCTTTATGGACTGAATGGGCTACTTGTGCTATAAAAATTTCATGTGTCAATGCAATGGCAATTAGAGCTCAAAAACTGAAGTGGTAAGATTTGTCACATTAATGAAGTTGGTTACTAAGAAATGGAACAGTTTCTGCGGTAATACCAGTGGGACAAATATTTCTCATCAGGAGGTTAATCAAGTGGCCAGAAAAACATTCCCACTGTCATTCTTCATTCAAACTTCTGAACACAAAAGTCAAAACAAAACATGGAAGGAAAAGAACTGCAAAACAAAACATGCAAAACCAAAAACAAAGCTGAAAATAATCCCAAATACAACACTGAGATCAACTTTTTGCCCATTCACCACTTTGGCCTATTTCTTTTGGCCTCTATGATTTTGTTAATATTTAAAATTTCAAAATGCCATACAATGTAATAAAAAAGGTGGCAGAGCATAGCGACATCTTGTAAGCTGCTCCCAATGGATCATCTCCTCTCACGCTATTTGCTGGATTACGTATAGGACACCTACCTGGACTGCTCGCAAATCAAACTTTCTCAGTTTATAAGATAATAAATCTCAATTTAAAAACTTGAGTATTGATCCCATTAACAGTGAATTGGAGTAAATTAGCTATTTTTTTTGTGTCGCAATGAATTACTTTCCAAGAAAATAAATCCTCAATTTAACTGTTCTACTGTCAACTTTAATATTAACATCAGACAGCAATCACCAATATCAGAATATATGGAAATGTAGAACGCATGCATTCCATTATCACAACCAGAAATAGGTTTCCCGTATACATTTCCAAATATACCTCTACAGCAACCATTCTTAACCTTTTTTCTCTGCTACGCCCCTCCCCCCGCAAAACCAGGACTCTACTCTGTGAAGCAGTCAAGTTTTGAATTTTCCCATATTTCTCTCCTATCAACTATTTAAAAAAGCAAATATATTTTTATATTAACCAAGCTGAAAAGAAAACAAGGCTTTTACTTAAATGTGCTGTGGCCACCGATGAGAATGGCTGCACCAGTGTACGAACCGCATATGTGCTATCCTCAATTTCACTGCTGCTCAAATGCAAAAGTTTAATTAATTCAGTGCAACCTTCATCAGCCTTCCTCCTTCAATCTTAAAATCCTAATACAACCTGCAACTCATATTACTCCACAAGATCTCCCACACATTATAGTTCTGTTAGATTCATTTATAATATTTTGTATTCAAATCCCCATCACATGAAAAGAATTGTAACCATTCCAGCACACCAAATCTTTCCCTAATTATTCTTAAATACATGCACTCACTATTGCCCATTCAGCACTGATGCTGGTTTCAGTGTATAAATTCTTCCTTTTAGATTTGTTTTACCCACCTCTTTCTTATACAAAAATCCTAAAATTGACTTCGGACTAATGCTTTGGTCACCGTCTCTAATTTATCAACTACTTCTAACTCGATGGTTCGTGTGTGCGATAAACAGGGTCAGTGCAAATTCGCATGTAGTATCTGATATAAATGTTATTGCCCAACTCAAAATTAATCAAATCTGAAATGTCAACAAATAAAAGCCTCTCAAAATTACAGTTTAACAACCACAATCCTTTTTTTTTTACCTTTCATGCCAAATTGAAATTTCATAACTACCAAAGAATTTTTAAAATGGGGAAAACACAGGTGTTTGACAAAAGTACACAGTGCTCCCAACTTATTGCACTATTTCTTTGCTCATTCATGAAGCAGTGAAGGCAACTACAGTAAATATATTTAAGACAAGGTTGGATAGATTTTTGCATCGTAGGGGAATTAGTAGGACATCCCTTTGCATGTCAGGATTTCCCAATCTCTCATTATATAAATTATACTTAGCATTCTTGATTTCTACCAAAGTGTATGGTATCACATTTAAGTATGTAATATTGCAACTGCCTTTCACTTGCCCATTCACTCAACTTAGAAAAAACTATTTGGTTCATCCTCCTCTGAAGGCTGAAAAACAAGAATAGAACAGTATCACCAAAACCTTAGGATTACCAACATCATTAAGACCGTACTGGTGAGTTCAGTATTCACAAAGGGACTGGTACATCATGGAAGACCTTTATTGCTCATGCTAGAAGAATTTTCATTATAATGAAAAAAATCCCCAAACTTATGTTCAACAGATATGAAAAAATCTTCTGGAGGCAGGTGTGGATGTGTCAATCACTACTGTCCACAGAAGACTTCATAAAAAGAAATACAGAGGTTACACTGCAAGATGCAAACCTTGGCAAAGGTGTTATGCTTTGGATCTTGGGCAGTTCCTTTACACCTTCACATTTTACTTTTGCCATCACTCTGATACAGGTTAATCTTGGATTTATCTGTTCACAAGACCATTTTCCAGAATTCTGAACGCTCTTTTAAATATTTCTTGGCAAACTAATCTGGCCATCCTTTCTGTGGTTAACTTGTGCTTTGTGGTCCCTTTGCTCACCAGTACACTCTTTCTTCTTAATGATGTCCCAAACAGTTGATTTTGGTAATCCTAAGGTTTGGGTAATGTCTCTTACTGTTTTACTCTCAGCCTCATAATGGCTTATTTGACTTTCATTGGGCACAACTTTGGTCCTCATGTTGAAAAATGCCAACTGCAAAGTCAAAAGGTAATCAAAAGCTTAGAAGCAAGTAAGCCTCTTATACTTGCACCAAGAAGCAATTAAACACACCCGAGTACTCACAAACACCTGTGAAGTCAAATGTCCTGAAATTTGGTGGGGTGGGGGGGGAATTATGTTTAAAAAGCGCTGCAATTTCTATATTGTCAAACCAAAATGTATACAAATAACACTGAATAAAATCTGGAAATGTGCACTTTAATTACATGTGAATTGCTTGATTACAAATTTTAAATTGTAGAGCACAGGGGCAATAAAGGAAAAAAGTTTCTTTGAAACATTATGGAGGGCACTGTATATTATGAAAAGCTGCAAGTTAAGCATTGATCCCTGGAGTACCCCAGGAGTCAATGCCTATTGCCCCAATATCCAGTCATTACAACTGTTTCCTGTCTTTAATTTTCAATCCTTGTTTTAATTCTGCACATAAGAGGCCTTTTAAAATCTAAATATATCACATTTACTGGTTTTCCATCAGAAATTCAACCAGTTACATCTTCAAAAAATATAGATTTTAGGTGTTAATTTAATTTAGAAAAACAGCACAGTAACTGGCCCTTCGGCCCATGAGCCTGCAGACCCAAATACTCCAGTGTGATCAATTAAGGTACTAACATGTACATCTTGGGAAAGTGGAAGGAAACAGGAGCACGGACATAGGGAGAACATACAAACTCCTTACAGACAATGCCAGATTTCAACCTGGGTCACTGGTGCTACAGTGGTGTTGTGATAATCGCAACTCTAATCGTTCCGCTCTTTATTTCTATTTCATAAATTCAAGTTGACGAAGCTTGTTGATATTTTCCAAGTACCCCTTTATCACAAGAATTTACAATGAATTACAATCTTAACTTTAGTAATACAAATGTCCTATTTAACCTCCACAAATTCAATTAAAGTCAAATGAATATCCTGTCAGCTTCATTGAATAATAAAAATCCAACAGAAAAAAAATTCTGGAGTCTAATCTTGTCTTCCCATACAAGTGTATCAAGTCTAGATACGTTGAGCATCTGTGGACTAAATTACATGACATCTTAGTTCATCCATGTGAATCAAATGCAAAGTTAAAAAGGTAAAAAAAAATGATTTGACACATCCACATTTTGGACCTGCATATGCAACAGCTATTTGCTTCCACAGCACAGGACAAAGTTGAACTTATGACAATTATTTCATGAAGAATGGGCTAATACCATAGCAAATTGCTTGTATCATTATACGATTCAAAATGGTCAACCAAAATTGTAAACTCAGTATATGTAAGCAATTTCAAATTCCTTTCTAATTCAAAATGAGGTCAAGTTAATTTTGTGTACCTTTAATATTCATTTTAATAGCTACTAAAAATAAGAACATTTATTTGCATTGTTAGAAAATTGCACAATTGGCAATCTTACGGTAGACTATCCATAGATAATACAACTAATGCAGTGCACAGCCTTTGTAGCAGCCCGCGCATGGAGACGAAGACTGGCCCACAAAATGGCCGACGATCACGGCAACCACACGGACATCATCGTCCCAGTTGACCTCCCGCACGGCAGGAAGATGGGGAGCTATGGTGGGAATGCCGGCCAATCCCAGGCCAGCGCTCCGATGACGCGGGGCCCTGATGTCAGTGCCTAGGGCCCATATAAGTATGATGGCCAGTGCAATAAACCAGTCTCAACTTCAAGGCTTTGGTGTGCATGTTGTTCTTCTCCACACTCGCATAGTGTGAATGCTACATTTTTAACTTTTTATACAGCAGTTTTACTAACAGTAGCTTAAAAATAATGACTTTCAGTTGATTGTAATATACTAGATGGTTGACATGACATTTTGTCAACAATATATTTTGTTTTAATACTGGTTGACCGTTTTGAGTTTTGTGTGCCCGATGGAGATGTGGGGGGGCTGGTAGTCATGGTGGGGAGCTGGCTGATGGAGGACCTCAGATTTCTTCAGGCTGACTTCCAGGCCAAACATTTTGGCAGTTTCCGCAAAGCAGGACGTCAAGCGCTGAAGAGCTGGCTCTGAATGGGCAACTAAAGCGGCATCGTCTGCAAAGAGTAGTTCACGGACAAGTTTCTCTTGTGTCTTGGTGTGAGCTTGCAGGCGCCTCAGATTGAAGAGGCTGCCATCCGTGCGGTACTGGATGTAAACAGCGTCTTCATTGTTGGGGTCTTTCATGGCTTGGTTCAGCATCATGCTGAAGAAGATTGAAAAGAGGGTTGGTGCGAGAACACAGCCTTGCTTCACGCCATTGTTAATGGAGAAGGGTTCAGAGAGCTCATTGCTATATCTGACCCGACCTTGTTGGTTTTCGTGCAGTTGGATAATCATGTTGAGGAACTTTGGGGGACATCCGATGCGCTCTAGTATTTTCCAAAGCGGTCAACCAGTTTACCTATCTCGGCTGCACCATTTCATCAGATGCAAGGATCGACAATGAGATAGACAACAGACTCGCCAAGGCAAATAGCGCCTTTGGAAGACTACACAAAAGAGTCTGGAAAAACAACCAACTGAAAAACCTCACAAAGATAAGCGTATACAGAGCCGTTGTCATACCCACACTCCTGTTCGGCTCTGAATCATGGGTCCTCTACCGGCACCACCTACGGCTCCTAGAACGCTTCCACCAGCGTTGTCTCCGCTCCATCCTCAACATCCATTGGAGCGCTTTCATCCCTAACGTCGAAGTACTCGAGATGGCAGAGGTCGACAGCATCGAGTCCACGCTGCTGAAGATCCAGCTGCGCTGGATGGGTCACGTCTCCAGAATAGAGGACCATCGCCTTCCCAAGATCGTGTTATATGGCGAGCTCTCCACTGGCCACCGTGACAGAGGTGCACCAAAGAAAAGGTACAAGGACTGCCTAAAGAAATCTCTTGGTGCCTGCCACATTGACCACCGCCAGTGGGCTGATAACGCCTCAAACCGTGCATCTTGGCGCCTCACAGCTTGGCGGGCAGCAACCTCCTTTGAAGAAGACAGCAGAGCCCACCTCACTGACAAAAGGCAAAGGAGGAAAAACCCAACACCCAACCCCAACCAACCAATTTTCCCCTGCAGCCGCTGCAACCGTGTCTGCCTGTCCCGCATCGGACTTGTCAGCCACAAACGAGCCTGCAGCTGACGTGGACTTTTACCCCCTCCATAAATCTTCGTCCGCGAAGCCAAGCCAAAGACAAAGAAGAAGACATTTTGTTTTAATAACATGGATTTTAAACAAGAATTCTATGTACCAATATGAACCTAACACATGTAAAAAATTAATATTCAGTAACATGATTCATTAACTTTGAAATAACATTGGATGGCAATGGACAATTTTGATTTTGAATATGCAATTATGCTATTCCTGATTTAGTTATAATTTTTTTTTTACAAATACCTGAATAACTGAAAATAGCTGGTTTAATCATCAACAATAATGGGAAAAATATCATCTGTCTTGAATAAAAAAATTCAACTTATTTTGATTTTTATGAAAGGATAGCAGAAAAAGGTTACCTTTAAAAAAAAAACACCAATAAACAATCAGAATTTATCGTCATAAACATGTCATGAAGTTTGTTGTTTTGCAGCACTATTAAGAGTGCAAATATTGCTGGAAATTACATTTTAAAATGGCGGCATGGTTAGTACAACACTGTGGATTTCTTCTGGGTGCTTGTTTCCTCCCAACCTTCAAAACATATGGGGGGGTTGTAGGTCAATTGGGTATGATTGGGTGGCATGGACTCAAGGCCCAGAAGGGCCTTACTGCGAAAAAAAAAAGAAAGTGAAGTAGTGTCTGTGGTTCATTGTCCATTCAGAAATCCGATGGCAGAAGGAAAAAAATCTATCCTTGTGCTGCTGGGTGTTCATTTTCAGGATTCTGTACCTCCTTCCCAATGGTTGCAGTGGGAAGAGGGCAGGGCCTGGGTGGTGATGGTCCTCGAGGATAGAGGCTACTTTCTTTGGACATTACTTTTTGTAGATGTTCTCAATGCAGTGGAGACTAATGCATGATGGCACTTGCTTCTTAAGACACCGCATCTTGAAGATGTGCTTGATGGAGGGGAGAATGATGCCCATGATGGAGCTGGCCAAGTTTACGTCTCTGTAGTTTTTTTCTTGTGCTATGCATTGGCAACTCCATACCAGACAATGTTGTAATCAGCCAGAATGATCTTTCACGATACACCTGTAGAAATATGCAAGTCTTTGGTGACATACTGAATCTCCTCAATCTCCTCACAAAGTACGATTATTGGCAGACCTTCCTTGTAATTGTATCAATGTGAAGGCCCCACGACAGATCATCGGAGATGTGACACCCAGGAACATGAAGCTCTTCACCCTTTCCATCACTGACCCCTTGAAGAGGACTGGTTCATGTTCTCCTGATGTCCCCTTCCTGAAGTCCACAATCAGTTCCTTGGTTTTGCTAATGTGAGTGTAAGGTTGTTGTGACACCACTCAACTAGTTGATCTACCTCCCTCTTTTTCACTTCTTCATTGTCGTCTATGATTCTGCCGACGACCATGGGATCATTGCCAAATTCCAGGATTAGGACTTCTCTATCTTCTACTGGTGACATCATGATGCATCAAGCAAATCCTGATCAATGTATTATGATCTTGTATTCAAACAAAATTAACCATGCCTAATTATAACATAATGAAGCTTTATGAACAGCACAGTAAGAGCCCTTCAGCCCTTGTTGTTGTGCCAACCTATATAAACCCTTATAAGGGATTGTGGGAAAGTGCTAGCAATAAATAGCAATAGGAGATCATTTTTAAATAGCGTGGAAAAGTTGGTGGCACTATAGTGCACAATTTATAAGGACCAAGGAAAAGTTGGTAGCACAATCGCACACAATATAGATATAGCAGGGGAAAATGTAATAGCGGACCTGCCCTCCCAGAATTCCATGTGGAAGAGAAAGGACTGTGTGCACGGCTGAATGGGGTTTCTCTGCACCATGACATTCTGGAAAGTCAGGTCCGCCATCTCTTTTATCCCCATGGTCTTTATAAAATTGTGCGCTATAGCACAACCAACTTTCACACACTGTTTAAAAATTGTCTGCTATTGCTATTTATTGCTTTTTATTTCCTCTCTCTCCTGCTGCAACTTTCCCTCAGCAAAGTTTATACTTTCATTTTAATCTTTCCTTCCTTCACATTCCTGCACTCACACGTAAACCTGGGGCATTTCAATCCCACAATGAACTTGCCCATTCTACACTTGCCCAATTGCAATGTCTGCATCTGCAGATGCCAGGGATTGTACTAAGGGTTGAGGCAGTTAATCCCTGGAGAGAAACTACATCATCTGAGGCTGGCTTTGAGACAATTTTCGTTTCACACCAGACATTTTAAAGGGCGATTGGCTGTTAATTCCTGGGACCACTTGCAAGTGTGAAAAGGGCTATACATTTAGAATATGATCTGACAGTCTTGCTATGTGGCATATAGTGGTCTTATTTCCTTTAAGTAAAGCATCATCCATATTAAACTCATTGATCTCGAACTAATTCATCACAAATGAAAAGTCAATGTAATACTCAAATTAATTTAATTTGTTGCAAAATTTGAATGCATGCTCAAACAAGTTGGTATTCCTTCTCAGACAGTTTCCAATATAAAGATTCTTTAATTTGGTCCTTCTCATTTTCCACCCAAAATAGTATATTACAACCATATATCAATTGCCAATTCTTCCACCCATTTAACATTGTTCCAGACAGCAAGTTGAGTTGCTCGAAAAGAAAAGCATGGAAAATTCAATTCAATATTAGGAGAGAAAATCATTCCAATGAGTCAAAGTTAACAGTTTCATTATTTGTTGGAACAAAGACACTACAAAATTGAAACAAATCTAGTAATAATCACTACCTAGAATGGCAATCATAGTTTCTAATAATTTTACACAATAACGATCTTGTACTTTGATCAATGTCTGACATGCACAAAAACATAGTAAAATGCATTTCATTATTCAAAAAAACCAGAAAAATTAATATCTAACATTGCTTGAAAATGTCTCTGAGTGAACATCAAAAACAAATTACAGCATTAAAATGTTTCAACTGATAAATTTGCTCCATAGTTACTCCAATAATATTAAGGGGATGACAAGCAACATGTCGCTTCTGACTTGTAAAACCAGCCCTGCAAGTCTCCAATTCAACTGTTGTCCTTTCCTCTACATAATTTTGGGTGGTATACTGTCACCACATAACTGCTTTCCAAAAATCTTTAATTTTACCTCATCTGTATCCATTTACACAAGTGTTCCTCTTATTTTGAGATACAACTCAATTTAATAATGCGATTATACACAAATAAATTCAAGATCGTTTTGTCATGTAATAAAACAGAAAAAGTGATATTACATGAAATGTCCTTTCGTCTCTTCTTTGGCTTGGCTTCGCGGACGAAGATTTATGGAGGGGGTAAAAAGTCCACATCAGCTGCAGGCTCGTTTGTGGCTGACAAGTCCGATGCGGGACAGGCAGACACGATTGCAGCGGTTGCAGGGGAAAATTGGTTGGTTGGGGTTGGGTGTTGGGTTTTTCCTCCTTTGCCTTTTGTCAGTGAGGTAGGCTCTGCGGTCTTCTTCAAAGGAGGTTGCTGCCCGCCAAACTGTGAGGCGCCAAGATGCACGGTTTGAGGCGTTATCAGCCCACTGGCGGTGGTCAATGTGGCAGGCACCAAGAGATTTCTTTAGGCAGTCCTTGAACCTTTTCTTGTACCTTTTCGTCTACCATCAGCAGAAATTGCCCAGCACCGATACTCATCCTGTTGACTCTGGGTTATTTACAGTTGCAGCTGATCACTCTAAGTATTCTTTCTGTCTCTGGCAGGATAATGCTTTCCTAGCATTCACAAACCAAGTAAAAATGGTCTGATAATGTTAGTTAAAGAACACAATTTTGACAGAATGGCAATTTATCCAATTGTTCTATTCCCCTGTGTCCTTACTTCCAATCTGTGAAAGTAAATTGCCAATTTCCATCTTGGCAACTATCCAATGTAACGTTTAAAATCTCCCAAGTGCATGTAATCATAAGGAAGATCCACGCATCACTCTATGATGCTGCATATTGTAATAAAGCCAGAACTGGCTCCAAATATTTGTTGATCTAAAACTACAATGAAATGGCGAAAGTAAAAAAAACTTGTCATCCAAGATATCAACCTTTTTTTTAAAAAATCTGCCTATGCTCAATGATTATTAACCAATCTTGGGTGGAGACCTCTGCTGCTATTTCTCACAGCTATGTGTACATTCCATTCAATGGTCTCCAGTACAATTTATAATACAAATTTTGCTTGCCTCCTGTATACTTGCTTAAATTAGAAATAGTTCAAACTGTTGAAAGTTTTAAGCCACATCACATTACTTCCAGTATACAAAACAGTGCACATATTTTACAAAGCAGTTGCAAAATTAAGGTTTGAAATAAATATAGATACTTTTATCCATAAAAAAATTAATGCATAACCCCAATGCATTCCAGTGTACCCCTACAAGTTCTTAAACTTCTCAGACCAGTCAAAATGATGTTATTCACAGGAAGGATTCAAGCCCAAAACGGTGATTACGTATCTTTATCTCAGCTACATAAATACTTGTAATGCTGTTTGACCTGCAGAGTTTCTCCAGCTTTGTTTTCAACCACAGTGTCAGCAGATTTTACTTTATATTTTACTTTATTCAGAGGAATACAGAGATGTATTCCCCGATAGAACCAGATTTAAATGGCCTAAGCCCACTTTACTCAAGATCTTTCACCAATTCTGTAGCATTGGTTCAAAACCTGGTCCTAGAAGTCAAGATGTCAACTGTTTTTACCAAATGATCCCAACAAAGTCAGTTAAAAGTACACTTTACCTCAAGCTGGTCATGGCCAGAATTAACACATACCTAACCAAAAGTCTGGACCCACTGCGATTCATCCATCATCACAATGGCTCCACAGCAGATGCAATTTCACTGGCTCTCCACTCAACTCTGGATCACCTGAACAACAGCAACTCACACATGTGGCTGCTCTTCACTGACTACAGCTCAGCCTTCAACACCCTTATTCCCTCAGTGCTGGTCAAGAAGTTACAAACTCTGAGCCTCTGCAACTGGATCCTCGACTTTCTCATCGGAAGACCACAATCAGTATGAATTGGAAACAATGCCTCCTCCTCACTGATTAGGAACTAAGGAAGTAGGAACTGGAGTAGGCCAAAAATGGCCCATCGAGCCTGCTCCGCCATTCAATATGATCATGGCTGATCTAATTTATGACCTAACTTCACCTACCTGCCTTCTCCCCATATCCCCTAATTCCTCTATCATGTAAAAATTTATCTAACCGAATTTTAAATATGTTTAATGAGGCAGCCTCAACCACTTCCCTGGTTCCCTGTTTCTAATTATCAACACAGGCGCACCTTAAGGATGGTGCTTAGCCCAATGCTCTATTCATTATACACCCATGATGGTGTGGCTGGGTACAATTCCAATGCTATCCATAAATTTGCCAATGACACCAGCGGAATCAACAATTGGCAATGAAGAAGTGCACAGGATAGATCAATTTGTTGAGTCATGTCATGCCACCAACTTTCCGCTCAACATTAGCAAAACCAAGGAGATAACTGTGGACTTCAGGAGCAAGTCAGAGAACACAATCCAGTTCTCATCAAGGGCTCAGTAGTGGAGAGAGTCAAGAACTTCAAATTCATGGGTGTCAACATCTCCGATGGTCTGTCCTGAAACCTCCATGTCGATACAATCATGAAGGCTTGCCAGCGACTATACTTTGTGAGGTCTTAGAGGAGATTCGGTATGCCATGAAAGACTCTTGAAAACTTCTTCAGGTATTCTCACTGGATGCATCACTGTGGTATGGAAGTACCAACTCTCAGGTGAAGAAAAAACTCCAGAGGGTTGTTGCAACATCACAGGCACCAGACTTCACTCCATCAAGGGCATCTACATGAGGTAATGTCTTTTTTTTTTTAAAAAAAACTTCCTCTATCCTCAAAGACCCCCACCACCCAGGCCATGCCCTCTTCACTCTGCTACCATCGGGAAAAAGGTACAGGAGCTTAAAGTCAAGCACTCAGAGGCACAAGGACAACTTATTCCCCTCTGTCATCAGATTCTTAAATAATCAATGAAACAAATACCTTACTTTTTCATGCACTATTTTTTAAAATTTATTGTTGTAAGATGGTTATAATATGAATGTTTGCATTATGATGTTGCCACAAAACACCAAATTTCTTGACTTGTTCATGACAATAAATTCTGAGCCATATTTCATTGTATGCATTTTCACAGCAATGTCCCAATCTATCCAGCCAAATTTATAAAGACTAGTACCAGTCTGGTATTCAATAGATTAATAAACAAATTATATCCTCAAAGTTAAAATAGCCACAGGTTTATAAAATTTGACAATCACAGCTCTTACAGAAACTGTAAAAAGTCAATAAGAAACTGTTAAGCATGGATACTAAAATGAAATGCAACAAATGGAAGGGAACTTCAACATTCTGCACCAAAGGCTGGAGGGGTGCAGGTTCCCGCTCAATTGGCTGCACACTGATCTCATTCATGCCATCAGCTGGAGGTCAAAAACAGGAAGAAAAAACTCAATACTTCCACACATCTATACACTTGTGCACATCCAATTGCATGGATGTTGCTTCCATGCCTATTCCTTTGACAATGCAAAAATAATCACAAAACCAACAAAAGAAAAAAAATTACTCTAATCGGGTATTGAATTTTATTTCAATTGGTTGTACAGATCATTTACTCCAATATTGTGATGGATAACTTGAGGTAAAGAACACATTTTCCATTTATGAAAGCACATATTTAAAAAGCTCAATTTCTACCACAAAAAATAAAAATACGGTTTGAAGCAATGAAAGACTCTGAAACCTCTTGTATGTTTCCAATCCTGTATCTAACAGGAGCCGCTAGTGTGCAGGGCCACTCTTAAATTTTCCATTCAGGTTACTTGAATTGAAAGACAACTTCACACATTTTCAAAAATTTCTCCAGACTGCTGCTTACCACTCCAGTCAGTTTCTGTCTTCACTTAGCCCTTACTGATTGGGAACACCATGAGGTTAAAGACTACAGGTTCAAAAGAAGTTGAAAGATTTTTTTGCAGCAATTGAATAAAATGCCAATATTGCTTAGAAGTACTATTTATGCTTATACACAAAAAGTGTCCTGTCCTTTTGATACTGGTATACAATACCAGTAAAGCATTAATACTATTTTTAGACATATATGGGCCCTCATCACTTCTTTATCACATTTATCAAAAATTAAACTGGGAACTATCACTGATGGAGATGTTTTATTTAAGTTACTGTTTGAACAACAGGTTTGCACAACAAAACCTGTAGTGAATGAAGTACAACTACTATCACCTACAATTACATGCAAAAACTAATCCACCTTTGACTTGTGAGAACATTTCCAACAATTCTCTACTCATTAAAATTTTGCAGTAATACTTGAGGGATATTGATAAAGGGTTATAAAGGAGATAAAGATCTACAAGCTCTAAAATGTCGTTGAACACAGATTTGAAGAACAAGTACCTTCAATAATAGTCCTACATTACATTACTTTCTGACAAACAGGCAACTTAGTCTGCAGAAAGGTCAAGCTAAAATGTTAAATATTACTCTCCGCACATGTTGCTTAAACTGAACATTTCCAGTGTTTAATTCTATAACTTGCCACTATTTACCAAAAATGTGAAACATCAATAATAGATCAACGACCTCAGCTAAAAAAAATACCTTTAACGTCAAACAAAAAAGCCTCACGTTCACATAATTAAACTGTTAAGCAGCTCTGCAGGGAATCAATTTTCCCCAATGCAATTTAGAAATGAGGGCCAAAGTTAATTACATAAAAAAATTACAAATATCCAACCACAAAGGAAAAGCAGGCACTGCTCTGGATAGTTTACAGAAAGGCCACTCCATAATTCCAGGCCTTGCCTGGGCCTGATCAAATCTTGTCGCCCGCTTCAGCAACACAAAATCTGCTCATGAACGAAGAAAAAAAACCAAACAAACCATTCAAAATAACAAGATTTAAGATTTTGCACGTCAAGTTCTCAAATGAGGCACAAATGGGAATCCCAGGGAATAAAAAGAGCAATGAAATCTAATATGAAGAAGGTGCTGGGGGGGCAGGGGGAGAGAGAATGAAGATGGGGGTAGGGGAGGGGGCTGGGGAGGGGAGGGGGCTGGGGAGGGGAGGGGGCTGGGGAGGGGAGGGGGCTGGGGAGGGGAGGGGGCTGGGGAGGGGAGGGGGCTGGGGAGGGGAGGGGGCTGGGGAGGGGAGGGGGCTGGGGAGGGGAGGGGGCTGGGGAGGGGAGGGGGCTGGGGAGGGGAGGGGGCTGGGGAGGGGAGGGGGCTGGGGAGGGGAGGGGGCTGGGGAGGGGAGGGGGCTGGGGAGGGGAGGGGGCTGGGGAGGGGAGGGGGCTGGGGAGGGGAGGGGGCTGGGGAGGGGAGGGGGCTGGGGAGGGGAGGGGGCTGGGGAGGGGAGGGGGCTGGGGAGGGGAGGGGGCTGGGGAGGGGAGGGGGCTGGGGAGGGGAGGGGGCTGGGGAGGGGAGGGGGCTGGGGAGGGGAGGGGGCTGGGGAGGGGAGGGGGCTGGGGAGGGGAGGGGGCTGGGGAGGGGAGGGGGCTGGGGAGGGGAGGGGGCTGGGGAGGGGAGGGGGCTGGGGAGGGGAGGGGGCTGGGGAGGGGAGGGGGCTGGGGAGGGGAGGGGAGGGGGCTGGGGAGGGGAGGGGAGGGGGCTGGGGAGGGGAGGGGAGGGGGCTGGGGAGGGGAGGGGAGGGGGCTGGGGAGGGGAGGGGAGGGGGCTGGGGAGGGGAGGGGAGGGGGCTGGGGAGGGGAGGGGAGGGGGCTGGGGAGGGGAGGGGAGGGGGCTGGGGAGGGGAGGGGAGGGGGCTGGGGAGGGGAGGGGAGGGGAGGGGGCTGGGGAGGGGAGGGGAGGGGGCTGGGGAGGGGAGGGGAGGGGGCTGGGGAGGGGAGGGGAGGGGGCTGGGGAGGGGAGGGGAGGGGGCTGGGGAGGGGAGGGGAGGGGGCTGGGGAGGGGAGGGGAGGGGGCTGGGGAGGGGAGGGGAGGGGGCTGGGGAGGGGAGGGGAGGGGGCTGGGGAGGGGAGGGGGCTGGGGAGGGGAGGGGATGGGGCTGGGGAGGGGAGGGGAGGGGGCTGGGGAGGGGAGGGGAGGGGGCTGGGGTGGGGAGGGGAGGGGAGGGGGCTGGGGAGGGGAGGGGGCTGGGGAGGGGAGGGGGCTGGGGAGGGGAGGGGAGGGGGCTGGGGAGGGGAGGGGAGGGGGCTGGGGAGGGGAGGGGAGGGGGCTGGGGAGGGGAGGAGAGGGGGCTGGGGAGGGGAGGGGAGGGGGCTGGGGAGGGGAGGGGAGGGGGCTGGGGAGGGGAGGGGAGGGGGCTGGGGAGGGGAGGGGAGGGGGCTGGGGAGGGGAGGGGAGGGGGCTGGGGAGGGGAGGAGAGGGGGCTGGGGAGGGGAGGGGGCTGGGGAGGGGAGGGGGCTGGGGAGGGGAGGGCTGGCTGATGGGGAGGGCTGGCTGATGGGGAGGGCTGGCTGATGGGGAGGGCTGGCTGATGGGGAGGGCAGGCTGATGGGGAGGGCAGGCTGATGGGGAGGGCAGGCTGATGGGGAGGGCAGGCTGATGGGGAGGGCAGGCTGATGGGGAGGGCAGGCTGATGGGGAGGGCAGGCTGATGGGGAGGGCAGGCTGATGGGGAGGGCAGGCTGATGGGGAGGGCAGGCTGATGGGGAGGGCAGGCTGATGGGGAGGGCAGGCTGATGGGGAGGGCAGGCTGATGGGGAGGGCAGGCTGATGGGGAGGGCAGGCTGATGGGGAGGGCAGGCTGATGGGGAGGGCAGGCTGATGGGGAGGGCAGGCTGATGGGGAGGGCAGGCTGATGGGGAGTGCAGGCTGATGGGGAGGGCAGGCTGATGGGGAGGGCAGGCTGATGGGGAGGGCAGGCTGATGGGGAGGGCAGGCTGATGGGGAGGGGAGGCTGATGGGGAGGGGAGGCTGATGGGGAGGGGAGGCTGATGGGGAGGGGAGGCTGATGGGGAGGGGAGGCTGATGGGGAGGGGAGGCTGATGGGGAGGGGAGGCTGATGGGGAGGGGAGGCTGATGGGGAGGGGAGGCTGATGGGGAGGGGAGGCTGATGGGGAGGGGAGGCTGATGGGGAGGGGAGGCTGATGGGGAGGGGAGGCTGATGGGGAGGGGAGGCTGATGGGGAGGGGAGGCTGATGGGGAGGGGAGGCTGATGGGGAGGGGAGGCTGATGGGGAGGGGAGGCTGATGGGGAGGGGAGGCTGATGGGGAGGGGAGGCTGATGGGGAGGGGAGGCTGATGGGGAGGGGAGGCTGATGGGGAGGGGAGGCTGATGGGGAGGGGAGGCTGATGGGGAGGGGAGGCTGATGGGGAGGGGAGGCTGATGGGGAGGGGAGGCTGATGGGGAGGGGAGGCTGATGGGGAGGGCTGGGAAGGGTTCTCTGTGCCCCCCGCCCCGCCCCCCCCCCGCCCCCCCCGGGCCTCCACTCACCCAGCAGCAGCAGCTTCAGCTCCCTGCGCGCATCCCGCTTGTCCCGCCGCAGCTGCCTCTCTATCTCGGCATTGATCCTCTTGGATTCCTTCGCCTCTTCACTCAGGCAGCACGCCATGATCGAGTCGAGAGTCATGAAGCCGGAGGTCTCTTAGCCGAGGAGGGGAGGGGAGGGAAGGGGGAAGGGGAAGGGGAGGGGGGCTCGGCCGGGGGGGTGGGGGGGAGAAAGGGAAAGGGGGGGCAGAAGGAAGGAATGGCTTTCTCCTCACACCAATGCCGACATGCGGGGAAGGGGAAAAGCGGCCGGAAAAATATGAAGACCAGTTGCGGGTTATTTTTTCCACATAATCCTCCTGCTCGGCTATTTTTTCCCCTTCCTCTGACGAACTGTCCCCTTATTTCGCCCCCCCCCCCGATTATTTTCGAGCGAAAACAATAATAACCCGTCCCCTGTGCCCCGCCGGACTCTCTCACGCACACATTACACACACCCCCGCTCGTACCAACTTGACGGCCGGAAACGAAGGCTCGGGGAATGTGGGTGGGGGCGGGGGAGGAGGAGGGAGGGGAGGGGGGGCGGGGGGGAAACGAATCGGCGCGCGTTCCCCTTGGTGCGTGCGCGCGCGCGTCGTCGTCCGTTTGAGCGCGACGCTGGGTGGGGTTGGAGTGGGGGCGGGCGGTCTTGTCTCTCTCTCTCCCTTTTCCCCGGAGCCGCGCACGTTGTGATTGATGTTCCGCGCCGACCAATCGGAGCCGAAGGATGGTTGACGCCGGCCAACCGTTGGGCGTGGCCATGCGCGTGCGGAGAGGTGCGTCCACTGAATCGCAGGGAGCTGCTTCAGACCCGGAGTGGCTCACACGGAGAAGGGAGCTGGTCATGGCTCGTTCCTGTTGATGCATAGCAACATTTAGACTGTTTTCGATGGGATGCCCTTTCTTTGGAGAAAGGCAGAGTTATCCAATTAATTTGAAATGTGTTTACCATGTATTTGCAATAGTCATGGGCCATAATTTGTTTGCTCTTATTGTTGTGCACTGCAGAGCTGTGATGCTAAATGCTGGAAACATTTTTAGGTCAGAGAGTGTGAGCAAATTTAAGTTCTTGGGAGTCACTTTCTCAGAGGATCTTCTTTCCTGGACCCAACACACAAAGGGCATTGTGAAGAAAGCAAACCTCAGGGGGTTTGTGGCCACATTGGAAACCATGGCAAATTTCTACAGAGGTTTGGTGGAAAGTGTGGCTGACGCGGTCTGGTGTGGGGTCGTAATGCCCCCAAGCGAAAAGCCCAGCGAAAGGTGGTGGATGAGGCCTAGGACGTTACAGGTAAAACCCTCCCCACCACGGACAATATCTAAGGGGAACACCGCTGTTGGAGAGCACCAGCACTCAGCGCATGCTCTGTTCTCGCTGCGACCATCAGGAAAGTGGTCTAGGTGCCACAAGACTTGCACCACCAAGCTCAGGAACAGCTGCTCCTCCTCCACCATCAGACTCCTGAACCACAGCACTTCCACAGAAAAGGAACAAAAATTTTTTTTTAAAGTGGGACACTTGGTGTAGTGGTTAGTACAATGTCTACATTAGAAAAAAAAACTCAAGCAGGGACTCATTTAAGGACTCTTACTTTTCCACTTTATTAACTTTTTTTCTCTCTGTATTGCACAGTCAGTTTGTTTACATTTCTTTACTTGTTTACATGTGTACGTTGAGTATAGATTTTGTACTAATAAGTGATAGTTTTACCTCACCTGCAGGAAAAGAATCGAGTTGTATGTGATGCCATGGATCCACTCTGGCAATAACTCGGAATATGTATAATTTGATAGATGACAGAATGTTAACTGCTTCATGTGTCTTAAATTGTACTGAGCTCCTCATATGTTAACTTGTTTGCTCTCACTACAGAGATGTCTAAGACTTTTTTGATAACTTTTCCATTGTTGTCTCGAACAAGTTTCAAAATAAGGAATTGGTCATTCAATAAAGGGATGAGAAGAAAGTTCTCATCCAAGAGGGTGGTTATTTAGAATATTCTATAAGGCTGTAAAGTTTAATGGCTGAAAATGTTCCAAAATGATTGATAAGATTTTTAAATACTAGGAGCATCAAGGAAAATTGTACTGAGGTAAAAAGGAGCCAAATGTTTTACTCCAGCTTCTATTCATAATTTATTTTCTGACTATATGAAAAAAAACACAATTTCTTTGCACATTTTGTAAAAAAATGTTTAAACAACACCTGTAGACTTAATGGAGAACTGAATTCCAGTCTATACAAAATAACTCAGCAAATATCAACCATAAATAGCTACTTCATAAAATTCAACCACTCTATAATGTCATTTCCTGTATTTGATACACATCTTCTCCCATTAGTGCAATATCTGCAGCTGGTGAGGAAAAAAAGGCATTATTGTTACCTGTAGTTTAGCTCTAAGGTAACTAACACTTGTGGCTTTGTAATGCAGAGTTCAAATTGTTGTCAAGAGATTAGACCATAAAGGTAATTCTCAACTTTGTGTAATACTAATTTTTGGAAATGATGGTGGATTTTTTTTCTCTGTCTGTACTTAAAAAGATTCTAAAGTATTATTTTGAACAAGGACAGCGTGACTCCAGAACAAAGGAACTGCTCACACTAACCATCTGAGTTTCTCATATTCAAGAAACTATTTATTTGTACAGATGAATTTCTTGTCCTGCATATGTATTGTTTGTCTGTATGTGTATTATGTCTGGTTGTTTGTTTCCATGTTTTGCACCAAGCACTGGAGAGCGGTGTTTCGTCAGATTGGGCATGCAATCAAATGATAATAAACTTGACAATGTCCTAACCAAAGTTCCTGTAATCAGCTCGAAAAATGTTTTTCCACTGGTGTTAGCTGTAACGTTCTATCTGAACATTGTCATCTAATATCGACGTCCCTTAATGTGGGGCCGCACACTGCTCCAGTGAACCTTGTTCATTCATGACCTCCTGTGTGAAGTTTCAATGTTCTCTTTAACTTTGTGGGTTTTCTTTGGATGCTTCAGTTTCCTTCCTCATACTAAAGACATGTGTAATGTTAGTTTAATCGATCATTTAAATTGACTTAAGTATGTTGGTGAATGGTAAAATCTGGGGGAGTTGGTGAAAACATAAGGAGAATAAAGTCTAGGTGGATGCTTGATAACTAGCGTGTTCTCAGTTGGCTAAAGGACTTTTTTCATTGCTGTGTGTCTACATCAGTGAGTTAACCATTGCTCTTTAGAAACATAGAAGATAGGAGCAGGAGTAGGTCATTCGACCCTTCGAGCCTGCTCCGCCATTCAACGAGATCATGGCTGATCTTAAAGGTCAGTACCCCGTCCCCGCCTTCTCTCCGTAACCTTTAATACCCATATCTAATTCCTTCTTGAATATATTTAATAAACCTGCCTCTACTGCCCTCTGTGGCAATGAATTTCACAGATTCACCACCCTCTGGGTAAAGAAATTCCTTCTCATCTCGGTCCTAAATGGTTTGCCTATTATCCTCAAACCATGGCCCCGGGTTCTGGATTTTCCCATCCTTGGAAACATCCCATCTGCATCCATTCTGTCCAGTCCTGCCAGAATTGTATATGTCTCTATGAGATCCCCTCTCAATCTTCTAAACTCCAGCGAGTACAATCCCAATTTGCGCAATCTTTCCTCATAAGTCATTCCTGCCTTTCCAGGTATCAGGCTGGTGAATAGCCTCTGTACTCCCTCCATTGCAAGAACATCCTTCCTTAGATAAGGTGACCAAAACTGCACACAATACTCCAGGTATGGTCTCACCAAGGCTCTGTACAGCTGCAGTAAGGTATCCTTGTTCCTATACTCAAACCCTCTTGATATGAAGGCCAACATACGATTTGCCTTTTTAACCGCCTGCTGTACCTGCATGCTCGCCTTCAGAGACTGTTGTACAAGTACCCCTAGGTCTCTCTGCACTTCCCCATCTCTTAATCTATTGCCATTCAAATAGTTATCTACCCTCCGGTTTGTATTACCAAAGTGGATAACCTCACATTTATCCACATTGTAGTGCATTTGCCATGTATCTGCCCAGTCCCTCAATTTATCCAAATCACACTGGAGCTTCCTGACCCCCTCTTCCGTGCACTCAACCCCTCCTAGCTTAGTGTCATCTGCAAATTTGGAGATATTACATCCAATCCCCTCATTCAGATCATTAATGTAAATTGTGAACAGCTGGGGTCCCAGTACAGATCCCTGTGGCACCCCACTGGTCACCGCCTGCCATTCAGAAAATGAGCCATTTATCCCAACTCTCTGTCTTCTACCTGCCAGCTAGTTCTCAATCCACATCAATACTTTGCCCCCAATCCCATGTGCCTTGATTTTGGAAGCCAGTCGTTTATGCGGGACCTTATCGAAGGCCTTTTGGAAGTCCAGGTACACCACATCCACTGGCTCTCCCCCATCTATTTTACCTGTCACCATCTCAAAGAATTCCAATAGATTTGTCAAGCATAATTTACCTTTTGTAAATCCATGTTGACTCTGTCCGATCCCTTTTCTGCTAGTCATATTCTCCGCTGTTACATCCTTAATAATGGATTCCATCATTTTGCCCACTACTGATGTAAGGGTCACCGACCTATAATTCCCCACTTTTTCTCTACCCCCCTTTTTTAAATAGTGGGGTAACATTAGCTACCCTCCAATCCATGGGTACTGATCCTGAGTCTATCGAGTTCTGGAAAATAATTCTTAAAGCATCTGCTATCTGAATGGCCACTTCCTTGAGTACCCTAGGATGTAGATTATCAGGCCCTTGGGATTTATCTGCCTTCAATCCCATCAATTTCCCCAAGACCATGTCCTTAGAGATATTGATTTCTTTCAGTTCCTCCCTTGCATTAGTCTCTGTTTCCCAACATCCTTGGGAGGTTATTTGTATCCTCTCTTGTAAAAACAGAACTAAAGTAAGAATTTATTTGGTCTGCCATTTCCTTATTCCCCATTATTTATTCCCCTGATTCCGACTTCAAAGGACCTACTCTGGATTTTACCAATCTTTTCCTCTTGACATATTTATAAAAGCTTTTGCAGTCGGTTTTTATATTTGCCGCAAGCTTACTTTCGTAATTTATTTTTGCTCTCTTGATTAATCCCTTTGTCCTCCTTTGGTGCATCTTGAACTGCTCCCAGTCTTCGGTTGTGGTACTTTTTTTGGCCAATTGATATGCTCTCTCTTTGGACCTAATGCTGTCTCTAATTTCTCTTGTTATCCACGGTTGAGTCACCTTTTTTGGTTTAATTTTATGCCAAACCAGTATAAACGATTTTTGCAATTTCTCCATTAGATCTGTGAATGCTTTCCATTGTCTATCCACAGTCAACTCCCCCATAAACACCACCCAATCAATCTTACTCAACTCCTGTCTCATCCCATCATAATTCCCTTTATTTAAATTCAGGACCTTAGTCTCGGTTTTAATTTCATCACTCTCCATGTCGAGTGAGAATTCGATCATATTGTGATCGCTCCTACCCAAAGGGCCTCTCACAACAAGATTGCTGATTAGCCCCTTATCATTGCATAATACCCAATCTAAAATGGCTTGCTCCCGAGTTGGTTCCTCGACATATTGGTCTAGATAACCGTCCCGTAAACATTCAAGGAATTCCTCCTCTGTATTTTTACCAATTTGACTAGTCCAATCTATATGCAAATTAAAGTCTCCCATGATGACAGCTGTTCCCTTATTGCACACTTTTCTAATTTCTCTTTTAATGCCTTCCCTCACTTCTACACTCCTATTTGGAGGCCTATATACCACCCCCACTAATGTTTTCCGCCCCTTGCTATTCCTCAGTTCTACCCTTATAGATTCCGCATCTTCCGAGTTGATATCCTTTGTCAATCGTGTCGGTCCCTTCTCTCACCATCAATACTACCCCACCCCCTTTTCTTTCTTGCCGATCCCTCCTAAATATTGTATACCACGGGATGTTAAGTTCCCAGGCTTGCCCACCCTGCAGCTGTTTCTGTAATCCCAATCAAATCATATTTGTTTATCTCAATTTCCACAGCTAATTCATCTACCTTGTTCCGAATGCTTCTTGCATTAAGATATAAAGCCTTCAGATTTGGTTTTTTCACCCTCCTTGCTCTTTCTGATTTTTTTACTTTCGCTGCCTAACCTTACTTTTCCTGTTTTATCTTTTCTGTCCTTTGCCCTATCATACAGATTCCCACCCCCCCCCCCCCGCCAAATTAGTTTAAACCGCACCCGACGGCTGTACCAAACCTAGCTGCCAATATATTGACCCCTTTTGGGTTTAGGTGTAACCCATCCTTCTTGTAGAGGTCATGCCTTCCCCAAAAGAGATCCCAATAATCCAAGAAGTCAAAACCCTGTCCTCAGCCACACATTCATTTGTCTTAACCTTCCATTTTTGTCCTCAGTTGCACTTGGCACAGGTAGCAAACCAGAGATCACCACCCTGGCTGTCCTATTTCTTAGTTTCTGTCCTAGCTCTCTGTAATCCTTTTTCAGTACTTCCTCCTTTTTATCTATGTCATTGGTACCCACATGTACCAAGACATCAGGCTGTTTGCCTTCCCCTTTTAGAATACCCTGGACCCGATTTGAGATATCCCGCACCCTTGCACCAGAGAAATAGTAATAACATATGGAGAAGCTGCCACATCCACTTGGGCTCTGGAATTCACTGCTGGTGATAGTAGTGGAGGGAAGTTCAATTGTCGTGTTCACAGAGCTGGAAAAGTTACTGAGGGAAAACAAAATGTAGGGGTATGGGGAGAGGAGAAGGAAATGTGGTTAGCTTGATTGCTTGTGCGGATAAATGGTACAGGATCAATGAGCTAAATGTTTTTTTTACCCTGCTACAGGCATTCTGTAATTTTAATAGACTTCTCAAAGTATTTCATTGGCTTCAAGAATGTTCTTAGAGGGATGTAGAAATTGCTTTGTTAATGATATGTCAATATTAGATGAGAGTGTTCACTTTGCTAACTTGGGCTAGTTCAGTGCTGCATATCCTTTTTGTAATACTATGCATTTGCTTACTTCAAAGCTATTATCAGTAAGGTCATTTTTGCACATGATAAATTGCAGAGGCCTCATCAGAACACATTTCTTGCATGATGATTTATTTTATTGCCATTGTCTAATAAAACTAGCCAACGAAACAAATCTGTACAGTTACAAAAGCTGCCTAACAACACTACTACACGATTGGTTGCTAGAGTTTAGACATAGGACAGTAAGTCACATTGCAATAAGATGTTAAAATGTTCGCCACTCAGTTGGAGAATGCTTCCCTTAATCTCCAAGGCCTCAATTGTACCTACTGCCATCCCAAGTCAGGTTCAACGACTCCCCATGGACCAAATGTTATAAAGGCCACTGGTGTTAGGGAGAGTATACACCGTGCAGCTTCCGGAACTCCGGTGTCAGCCGCCACGAGGCTCAGAACAAAGCATTATCCAGACCTCCATAGTCGCCACAAGGCCCAGGGTAGAGCGTCTTGAGTCCTTCAATTCCAGCACTGCTCTGCTGCTCCTGGTCACACCCGGACGCCTCACCAGTTCTGCTGCGACACCTTCAGTTCTCGTCCTTCGATTCCAGGAACCCCAGTGATGACCTGTACAAGACTGAAAGCTGCCAGACCACCACAACACAACCAACTCCACCCCTCCGCTCGGCTGCATCTCAAGTTCCATTTTCTTCAGTTGAAGAGTCCTTCACAAATCCACAGCATCTGCACGAATTGGCTCCTGTTCGGCACTCTCCCCTTCGTTGAACTAAAAGATGAGTACATCTCCAGCATCTATGGAGAAGCTTCCACATGCACTTAAGCTCTGGAATTTACTGCTGGCGATAGTCGTGGAGGCAAGTTCCATTGTAGGGTGACATGATTCCAACAAGATTAATCTTGCGTGATTAATCAGAGTCATTTTCCTTAAGTTTTCTTAACCTGCTTCAGGATTAAGTTCTCAAAAGATATTTGAAAGTATAAAGAGTTGTGGAAGGACTCGCGTCTCTGATTTCTGATGTTACATGGATCCTTTACCTCTGATTCTGAATGGTCACTGCCAAACCTTCAACAACTCATTTGGCTTACAGTTTAATTGTAATAAAGGGATAATGTTTTTGAGTCACATTTCCCTTTCAAAAGTTTGAATTTGACAGTGGTGGGTTCAGATGTACTAATTTCTCAAAATTGTATTGGGTAGCTGAGTTGATCTGTGTGTGCAATAGTTACCACTGACTATTCAGCACCCTTGATTAGTTTTGAGCTATTTTTACTTCTTCCAATAGTTCAAGTTGATGAGCTTTTTTTTTGTCTCTGTACTATCCAATTTTTGCTCATGTGCATTTTAATTTTTATAATTTCAGTGTGCAAAACAGCAGAAGGCCTTTCACTTCGTCCATTAGTAATTCGGTTTACCAAAGTGCCACTGTAGCAAAGCAATATTGGAATTTGGACTTCCCTGAGGAAATTAAAAAGCAAGAATCCTTAAATGAAACCTTGATTGAGTTTTTTTTTTAATTTAAAACTTAGACATGCAGCACACAGGCCATTTCAGCCCATGACATTTGTACTGCGTGCCTCCATAAACCAGGCATGAAGAGGCATCCTAAACACTATTTGATTCCTTGATTAAAAAAAAATGCATGGAATCTGAGAAAATTGGACATAACCCCCTTATAAATTTGCTTTAAACTTTGGAAAATCTCCAGCTCACTGCTTCAAAAAATTGGCAATAACAGTTGCCCTATTTTAGAGTGTTATCAAAAAGAAAATGACGCCAAGCCAAATGTATTGGAGCAAATGACCAAAAACTTGATAATGGGATAGCTATTAAGGAACTTCTGAGGGAGGTAATGCTTGGGAAGATTTGGGATCGTGGCAGCTGAATTCCTTAATTACTGGTAATTTTATGCAGAGCTGTATAATTAACATAACATAACATAAACATAACATAACAATTACAGCACGGAAACAGGCCATTAGGCCCTTCTAGTCTGCACCAAACCAAACACCCCTTTCCCTGCACAATACCCATAACCCTCCATCTTCTTCTCATCCATAGACCTGTCCAACCTTTTCTTAAGTAATACAATTGACTCCGCCGCCACTATTTCTCCCGGAAGCTCATTCCACATGGCTACCACTCTCTGAGTAAAGAAGTTCCCCCTCATAGTACATTAATAGTACATTCTGGCCATTATCTTCTGGATATGCTACTTCAAAGTGGAATGTGGAGAAGCTGGTTTGGCTTTCTTGTGAAATCTGACATGAAACACTTCCTGATGGAGCCAATAACAATATTTAAAAAATTTTAGTGATCTTGTTGGAAATATGCCACCTTAAACAATTAATACCTTTACATCAATAATAAAAAATCTGTGCCAAAGCAAAAATTATTTGCAAGATGAGCAGATCGTCTTCATGGTCCTACAATGCTTTTATTTTTTGATACGTTAGATATTCAGGGTCATACACAGCCAGTCCAATTAGTGAGTCATTTTCAGATATATAGGCAATTAGTACAGCAATGGAACACTTGGGATGTATACAGAACATCATTTATTCAAATAAACATATTCTTCAGTCTTTAAACCTCAAACAAAATTATATGAATCCACCTTTGTTCCAAATGTACATAATATAGACATAAAAGATGCGAGATCAAACAGTCTCATTCAAGTGAAAGCTAGTCACTGGATAATATTTTGGGCAACTTCGTGACAGGGTAGAAGATCATCTCAGTAATGATTCAGAGAATCATCAAAATGGCATAAAAATAAAACGTGCCAACAAAGTCATTCAAACGGAAAACCAAAACTGGCTTGAAGAGGGAGAGTGGCAGGATCTCTCTGTAAGAAACACATTCTTTTCCAAGCATAGCTGAATGATTTGATATCAGCAAAGTATAAAGCTTAAAAGAAATCTAAGAGCCCTGGAAGAAACACTAGTGGAGGATTGAAGCTGATGAATCTAGTATTCACATTATGGAATAATTGGTTCTGTCTAACAACAAACAGAAATTGGAGCAGGCCTATGGCCTTCAGCACAGTTATATAATAAAGCCCAATTTAAGTTTGATGAACTTCTGTCTGACACATTGCAGCCTTTCAAACTCCATATTAAACTCTACAGCTTAAGGTGAATTTCTTTCTTTGTCTTTAATCAGAACTGTCCAGTATGCCATCCACCTGCAACATTGACTTGTTTTCTTTCTTTCATTTACACAGCCTGTTCATCTGGATATATCCAACAGCCCTGCATGTTGTAACTTTTAGATTCCCATAATTTCATAGCTCTCTCTCACTCCCTCTTCTCCTATCCCCATTAACCCACTGACTGCTTGATCTTCAGAACTTATCATTACAGTGACCCTTGCCTCATACTGTCAAAGGTAAGGTCTTTGTCCTGCAAGTTAATTTTCTCTTTCTGCAGATGCTGCCTAACCTGGTGAATGTTTTCAGCATCTTCTGTGTTTAGATTTCCAACGTCTTCATTTTTTTAAAAACTCTCATGAACAACATAGAAAGTTATGTTATGGATCAGATTTAGCAAGGTATTTCTTTCTGAAGAACCATTTTTTAACCATTAAATCTTGGCACTAAGATATACATATTAATTTATTGAAAAATATCAAGACTTGAGGGCATCTACTAACTTATGCTTTGATTTTTTTAAAAATTCCCCTCTATTGAGTTTAGAGATTATTTTCACTGTAGGCTTTTTTTTAAGCAGAAGGACATTTAGTGAGAAATTTCTTTGACTGCATTTAGCTTTTCATTTCTAGGCTCAGTTTAAATTGTTATTTTGAATGTAGAAAGCTGAATATTTTTCCTGACAGTCAGAAAACCAAATGGTATGACACTTAAGAAAGAGTATAATATCAAAGCCTGGACTTTTTCTTTTGTACCTTTGTTTTATTCATCGAACAAAATTCTTCAATGTAACCCATAGATATCGTATTTTAAAACTGTTTGTCAATGTTTATTCAGATAACCTGCAAGTTTCACAACAGGAGACTGGCCAAAGTTGTGTCCAGCCCATCTTAATTTCTCCAAAACAATCAAGATTTGTTGCAAACTGTGTGCAAAAAAAAAAAAACAACTTTATATTTCCACCTATCTTTGTTTGTTTATGCCTTCAAAAACTTGGACAAAGGAATACATTTCTGGTGGAAGTTTAGTAAATACACCATCTCTATAATGTGCAGTCCAACTAAAATTCCCAACCACTTGTTTGGAAGTTGTTACCTGATGATAACCCAGCTGAAATTTTTCAGGTACAGTATTATAAAATCTCCAAATAATCATGGAACGTTTTCTGGAATCTTAGAATTAATTTAGCTACAATCTGCTTTATGACTGAGCTTTCTAATTGGGCTCAGGTTTCTTATTAGAATCCCAAGGTGGTAATGAGCAAGGGTTCATCCTCTTCATACTCTTCCTCCACTTGCTAGAGTGAGACTGGGAAATGAGAATACATGGCCAGGTCATGGAGGATGCACCAAGGCACTGCAAATTTAAAAACCTTTGGACTGAATTCGTAGAATGGACTAGGCCAGTGGTTCTCAACCATTTTATTTCCACTCACAGATCACCTTAAGTAATCTCTCACTCCAAAATCCAATCCCTCTTTCTGAATCTTCAATGCATTCAACCACTTTGCACATCATTGTTTCTAAGATCTACTGAGAGTTCTTTTCACCTTTGCTTTAGATTCCAGTTATCAGTTTATATCCTTTTATTATATTTTTCTTTCTTCTCATAGAGATTATGATTTAGTTTCCTCTAAGAAACTCATTACCATTGATTAAACAAGTATTTAACTTTTCAGCGACCCTACAATGACAGTGCAACACAGTTACAAACATTGGTGATTATGTTAAATTTTCCAATTTTGGGTTATCCAATGCCTCTGTATCCTATCCCACACCACCGGTTCATCTAGATTCTCTCTCTCTCCTTTTGAACTTTTCCATTCAATAAATCCACCTTTTATTTTGTTATTTGGCTTATCTTTCCTTTACTTGCCTCCATGTGGCTCTATCTGACCAATTTATTTTCCTTTACCTGTTTTACTACATCACACACCTGCCTCAGTCTCACCCCCACCTGTTTCCATCTATCCTTAATCACCCACATCATCTTGTTCCATCTTTCACCTACTGTACCCTGTCTTACCCCTCCCTCTCACCTCTATACTGGCTATCTTCCACACTGTCACTTTTGATGTTGAGCCTCAACTTGACCATCTATTTACCTCCACAGATATTGATGAATCCATTGAGTTCTTCCAATAATTTATTTGATCGAGGGTAATTAGGATGAATTCACCCCGGGTCAGTGATTCTTTTTTTGTATTTCGTCGCTGAAGTTACAATCACAAATTTTGCATATGGACATGTAAGTGTGTTTGTGTGCATACCAGGTATCAGTTATTGATAGAGAAGATGGATGATGATGTCCTCATCTTTGTTACTACCAGAAATTCCTTTGTCTTCTCTGTCCAAAACAGACTGTCTACATAAAAATCACTGAAAAATTATAGTCAACAGCAAAACACCTATTGACCTGCAAAATGAAATGGGATGCATTTGTGTTTTTTCCAATGGGAAATTCCATGGAGTAGTGAGCTCCATTAATCAAGGAGAAGATCAGTATATGTCACAAAACAGAATAAACCCCGTCCACAACAAAATTGAAAAGATCTTAGCCAGCTGAAAGATATAATTCAAAATCTGCTCAAACTGTTAAACTTTTTTTTAGTTATTTTTGAACAGTAAAATTGACTAAATATTCAAAACCTCAATACAATGTAGCACTTAATGCAGTAACTAAAATTAATCACTGAAGAGCGAGTGGTATCACACTTCAATATCCCAAGTGATCTTAAAGATATTTCTAGAAAGTATGTTTATTAGAGAGGGTACGCAAGCCTCTGTGCAAGGTCTTAGCTGAAAAGCATCACCTCAGAGCAGGAAGTGCCTGCAAAATAAATAACAATGGCAATGTAATTTACAATGCAAATATCAAAAGAAGCAGTGCAATGAAACATGAATCCATGTTTAATGGGGCTACATCATTAACAATTGTTTTCAGTTATTTTGATGGAGTAATGAACACAATTTTGTATTTCTTCACAGTATTGATCAACTTTATATATTTAGTTTGCCCATATTCACATCACATCTCTAAGCTCGTTGTGAGAAATATTTTGTCCATTTCATAGGCAGTTTGTCCCAGATGGCAGTGAGCAAGCATGTTTACTGGTGGCAAGATGATAGCAACGAATAATGTTATGCCATCATTGCACAGAATCACTAGGTCCATATCCTGAATGATAAATCACGCCATTGCTTTTGAAAGAATGCAATTGAAATCTGTCAACTTTAAGAAAGATTGAGTTTAAAAAAAAATCTCAGTAACCACACAAGGCCCACACATCAAAAGCAGGTGCCAAAGGAGCAACCTAAAAGCTGTCTTAATCCCTATAACCTGTCAGTATTTCTCATTCCTAAGAAAAGTAAACACTGCACAACATATATTACTGTGGCAAAGAGCCCTTTTTGTTCTGTCAATGAAGTCTTTCTCTGCTGTCCCCGATTTACTAATGTCACCTTTAGAATTCTAGTGATTGAGTGAATTGTCATAAGTACAATGTACTATGCACCAAAATTCTTAATTGCTGAAGCCAAATAGGTAATTTGTTTAAAAAAAACCTCCAGCTACCTGTAATAATAAGTTCAAACTATTCATTGTCCTGAATTTCCTTTTGGACATATTGATTTATTATGGATAACAACTTAGCATGCTGGTTTGCTCATTAATACTGTCATTGACGTAGATCTGTTAACAATTGTTTTTGAATGAAGGACATTAGCTTCAAAAATTAAAAATAATTTCAGAAATTCACAAGGAATATTTTAATATCTTAGGTGAATGAAATGTAGCATCTCCAAGTTTGGTGAGGATATAGAGATAGTTGAAAAAGTAAATTATAAAAATTGTCTGGAAGCGGACAAGACTTTGATGAGACCTCAACTGTTTCTGTTTTCTTCTTGAGGAAGGATATCCTTGTTTCAAAGCAATTCAGCAAATGTTAATTGAATTGATCCCTAAGATCAATTCAGTTTTTTTAATAGAGCAGTTTGGACCTATACTACTTTAGAGGAATGAAAGACGATCATGTACAGTTTGTGACGTATTAGATTCTTAAGGGACTTGACAACATGCATGATGAAAGGATACTTTCCTGATAGCAGAGCATAGGACAGGGAGAAAATATTTCAGGATAAATTATCTGTCTCAAAAAAAACTGAGAGGAGGAGGAATTTCTTCTCTCTGATGGTTTTCACCAAAATCGGAGTTTGAATTTTCTACCCAAGGGAGATATTAAACCATTGTATATAAAACGGAATCAAGACCACCATCATGTCATCCAGGATTTTACTGAACAGTGCACTGGGCTTGAGAAAGCATGTATTCTACTTCTGCTCCTCTTTCTTATTTTACAATTTTTTTTTAGTGGAGTTCTTCAGCAGATTTTGTGAGCAGAGCAGTTCTGTGGATGAATGTTGCTTGGTTAGATTGAAGCCCAATCCACCTATTCAGATGATCCTTGATTACTCCTTAGAAATTATCACTGACAAAATGGGTCAATGAGTCATTTAAAAAAAAATTGGGTCCTTCCTGCACAAATTTAGAGGCACAAAACCACACTCTTTAGCCAAGACTGTCCATCCTGATTATCAAGTTCTCATTTACTTGCAATTGGTCCATTATCCCCCATGTCTTGGAACACTTTCATTTTTACCTCCAAAGCAGTCACTGGATGTTGTCCAGCTCCAAAAACAAACTTCACATGATAATTCTTTTTCTTTTACTGAAATTATTATCAGTTAATATAAATTTGCTTTCCTTTCATAGTTCTTATCAATGATCTTTATCTGTGTTCTTCTGATTAATATGCTCACAAGTGGACTGTGGACCAGTTATCTGCTCCTCCCGGTACAAAGTATTTTCTGCTCTCCACTCCAGATCCTTGGTGCCTCATGACAAGCAGCAGCTGGTGTAATTTAATGTGTGCAGTCAGAATGATGCAGCCATCGTGCAGCAAATTTGAATAAAAGATGAGTAGATGTGTATCAGCATAAGGATTTTATGGAACTGTTGAAGCACAGTTTGGGTGGACATGGCCTATATCAATCCTCTGAAAAATAATCTCCTTCACAATTTAAATTATTTTTTTAAAAATGCAGAAGTTCTTGGATTAAGATGAGGCAGCAATTTTTTTTTCCAGGACTGCAATTTCTCTCTGAAGATGAATCAGTTAAAATTCTTCATTATAATTGATTATCAATGGATTTTCCTGGAATTGATCATATGTGTATATTAAATACATGGTATCTGTGATATCCCACTACTGAATAGTATTAATGGGAAGGCAGTTCCCATCTCATGAAGGAATTTAGACATACAGTACGGAAACAAGCTATTTCGGCCCATAAGTCTATGTCGCCCAATTTACAACCACTCAACCTACACCCCCCAATATGTTTCAAATGGTGGGAGGAAACTGGAGCCCCTGGGGAAAATCCATGCAGACACAGAGAGGATGTACAAACTCATTACAGCGTGGAACTCGAACCCTGGTCCCAGTTGCTACCGTTGTAAGGGTGTTGCACTATGATGGCAAAAGATGGCACTGTAATAATACATTAAATGATAACTACTGTTTATTGAAATAGGGTCTCTACAAGCTTCATGTTGTGTTTGATTATTCTGTCATGTGTAATTGCTGCATGCATCATTGTCTAACTATATTGAAGGTTGACTTTTCCACTTTGTCCTTACAATTCATTTGTCTCTTCGGACAGAATTACTATCCATCTTTCATGGCACAAGTAGAGACATTCTGAGCCCTTTGCCAGACCTGAAAAGTTGACTTTGCTTCTCTTCCCACAGATTTGCCTTTGTGGAGTGTCCTGGGCCTTGCCAGAAGGGAGCATTTAGTCCAGCATTATATCCAATGTTGAAGCAATAAGTAAATAACCCCAAACCTTGACTTGGTGAGTATTTCCAGCATTTTCTGTCTTAGAAAACCGGGATGTATTGCAATGTATAAATTAAATGGTAAACAACTTAATTATGGCTTCCTGTACAGCTATACTCTACCCTTTTGTATTATGTATGGAACCCATACCTCTTGCATGGTGCTTGCCATTAGGTTTCTAGTCTGGTTCTTGGTACATCATTAACAGGAACATTAACTCCTTAATACCGGTTTTATGATTTAAGTTAAAGGTTTGAAAGACTTAAACAATAAAGTTATGCAAAATCTTCATAAAACATTGAATTAAACACAACTGATGTTCACCATTGGGTAATTTTCATAAATATAAAAAAAACAGAATGAGAGAAGTTTAGGAAGATATGTGAATATTGTTGTTCAAACTCACAAATGATAGGATAGATAGAGAGAAATATAATTGTGATAAAAGGATCAGCAGTGAATGGGAATAAAGAAACTAAAGAACTACAAGAAAATAATTTTCTCATAGAGGAGCTGTTGTGATCTAGAAAGCACAACCTCAAAAGGTAAAGGAAAGTAGATTCATGCATAAATGTCGAAAGGGAATTGGATAACATTTTGTGAGGAAAGGTTTTCTTGAGCGATAAAGATAGAGCAGAGAAGCGTATACCTCTGAGAGAACTTTTTATAATCTGAAGACAAAAAGATGACTGCATATGCTGGAATCTGGAAACAACACTACAAGAAATCAAGCAAAATCTGTGCGAATCGATACCCTGTATCAGGACTATGTGGGAACAGAAAAGATTGCCCATATAAAGTATCACGAAAGAGGGTGGAGCAGAGGTTGTCAGATCATAGATGGAACCCAGGTGGGGAAACAACAATAGATGGAACCTGGAGGAGGTGGGAACAGGAAAGCAGAACAAAGGGAGAAGATCATTGTGACCATTGAATTTTCCATTTTGGACAGTCCACACCTCTGGTGCTCTTTTTTCCTGCACGCACTCACCAGTCAACCCTGTGTGGTTCTCTTTCTTCATCTTTCTCATTTCCTCCTGTTCATGGTTTTCTGTGCGATATAATGTTTATTATTTAACATATTAGGAGCTAATTTGCCAATTATGCGAGCCATCATTTCAGGGTTCATCATTGAAATCAGGAAGAAGTGACATGATATGTCAGCCATTATATTAAAATTTTGCTTTGCACTGATATAAAAGGAGATATAGCTTATGTCTGTAGCTTGCACAGCCGTCTATTAGGCTTGTGTTATAACCTACACTAACAGTTATTCTGACAGCAGTAAAAATTTTAAATTCATCATCTTTTTTTGGGTGCTTTCATGAATGTGTTCCTCTTCTGTAGACTTTCCAGCACTTTGCTAATCACGTTCTCACCTCCACCAAATTTTAATCACTTTGACATCAATGACCATGCTCTCAACCACTTTACCTTAAGCAATAAATTCGCTGCCTGGAACTTTCTGCTTTTACACTTCTTAAACTATAACTCTTTGATTAAGTATTTGTCACCTTCTCTCTCATTTTCATCAATTTTCATTGCTTTTTAGTGTCTCTGTCAAGTGATTTGAAATGATTCAACATAGTGAAGACATAAATCAAAAGACAAAGTATTTAGTGTTGGGATCACCTGCCCCTTCAGTTTCTTTTATCAAATTATCAAGGACTACAAACTAAGATGCAAAGTGAATTAACAATTAAAATATTTTAAATTAAATCAATCAAGAGAAAAAAAATTCAGAATGCGATGGAAGGCACTGTATGCAGTAACAAAGTTGTACAGGATATAAATGGGTTATTTGGTTCAGCACATCTATGCCAACATTTGCTTCCCACCTTCACTAACCTTCCATCGTCACCATCTCAGCACCTTTGATATATATAGGGACAATTCTCTTATATTTATGCCTGACCTGTGAAGGCAAGCATTCCAAATGCCTTCTTCAGCACTTTCAGGGAACTGTGGATTAGGACCCCTTCATCACTGTTCATCAATATTTCTTAGTGCATTAGAATTTATATCATACCTCTCTTTAACTTCGCAAAATACATAATCTCACACTTGTCACAATTAAATTCCACCAGCCAATGCTTTCTCCCTGATCTATATCGGATCGAGCCTAACAATCTTTACTATCCATAACACCAACAATATTTATGTCCTCTACAAACTTGCTAGTCATGCCTTCACATCCAAGTTCTTAATAAATTATATATCACAACACAGATCCCTGTGGTACACCACCAGTCACATATTTCCAATCAGAAAACATCTTTCTATTATTTCCCTCTGGCTTCAATTGTTGAACCCCTGCAGCAAAGTATACTAACTGGTTGCATCACAACCTAATAATGTGACCAGGTCCATCATGTTCACTGATCTTCCATTCATTGAAGACTATGTGAGGTGTTCGCTAAAGGCAGTAGCCAATGTCATTACCCCAGCTATTTTGTCTTCCTATCTTCAGGCAGAAGGTACATAAAGCTGAAATTCAATACCTCTAAGTTCTAGAACAGTTTTTTCCCTACAGGTATCAAAGCTCTTGAATATCCTCATATCACCCAAACTATAACACTGCACTAAGATCACTAAAGATACGTCTGCACTATTAACACAATACATTTTTGCATGACCAGCCAATCATGAATATTTATTATTTATTTTTGTTTCTCTTTTATATTATTTTTTTTCTCTTTTTGCAGCCTTATGCACTGTTCTTATTGTTGTTGGTGTGTTTTACTTAACTGGGAACCTGCAGTATGTCTTTCATTGTATCTGTACATTGTACTTATTTTTATGATAAACTCACATTCATTCATTCCTTAATTTTTTTTGGAGTACCCTGTCATGCAGGACCTTGTCAAATACAAGTCCATTTGCAGAATTTCTGCTGCCTTGCTTTCATCAATCTCCTTTGTTATCTTCTCAAAAAAGCCAAAACTAATTGATCCCTATCTTTCTAAATGAACACAAATCCTATCCTTGAAAAATGTCTTCATTAATTTCCCTTCAGCTGATATCGGCCTGTAATAACCTGGCTTATCCATGCCGCACATTAAACAAAGGAACAACGTTAGCTTTCCTCCAGTCTTTTGGTACTTCACCCTCAACTAACAAAGGTGCAAAAATCTTTGTCAAGATCTGCATAATATCCTCCCTTGTTTTCGACAGCATTCTAAGATAGATTTCATTCACTCCTGGGAATAAGTAGTTGGCCTCATCGGCAACAATGAGAGAAGATGGAAAATCTCAAGATATGTTGTGAGAATAACAACCTGGACAAGACAAAAGAGATGATCATGAACTTCAGAAGAACCAGGGATGACCACTCTCCACAACACATCCACAACTTTGTAGTGGAGAGTAGAGAGCACCAAATTCCCTGAAGTCCATTTAACAGGTGACCTATCCTGTACGCAGTGTCTGCACTTCCTGAGAAAACTGGTGGGCAAGGCAACTAGCCACCATCATGTCAACTCTCTACATGAGCTCTATCGAGAGTGTCCTGGCTGGCTGCATCACAGTGTGGTACAGTCGCTGCAGAGAATTGGATCAGAGGTCAATCCACAGGACCACAAGAGTAGCAGAGGATCACTGGGGACTCCTTGTCCCCATCAAAATGATCTACCAGAATTGTCTGAAGATACCAAACAAAATCATTGAGGACCCCTTCCACCATGCACACAGCATCTTTCAGTGACTCCCATCAGGAAAGAGATATGGGAGCATCAGACCTAGTACCACCAGGCTGAGGAACAGCTTCTTTCCATGGACAGTGAAATGTGGAAAGACCAAAAGAGCTGCTCGCACTAACCATCTGAGACTCTAATATTGACTAAACAATATTTATTTATTTTTAATCTATGTATATTTGCTCCTGCATATGTATTGTCTGTATTTGTGTTATGTCTTGTGTGTATGCATATTTTGCACCAAGGATCGGAGAACGCTGTTCTGTCAGGTTGTATTGGTGCAATCAGATACAACTTGAACTCCTTGTGCTCCAAGAAATCTAACACATCCATCGTCTTAATGACTACATAGTCCAGACAATTAATGGATCTGTTCCTAAATTTGCTATCCTCTGCATTTTTTTTTACCTTGCTAAATGCAGGTGTGAAATGTTCATTAAGGACCTTGCCTAAATTCCTAGCTCGTTAGATTACCTTTGATCCCTCAGATGCTCAACTCTTCCCTTAAATTCCTCTTGCTCATATACTTTCAGAATGATTAAGATTCTCGATAATCTCACCTGCCAAGGATATTTCAATACCTCTTTTAGCCCTCCCAATTTCCATCTGTAAATTTGCCTGAGGTCTGGTAAAAATTTCTGTTTAAAATACATTCTTCTGGAATTACAAACTGCAAGAGAATTCGTGCACCAACCCCTCCATGCCAGTTGTGCATACATGCAGCTTTGGAAAGTGAAAACGGAAATAAAACATTATCCAAATTCAGGATAAACACACATGCCTGCAATAAAACATTTAAACTAAAATTGCCAGGAATTGAAAAGAAAAGAAAAATTGATTATAATTGACTTTTGGTTCACTGGTCAAAAAGAACTTTAGTATGTTTACTTTCAAACAGGAGCTGGCTGATTAATGCCTTGGTGTAAAGAGCTGGCTCCAGAACCACATGACTTGCTGTAAACCGAAAGCAGTTTTTGACTCTTTTGGCTCACACCTATTCATGGAAGAATAGCTTCTTGTTTAAGTGCAAAGAAAGTTAATGGTGAATTATTTTGTCCGATAACTTTTGTGGAAAGTATCTATGTTGACCATTGACAAATACATCTGGGGAAGGAGAACTACTAACAATCCCTATTATCAGAATATGATTCTTGTTGAGGCAGCATTGAAAACATAGATAAACAGAAGAGATAACTGCGACAGACTCTGACAGATGTTTTAAATGTGAATGGGTGATGTCTGCTATGATTGTTATTAACAGCATTATTTTGCTCCATTGCAAAATTTATTTGGCTATATTTCTTTAACTGATTAAAATGGATGAAAATGTCTGGAATGCAAAACTCCACCTAGAAAGCATTCCACAGCAAGGATGGACACTAGTGATTACATTATTCTCAAAATGAACTAACTTGACAACTGTATTCGAATCCAATCAAAGCACTGTTAATAATGCAATAAACAATTTAATCCTTGTTGGGTATTTAAATATCTTTAGAGAACAGAATTTTCTCACTGACAAAATAAAATGTTTTTGTTTATTCATATAAGTGAGTCACCAAAAGAAATTTTATAGTTATTTTTCATTGACAATTAAATGCATGCAGTTCAATAAAGTTATGCTGTTCTGGCTTGATGCTTTATATTTTGTTTTGGTTCAATTAAGCTACTTCTGCAAAAAAAAGGACTTGCCAAATTAATTGCTTTTCATATCAATAACTGTTCTGCATATTTCTGCTCTGACTTTAGTGGGAGATTGTTAAAGTAATTTAGATTGCACCTATAATAAAATATTGGATGCTTCACCAGTGCATTGTCAAAAAAAAATTGATAGCATACTAATAGGGTGATAGCCAAACAGACAACTAAAGGCTCTGTGTGGGAGAAGTAAAGATAGGCTTCAGTTGAGGAGACATCTGGAGTGATTTCTGAAGCTCAAGCCTCTGACAAGGAAAGTTATGACTGGAACAATGATTACTGGTTGTTTACAACAGGGGGAAAACTTCAATGTGATCTGGAACTGGAGGAATTTGCAGTGGAAAAAGAAGGGAAAGATTTGAACACACGTATATTTTTAAAAATGATGTATTGTTGAATCAGGAGCATTGGAATTAATGGAAGTTAGTGTCACAAGTCAATGTGCTTTTCACATGACCAGAGCTTACTGAGGTATTGCTAGCATTTACAGTACACTTTTAAGTCAGTCAAAATTTCCAAATCACAAACTTGGAATTGTCTCAGAAATATTTTCATGCAATCAGACACAAGGCCATAATCCGTATAGACCTTATACAAGTATACTCTGCTTTATGAATACTTGCTTTACGCAAATTCACTTTTTACGAAGAAACCCGTGTTCGCTATCTGAAAGAAATTTGAATGGGTTTTCGCTTTTACAAAAACAGCCTTCAATAGTAATGAATGGGTCTTCGCTTTGTCATTTCAGCTTGCGAAAGGAATCATAGCAATGCTCTACTTTCATAAGGCAGAGTATACCTGTACTCAGTTATATGGATAGTGAATTAGCGTAGCCTTCAAGTGTGCCATACATTGGAACTGTTGCAAGTGATAGTGAGGGGCCACATCACGAATTCAGTGACCCCATTACAGGATACAGTGAATTGAATTATGTCATGAAAGGCCAGATCCAGAGGCTCACTCAATACCTTGGCACAGAGAAGCAAGAATGAGAATTTGTTTAAATTACAGAATTTTCAAGGGGCTTGATGGGATGAGTGGATGAGGGAGACACAAAGGGATCAGTCCCTGAAGAAGACAAAGAGAGGAAGATGTGTCTGGTGGTGAGATCATGTTGTAAGTGGCAGAAATTGTGAAGGATAATATGTTGGCCCCAATGCTAATTTCATACAGGCACTTGCGGAGCTGATGGTATGATCGATAAATAAAAGATGACCTACCCCGACGTACTACATATCTTTAACCAGGCCTGTCTCAAGAAATCCTTGCCCAACTACAACCAGCATGTAACCTGCTGTACCACATGTCTCAGCACATTCGATCACTGCTGCACCAAGATTAGGAAGTCCTACCATTCTTGCCAGAGACTGCATTTTGGCAAGTTGAATCATCTGGCTATGCTCCTTCTACTGTCATACAGACAATGCCTAAAAAGACAACTAGAAGGTGGTCGCAGGAGGTTGAAGAATGGTTGCAGGATTTCCTCAATTTTGTGGATTGGGCAGTGTTCAAGTACTCAGCTAAGAATCTGAATGATTACACAGACATAATCAAAATAACTGTGGACAAATGTATCCCCACCAAATTGTTCAGGGTTTACCCCATCCAGAAGCCCTGGATGAACAATGAAATCTAGAATCTCCTGAGAGCCAGACCACAAGCATTTAAGTCCGGAGATCCAGATCAGTACAGAAGGAGCAGATATGACCTGCGGAAAGCCATCTTCCAGGCAAAGTGGAGTTTCTGGCGAAAATGGAAACCACAAGGGATACACGAAAGCTGTGGCAGGGCATAAATGACATAACCTGCTACAAAACAAAATTCAGGGCAATAGGAGACAGCAAAGCTTCTCTCCCTGATGAACTCAATGTCTTCTACGCCCAATTTGATCACAAGACAAGGAAGAACCACCACTGCATACCCTCATGTCCCCTGATGATCCACTCCTGTCCATATTCGAGGATGATGTGTGGGCTGCCTTCAGGAGAGTGAATCCGGGAATAGCATTCAGTCTGGATGGAGTACCTGGCTGAGTATTAAAACTCTGTGCTTACCATCTTATTCACAGATATCTTCAACGTCTCTCTCCAGCAGGATGTGGTACAACCTGTTTCAAACAGGCATCAATTGTACCAAGTGTGGTAACCTCCCTATTTGGACCAGTGGCAGTCATATCAACAATTAAGTGTTTTTAATGGCTGATGTTGAAGCTTATCATCTCCTGTCTGAGCAGTGACATGGATCCCTTCCAATTCACCTATTGTAGCAACAAAATGCCATCTTACTGAGTTTACACAAAGCTCTGAAACATCTGGACATCAGGATGTTCTTTATCGATTGCAGTTTGACATTTAACACTATCATCCCCTCAAAATTGATCAGCAAACCCCAAGACCTGGGACTCAACACCCCACTGTAATCGGATCTATGATTTCCTCACCTATAGACGACAATAAATGGGGAATGGTAAGAATATCTCCACAATCTCAATCAGTACTGGAGCACCATAGGGCTACATTCTTAACTCCCTCTTCTACTCGCTTTACACTATGACTGTGTGGCTCGATACGACAATAACACCAACTTCAAATTCACTGATGGTAGTGGGTGCATAAAAAGAGGCCATGCGTCAGTATACAGGAGGGAGATTGAAAACTTGGCTGAATGGTGCTCCAACAACAACCTCATACTCGATGTCATCACAACTCGAGGAAGGGAAAACCAGATGTGTATGACTCAGTGATCGTTGAAGGATCAGAGGTGGAGAGGGTCACTGTCTTGGAGGATGTTTCCTGGAGCCAGCACACAATGGCATTGTAAAATAAAAAGCACATCAGTTCCCCTACTTCCTCAGGAGTTTGTGGAGGTTTAGTGTGAATTGGAATCCCTGGAAAATTTCTACAGATGTGTGGCGGAAAGTGTGCTGTCCAGCTGCATCCCTGTGGGATATGGGGACACCAATACCCCTGAGCATAAAGACCTGCAAAAGGTGTGGATACAGCTCAGGACATCACAGGCAACACCTTTCCCACCATGAGAACATCTACAGGGAATGCTGCAGCTGCAATAATCAAAAGGCCACACCACCCAGCATCTGCTCTGTTCTCGATGCTACCATCAGGAAAGAGGTCTAGGTGCCATAAGACTCGCACCATCAGGTTCAGGAACAGCTGCTACCCTTCCACCATCAGACTCCTCAACAACAAACTCAATCAGGGACCCAATGAAGGACTATTATACTTCATTGGTTTTTTTTTCTCCTCTCTGTCACAGTCAGTTGTTTACATTTGTTTATTTACAAGTAAACATTGTGTACAGTTTTTTTGCCCTCCCAGTAAGTGGTAATTATCCCCAGCCCACAGAACTGATATTTTATATGTACTCTGACAATAAATCTGAAATCTGGATGAAGAAGCTGGTGGGGTGGTAGGTGAGGATACAGGAATCCTGTCCTCCTTGTGTCTAGGAGCAGAGGGGGCTAGGGCAGATATGTGAGAGATGGAGGAGATGTGGCAATAGAGGGAAAGCCAGGTTGTTTGAAGAAGGAGGTTAACCAACTTGCATTCTTTAAAGGAGAATCATGCCCTAAAAGTAATGTTGTATCTTTAATGAACCAAAAGAGATAGAAATGGAAAAGTTGCAGAAATCCTCCAGTTGATTTAAGGTTGGTGCAAGATAACAAAACTGCAGTGCTAAATTATTCTGCTTTTCATAAGTAAATGTAACTGTTTCTTTCTTTGGCTTGGCTTCGCGGACGAAGATTTATGGAGGGGGTAAATGTCCACGTCAGCTGCAGGCTCGTTTGTGGCAGACAAGTCCGATGCGGGACAGGCAGACACGGTTGCAGCGGTTGCAGGGGAAAATTGGTTGGTTGGGGTTGGGTGTTGGGTTTTTCCTCCTTTGCCTTTTGTCAGTGAGGTGGGCTCTGTACTGTACAGTTCTGCTATCCTCCTTTTTAACTATAAATCCTACCTTCAGGTTTTTTTTTGTGTGTGTAGCAGCATGTACAGAGGTGTACACTAACAAAAATAACAGAATCTGAATCCCTGTGCCTTCAAACCAAGTTTAACTTCTATCAAGGACTTTAAATATATTTAAAAAAATTGGCTTTCTCATCACAAATAGGCTGATTTCCATTTTTTGCTTCTATTCATCAGACAATCTGATAAGAAATTTTAAAAATTTACCCATAAAAATACTCTAGACATACAGCACAGTAACAGGCTCTTTTGGCCCACAAGCCCATGCACCCAATTACACCTAATTAATCTGAAACCCACAGAATTAATAAAACATTCAGTATATCAAAAACATACATAAGTTGCAAATCATATCCATGATTCATATTCTGTACTATATATTTTATAGTACTTATATATATTTATATAAAAAAAGCTAATAACAAAAAGTATATTTAAAAAAAGAAAGAGAAAAAGGAAAAAAAATAATAAGGAGAAAAACTCCAAACTCCTGCCTAACAGCGTTGCCAGGTGTTATATATGATCAGTAATAAAAGAAAAATGAAAGTAGAGAAAAAATGTGAAAATGGAAGAGATACAAGTCAAATTATTTAATTACACTGAAGTGATATTATAAAGTAAGATGGTCATAAATGACCCATAACATCTGAAATCTTATATCTGAACTATTAACTGAATAAAGAATCTTTTCCATGTTTAAACAGGACATGATGTCATGCAACCACTGATCATGAGTAGGCGGAATAGCATTTAAGTAAAATCGCAAGCCTCTCGAAAAGAGAGGCAAAAGAGATAGCGTGACTCTGAACCCAATGACATATCTAGAGTATGGCAGGTGGGACAATGGAGCAAAGATGGTGGGGCGGGGGGGGGGGGGCGTGCTGCTGTCCTTGCTTTACCAGCCCAATATCCGAATCAGGCTAGCCCAATCTCACTTAACTCTTGAACATCACTCTGGGTGCTGGGCCAGCATTTCATTGGGCCACTTATTGGGGCTGCTGGGCACAGTTTTTCGGGGCAGCAGGGCTGTTCTAGCTGAAAGCAGCAGCACAGCACTCAGGCCGCAAGCGACACCCGCATCTCTTAGCTGGTCTGCTGCAACCACTCTGCCTCTGCAAGTGCCAGGGAAACGGGTGGCAGACTCCACAGAGTGAGTGAGTATGATCTTTGTAAATTTTTTTGTGACACTTGAATTAAAAGTGTGTTGGTGATGGTGTCTGCACGGTGTGTGTCTGAAAAGGGTATATGATCTGAAGATTTATTTGATTGAATTACCATTTCTCCATTCTGTATTGTATGTCTGTAATGTAGTGAGTGACCATTGAAGGGTCATGACAGTCACAGCCCTATCCAGCAGCATTACCAATCAAGGTTTTGTCCCGCCTGCACCCATTAAATGCACACCTTGCATTGGCCAATTTAAATCCCAAATACTTGGCCTTTGTAATTGGCTTGTCCTTGATGGCATTGAGCCATTGATTGTTCCCTATAAATTACCTGGGCTGGAAGCCTTGGCTCCCCCAGCCAGCCCAATTGTGTTTGGCTGACTTGCCATTTAGTCATTGACTTCCTGTAAATGACCCGGGCTGGGCCCCCAGCCCTTCAGCACTATAAAGGGCTCCATGTGCTCCAATTACCTTCTTTGCCATTGTTGGGACTCTGTCTTGGGACTATGCTGTGCTCAAGTCAAATCATCTTTTTGCCATTGGGACAATCCTGCTTCACTCATATCACTCCAGGCCTTTAATAACCTCTGGAGTAATTGTTGGTCATGGTAAGTTCTGCACATACTCAACTCTACTGTTAAAGGATTGAGAGTGTTTAATTAGTACCCCTAGTTTGGCCTAGCAAATTCCTACTAGCTAGTAGGTGTATAGAGGATATTTGTGTGTATGTGTGCCTGACTCAAGGGTGGTGTGGTAGTGGAATTGGCAGGTATCATATTTGTTTTCCTTGATTGTTGACAGGGTACCCAATTGGTGTGTGTATGCATGCTTGTATTTTTTTATTACTATGTTAAATTTCCAATCTAATCAGAGGTCAGTTCTGCCGAAGCTACTGGAGTGCCCCTCCGCCACTGACGCTGGTTCTGTTATGGGCTTTCTGTGTTGCAACGTTGTACGGTTTAATGGTTCTATGGTTAACAGTGTCGTATAGACTCTGCTCCCACACAAGTCTGAGCTGTATTCCTCCTCATCTTCATCACCCAATTCAGTAAGTAGTAAGGGCACTTAGAGGAGGTAATGGAATGGGGGACTAGACTGGTGTGTGGCTTGGGACATTCTGAGTGAGTCAGTTATCAGTAGGATGCCAGGAACACAGAAGCCACAGGCTGTACTTTCCGGCAGGAAAAATAGGATGGCAGGTAAGAAACCCAGACTTTTAATTCATTAATGCAATGTGTGTGTAATTAATGGGGACATGTCAAGCGACAGCAGCACAGTTGGTCTGTGGCGGGTTTTGTGCCCTTTTTTTAAAGGGGGCCCAATGTTAGTGACAGCTTTAGAGGGCCATTTGCCCTAGATATGCCACTGTCTGAACCAAAGACAAAGAAGAATCATTCCCTCCCATTGTACAGAAGAGGACCACCAAAGGGTTTGGTAGTAAATCAATATTAGAATTTTTTGACAAGTGTGGAAAACCTCTCTCCAGTATTTTTCTAGACTAGGACAAGTCTAGAACATCTGAATTAATGATGCTTCTGTGCTCTTACACTTGTCACCACAGGGAATCGTATCAGTAAAAATGAGACAATTTAACCTTAGACATGTGTCCTCTATGTACCACTTTAAATTGTAATAAACAGTGATGGGCACATAACAGCGAGCTATTAACCAATTTAAGAATTATGTCCCAATCCACATCCGATATGGTCAAATTTAAATCCTTTTCCCAAGCATTTTTAATTTCAGCTAACAAAGTCTGATTTAAATATAACAATTTCTTGTAAAATGCAGATAATAATCCGTTATGAGAAGACATTAAACTAAAAATCTCATCTACAAAATTTGATTCAGACTCTTTTGTGATTCAAGAAAATATCAGACTTGTAAATATCTGAAACATTGGGCAAGTTAAATTTAGCAGAAAGCTGTTCAAATTATGCAAAATATCCATCAATGAACAGATCCTTAGAATTCTGAATCCCCTCTCTATCCCATCTCTGAAAAATAGCATAATGTAAAGAAGATTAAAAAAAATGATTGGATATGATAGGGTTTGAAAAAGAGAAATTATGAAATGCAAAATGTTTGCTAAATTGTGCCAAAATTCTCATAGAATATTTAACAATTGGATTATCTATGAACTTAGTTGAAAATGGAAGTGAAGAGCCAAGAAATTTTACATTTGGATGGATTTGGGGGGAATTCTGCTCTATTGATACCCATAATAGGCAGTCAGAATGATTATGAAAACTGAACCAAAACTTAAGACTTCGTACATTGACTGCCCAATAGTAAAAATCTAAAATTAGGCAGAGCCGTTTCACCATCTCTCTTAGATCTCTGTGGAAGAACTTTATTAAGGCATATTTATCCTTCCAGATATAAGATGATATAAATCAAAAAACAATTTAGGAACAAAAATTGGAACAGATTGAAAAAGATATAAAAATGTAGGTAAAATATTCATTTTAATAGAATTTATATGGCCTACTAAAGCTTTTGATCACCTTTGGAGTCTGCATTTCCATTTTTCAACATGAGGACCAGAGTTGTGCTGATATGTCAAAGAAGCCATTATGAGGCTGATAAACCAGAATAAAGCAATAAGGAAACATCGTCCAAACTTTAGGATTACAGTTGGAACATCATTAAGAAGGAAGAGTGTACTGGTGAGCTCAGTAATCGCAAAGGGACTGGTATTTTAAGACCTCCATTGCTGATAACAGAAGAATTCTCATCATAATAAAGAAAAATCCCCAATCACCTGTCCGACAGATCAAAAACACTATTCATGAGGCAGGTGTCGATGTGTCAATGTCTACTGCCTGCTTCAGACTTCATGAATAGAAATACAGAGGCTACGTTGAAAGATGAAAACCACTAATTAGCCACAGAAACAAGATGGCTAGATTACAGTTTGCCAAGAAGTATTTAAAAGAACCTGCAGACAAGGCCCTGAAACTTGCAGGAGGTGAAGATGGCTGCAGTAGAGTGTACAACCAATCAACCACACTCAAACAGAGAATCGCGATTAATAGGCTTTAAGCTCCTTAAAGTGTCAGCACAGCTTGCATGTTACTGGCCTGATTTCAAGGTGATACTGAGGGAGGGGTTTGGGTGTAACAGCTTTTATAGGGATATTTGGGAGGGAGGAGTCGCAGGTTCAGGGGGCAGGCCAGCCCATACAGCACATCTATATAAGTAGTGGTAGCACCATATAGAGGCCTGGCAGAGGAGATAAATGTCTATGAATCACAGACTTCAAGCAGTCATTGCATGATAGGGATATACCACAAAGTATGAAACATGATTAATATATGTCCCAAATATTAAGGGTGTTCTGAAATTAGGGAACTATGCATAAAAAGTGCTAGAAAAATATATACAAATAACCAAAATATATACAAATAACCTTGCATAAAATCTGGATATGCACTTTAATCACATGATTACAAATTTAAAACTGGAGCACAGGGGCAAATAAAGGATCTTTGTATCAAACATTATGGAGGGCACTTTAATTGAGAATTTAATGGAATGCTCCCACTTCCCTGGGTGAATGCAGCTCCAAGACCACTCAATAACTCTATTTAGGATCAAGAATGTGGCTTGATTGGTGCCTGACCTACCATACTAAATTTTCATTCCCCCTCCATGTATACAGTGATGGCAGAAAATGGCATTTAAAACTTCAGAAGTAGCTCCCAGGCTCATAATCTCTCCTATCAAGAAGTACAAGGTAGCAGACCCACAGTAACATCAACATCCTGACTTGGATGTGGCTTTAATCCTGAAAATCCTGAACCAACAGCTTGCATCAGAAGTCATTAGTCCTTTAAGAAAGTGGGTCAGTCACCAAAATCTTCTTGAGAGCAATTAGGGATGAGGAGTAAATGCTGGCCTGAGAACATGCAAAAATAAAAATAAAACTTGTCAAGCTTTGAATGAAACTTTTTCCCCAAAGTTTTGGACAACCTGCAGTATTTTGCCCAATTAATAACATGGCGTAAATAAACTAATCTAAATTCACAACCTGAATTTGCCATGCATTTCCTTCAGTTCCATTTAACTTGAACAAAAGACACCAGCATAGATATTGACATTACAATTTACCTTCTGCAAGCAGATTGGTGTGTCGAAGAACTCCTTTCAATTTTTAGATATCTCCAAACAAAACCGCAGCATCTACATTCGAGCACTGTTTTAAAGCTATCAGTCATCAAAATCTTCGTCACCTCCATGAACCTTCAACCACAATTTACACATTTTTCTTGTGATGTGTTCGTAACATCTGCAGTTCAGACCACACTACTGCTTGATCAACTCCACTTAAACATAGCTCTATAATCCAACTTCTACAGATAGGGTTTAGATTTAGGGAATTTATATTAGAATGAAAATTAACTTTGCATTGAGATGATGTTTAAAGTAAATTGGGCTCTAACAGTGGTAATTTCAAAAGTAAAACTCAAAAGTCTGCAGACACCGTGGTTGAAGTAAACACATTGCTTGAAAAACTCAGCAGGCCAAACAATGTACTTTATATAGCAAAGATAAATGTTTCAGGGTTGAGCCCTTCAACAAGATATCAATCTGAAGAAAGCACACTGCTGGAGGGAAAAAGCCCACAATGGTGGAGAAACTCAGCAAGTCAAACAGCATACTTCATAGAGCAAAGATAAAGATACATAACTAATGTTTGAAACATATCGGGGGGTTATAGGTTAATTGGGTAGCATTGGCTTGTGAGCTGAAAAGGCCTGTTATTCTGCTGTATGTCTAAAATATCACTGTGGTGCAATCAATGACCACTCGTAGACACGAAGCAAGAGTCAAAGGCTTCATTGATCCGAAGCCATATGGAGTCCTGGTCTTAAAGGTAAAGGTTCCATCATTAATACTACATTTAGAATGTAACTTTAACCTTGTCTACCATAAGGAAGACTGAGTCGCCACTTTGTCAAGCATCCCTCACAGAAAAGAGGCCCCAGCGAGGACATCACTTCTCTCCCTCCCTGTCCTCTTTATTTTGACTTCTGTACTACATTACCTCAGTGTCGATAAAGAGCTTTGTCAGAAAATGTCAATCATATGTTTTCTCCCACTGATGTTGCTTTACCCACTGAGTTTCTCTGCAGACAGAACGATTAAAGTAAAAACACATTGCTGGAGAAACTCGGCAAGTCATGTAGTGTACTTTACAGAGCAGAGGAAGGGCTCAAGCAAATTTATAATTTTAAAAAATAGAAATATACAAGCAATATATTCAGAGCCTTACATGTATGTTCAATAAATTATTTAACTGTGATTCAGTGCCCTTATTGGAGCTGAAGCCAGACTTGAGGAAGGCTAATCTGTGTCTTCAACATCAGATGGCTGTGTTGCCAGCTCTTCCTTTCCAAGGCCTAGCTTCAAACTGTTATGTTTCACAGGACTGGGTGTGGTTTGAGAATGCAAGCTGGTGGGATACATGCAAGGACATGTGAGAGCCAGTGCTGACAGGAGATATGAATACATCTTGAGAGGTCAACATGTTCCCACTCAGCTATTTGAGTGAGACTCTCAGGGGACTTAGCCGACATTGTATAATCCAAGCTGTGAAGCAGATCACACAGCTGCTATTAATGCTTCCCTCGTTCCAAGACCAAGGAATCCCTCGCACACTGCTAATGTTCCTGTGTAACAACACTTTTGCTTGCAAAGCAGAAGTCTGCTCAGATGCGGCACCAGCAAATCAACAATGGATTCAGCTCAAGCTGCCTGAGTAAAGTTTATTCATGAAGCCAACATTATCTGTGATTAAACGGAAGTGGGAAGGAAATCTGTGAAACCCTGTGATGTGGTGGTTGCCGTGATGTGGTGGTTACCGTGATGAAATGTCAGAAGTTTCATACAACTTCACCAAATGAGTTTACATCCTCCAGGTTCTGAGTGAGTAGATACATAACTGTGGATGTGATTGGTCCTGACATGTTACAGAAGACTGCAATTGGGAAAACCACTGTATTTCACGTGTTATCATACATTATCAACAACTTTCCGTGTTCATCCGAGTTTTATCATCCAGAAGTGTGTGCCATTGTACTCATGCTTAGCCTCACCGGCACTTCGCTTCCAGGCCTTGCCTGAGTAAACTCACTTTCTGGGTGACTCCCTTAATTGAACTGGACTCTAAATTTACCTTGTTCATCCATGACCCCCGCCCCCCCCCCCCCCGCACCCTGATATTTCTCACTAAGATTGTACTGTATGGAGTAGATAATATATTGATATATTATCCCTGGATGTAGGAAGGGTTACCACAAATCCCAGGAGATCATTTATTTGGTTTACAGCAATAGTTCTCAACCAATGGGCCATGGCCCACTAGTGGGTAGCAGCATTTTTCCATGTGGGTCTTAAAAAATGTTAAATAAAATACTTTAAATTAGATAAAGATGTGTTTCTTACAGAGCTGCCTTTGACTTGAAAATATTGCTCAGTCATTGGCATTAGTGGGCAAGGCATTTTTGGCCAGAATCCAGATGGGTCTTAGACCGAGAAAGGTTAAGAACCGCTGAAACATTGAGACTCCACAGAATACTTGCTGTCAGACTGATTGCAAGGGTGTCCCACCTGCACCTCTGCCATCTTCTCCTCTTCTTGTTGTTCTTTCTCTTGGCAAGTTGTGACAAGTGGCAGTCCTCACTCTTGGCTTAGTGGCCTTTGATTTACATTGTGCACATGAACAGGAGTGATTGTGGCATTTAATTTTCTGATGATACTAACAATCATTGATGTGGAAAAGGGGAGAGCTTATAAATTAAGATATTCAGACTAAATAAATGGTTAAGTTTGGAAGGTGAAATTAACTCCCCATTTTAGGACCTGAAAAAGCTTAAGTAAAATAAAGAAAAAGTGGAAATTGTGAAGAATAAATGAAGTTGTACACATTATGAAATCATATCCCATGTGTACTAAATCAAAAAGACAAGGAATTTTGAACTATCGTACAGAAGTCAGGATTCAAAAATGAAGAACTGATACTATGTTGGTTCAAGAGATCCATTGATAAATGTTGTTTGGAGTATTAGATTCATTGAGAGCATCTCATAACAATAAAGATGAATTTGGCAGGGAATAGGTACAAATCATCTTAAAGCTTTCACAGTTTAGGCCATTGTGTATAAACCTAACTTGTATTCTCCTCACTTAAGGAATGTGTGGCATAGGCTATGGCTAATTCCACTGATCTTTCTCCCTTGCCACGACTACAGGTTGAAGGCAACGCCTGCTCAATCAATCCAGGAAACCAGGAGTTCTCTAAAACAATATTCTCACATATTCTGCTTTTGGAAAAAAAAGATGTCAGTGATTGTAAATGTTCCATCTCTAGTTATATCAGAATCAGAATTTATTGTCATGAACATATCTCAAAGAAGTTCCCTCAATAAAATCTCCGACTTTTATACAGATGACAATTACTTCCTGACACATGACTGATTATTACAAAAATCCTCTTTAATCAGGCTGCTTATAACATTCTTGACACATTAACTGTTACTACACCAGAGCTTTTTTCAAACAGACTTTGCTGCACATGTCACAAAGTTTTGATAAACTAAGTTGTGGTGGTACACCACCGGCCTACTGCGGGGGGCAACCTCTGTACCTGCAGGAGTATAAGGGGACAGGACAACATCTGGCCGGCTGTCAATCAGTCGGCCTGAAGGGATCAAGCCCCACCCGGTCAGGTGTCAATCACCCTCCGGGATATAAGCTCGCGCCGGCCTCCCGAGGCCTCACTCAGACTTGCTGCAGCCACATCCAGCCTGGCTCTGTGGAAGTCTTTGTGGATTAAAGCCTGTTGTACAGTCTTTATCTTTGTGTGTGTCTGATTCTGGTTAACAGTGCACCACATAAGTAAAAGTCATTTTATCATTCTAAATGATTTATAAAGTTCTTGCTATCTTCTGCCTCATACAACAGCATCTTATCTAAATGGTTAGATTGTACAGCTCTGAGTAGCAGGGAGATCTGGTATCGATGTGTATGGCTTGCAGAAAGTTCATATGCAGATTCATGTAGTAATTATGGTAATTAGCAGAATGTTATCACTTATTTGCTGGGGCTATTTAATATAAAGGTAGAGAGGTTATGCTTCAGATATTTGGCAGAGGGGAGACCACATCTGGAGTACTGTGTACTGTATTGGTTTCACTTTTCAAGTAATGTACATGCTTTGTAAGCAGATCACTCAAGGTCCACCAGACTAATGTTGAATTATCTTTTGAGCAAAGCTAACCAGTCTTTTGTCACCTTGGGTGGGATAATAACACAGGACTAAAAGTAAATCAATTGGAGACTTGAAAAGCCTCGATTGCGTTATTTTTAGTGCCCTGGTTAACTTGTATACTTGGAGAAATTAGTTTTACCAGGCCATTAACCTAAAAGATATTGACTTCATTAAAATGAAGCAATGTAAAACATGGATAGCACTGTGACACAGCTATTGAGCTCCAGCTATCCAGGTACAATCAAGACTTGTGACACTAGTTTATGTGCAATTTGAATGCTATCTATGTAGTTGCGTGGATTCCCCTGAGAATTTTGGTTTCCTCTCACATCACCACAATGTGGTGAACCATGATGAAGGGCTCAAACCCGAAGAGTTAGTTATGTATCTTTACCTTTGTTACATAAAGTACACTATTTGACCTGCTGACTTTCTCCAGCATTGTTTTTGCTTCAGTCACGGTGTCTGCCAACTTTTGTGTTTTGCATCACAAAGTGGTGGTTGGTAGGTTAATTTCTGTAAATTTCCCTCAGTGTGGCAAAGGAGAGAGAATGGGTTTGATGGGATTGCTCTGAGGGATGGCATCAAGCGACCTCCTCATGTTATAGGGAATATGAAATTATGAGGAAGGGTGAACAGGAATGTTGGTTAACCTGTGCATGGCAAGTACATGGATGGATTATTTTTACCAAGTCATTAACATTGGAATTTAGAAAATTAAAAGATGAATTGTTAAAACATTTAAGATCTTGAAGAGTCTTGGACCTGGAATGAGGGGAGTCCTATTTTTTTAAATTGAAGACCATCAATTTCTTTCTCTCAGAGGTCCATGAGTTGATGCAACTCATCCGTGAAGGGTGGAGGAGCCTTTGAATATAGTCAAGCAAAGGTAGATAGATAGATAACAGAGTGAGTGGAAGTTACTCTGGATGGATGGGAATCTATGTTGATGTTATTCTTAGATCTGCCATGGTCTCATTAAATGGCTGTGAAAATGTAAGGGGCTGAGGTTTGTATTCCTAATTTGTATGTTAAGATGTTCCTAGGATACCAGGGCTAATTCCATTGTTTTTGTTCGAAATAGTTCAGTGGAATATTATTCACCCTCCTTAAGAAGGAAATTCAGCATTGAGCTACTCCCTCTTCTGCTACAACTTTCCCATATCCTGGCACTGGGATGTCAGCCAGGTTTTTTTTTCTTTGCAAGTCCCTGGAAATATTAAAAAAAAACTACAATTCACAACAATATGAATGAAATAAAGAAAGAAGGAAAAAAGAAGCATTTTTTTCAATTTGCAAAATCATCAAATCTGTCTATCCAAGGAATTACCCAAACCATTCTTTCATTTGTGCAGATAGGAGGATACAGAAAGCTAAAAGAAAAACAATTAGAGACTTGAAATGCTTTCAATGCCCTATTTTTAGTATGTTGGTTAACCTGTGCATGGCAAGTACATGGATGGATTATTTTTACCAAGTCATTAACCTGACTTCATTACAACAAAGCAATGTAGATTCTGATGTGTTAACCAGCTCACCAAAAATAGTAGAGATTAAACTTCAAGCCCCGATGACTAAAAATCAACCAAGCAAAGGTTCTTTACAAGCCAATTTAGAAAAGTATTATTTTTCAGTGTGTTACAGGTTTCTAAATTCTGACCTTTAAGTACAGAACAGGCATATTTTTGGAAGTGACTCATTCAGTGTAGTAGTTGGTTTCTGTTACAATTTAATTTATTAGTGCATCCTGTCTAAGAATCTGGCTCTAGTTCAAACAACACTCTTTGAAGCAGCCAACTGAAAAGCCTTAAACCACAATGTAACTCCAATGGCACAGCAATTTTTTCTTCAGATATTTGTTCTATTCTGCTAACTACTTTATCTGACTTGTGTGATTAGCTGTGCTGTGAAACCTGACCCTATTGATGATTCATACTCAGGCAAAATACTTAATCAGTTTGATCATTTAAATTCATTTTCAATCAAAAATCTGTATCTGTGAAAGTGGCCAATTGTCATAAGTATTGCAACTGGTTCTTCAGTGAGAAAGAAACTCTACGATACTCATCTGATTTTTGACGATGTATTCATTTCTACAGTAAGACTGCAGATGATTTTTAACAGTCTCTGTAGAGGCAGAGCTTGCTTTTAAACAAGAACCACTTTGAAATTATCTAGAGTAATAAATACCACCCATAAGAGTGATTCCCAAAATTTAAGAACATTCTTCTTTGAAAAAACTCACATAAAATTCCCTGACCTAGAAATTTACCATAGTAAAACATTACTTTCTGTTTCTCCAGACATCTCATGTTGCCACTATGACCTCAATAATTCATTGGGCACACAGTAAATAATTACATGCCTATTTATTTGTTATTAACAGATAGATTATATGCTGTAACACTAGAAAGCATCTAATGTCAACTCGTGTTCCTGCAAATGTACCCATGATCCCACTCTGCATACATATAAAATAAAGCATGAACATAGCAGGGTACGGTGTAATGAGAGCAAAGCTCATTATTTGTGTTATCACAGCTCTAAAATGGAATATGCTGCAGCGTCAATCTGCACAGCATGCACAAATTTAACATCACTTCTGGTTTTGTTTTTCTGTTTGAAGGGAGTCACGATGAACAGTAATACGTAATCTTTCATTGACCCGTGGGTTGAACATTGTACAACACCATGTTAATAGCATTGGATGCTGCATTTTGCCTGGAAAATTCTTCCCTTCCTTGATGAATAAAGTGTCCCATGAAATATTATGACCTAGAAGCAAATCAAAAGACGAATTTTGCCTGTTTGTCCAAGTAGGATGTGATGTGAATGCCTTTGATCTAATTACAGCTCCTGGAAATGACTTCACAGCAAAATATTATAACTAATTATTGAGACTACATCTATTTTGGTGCCCAGGCATCGCCCCGTAAAGTAGTTGAAACATAAGTGCTCCCTTAGGAATATTTTCCAGTTCAAAATGCAGAACTAGTTATTAGCTGTAATTTTTTCACTCCATACTTCTAAAGTGCAAGGGCCAAGATACATTCTTATCGACTGTGTTAATTTTCTCAGAAAGTAAAACATTTATTTAGTTAACTAAGAAAAATAAATGAAAATACCAAAGTCACAAAGAACAGGAGGTGGAAATATTCCAGAAAAATATAAGAATAAAAAAGGTCACAGATTGGACTACAACAGAAAAAAATATCAGAAATTCAATGAGGAATTTCCTCAAGATCCTGTCTCTTCATACATCAAGATCATGACTGATCTGCCTCAATTCGATATTTTCCCCAACCTCCTTATCTCTTGGAGCACAGGAGACTTTTCAGATGACTTGGATTCAGAATTTAGTTGATATTGTCCTTGAAGTTGCTCCATCGTGCTTTTCTTTGGCAGAGTTGCATCAAAGAAGAGGTACAAGGACTGCCTAAAGAAATCTCTTGGTGCCTGCCACTTTGACCACCGCCAGTGGGCTGATCTCGCCTCAAACCGTGCATCTTGGTGCCTCACAGTTCGGCGGGCAGCAACCTCCTTTGAAGAAGACCGCAGAGCCCACCTCACTGACAAAAGACAAAGGAGGAAAAACCCAACACCCAACCCCAACCAACCAATTTTCCCCTGCAACCGTGTCTGCCTGTCCCACATCAGACTTGTCAGCCACAAACGAGCCTGCAGCTGACGTGGACATTACCCCTCCATAAATCTTCGTCCACGAAGCCAAGCCAAAGAAAGAAGGCAGCATTAAAGGCTGTCCTAAAAGTGCTGTGAAAGTTGCCTAAATACACAGAATTTCATTTGTGAGCTTTAACAGAACAGATAGTTGCAAATGCTGGACTATTGCAAGTCCTCTGCTTCGTGAGTATGCAGACCAGCAGGACATACCACACACAGTTAGCACTCTTCCACCTACTGAGGACTGTGGCTACCGAATGGCCAAATACTGCAATGGTAGACGTAGATGGGAGAGTGCTATCTGTGGGCCAGAGTTACCTGGATAGGGTTGTGAAGAACAGAGCTTCTGAGAGGCATGTTCCGACCATAGAACATTACAGCACAGGCCCTTCAGACCTTCTAGTCTGCACCAAATTATTTTTCTGCCTCGTCCCACTGACCTGTACCCAGTCCATATCCCTCCCATCCATGTACCTGTCCAAATTTTTAAATGTTACCACTTCAGCTGGCAGCTCATTCCACACTCCCACCACTCTCTGTGTGAAGAACCCCTCATGTTCCCCATAAATTTTTCCCATTTCACCCTCAACCCATGTCCTCTGGTTGTCTCATCTATCCTCAGTGGAAAAAGTCTACCTAAATTTACTCTATCTACACCCCTCATAAGTTTAAATACTACTATCAAATCTCCCCTCATTCTTCTCCACTCCAAGGAATAAAATCCTAACCTATTTAACCTTTCCCTGCTACTCAATTCCAGAAGTCCGGGCAACATCCTAGTAAATCTTCTCTGCACTCTTTCTATCTTATTGATATCTTTCCTGTAGTTAAATGACCAAAACTGCATACAGTAGACAAAGTTGGCCTCACCAATGTCTTATACAACTTTACCATAACATCCCAGCTCTTAATACTTTGATTTATGAAGGCCAATGTGCAAAAAACTGGCTTTACAACCCTTTCCACCTGAGATGCCACTTTCAGGGAATTATGTATCTACATTCCCAGAACCCTCTGTCCAGCACACTCCTCAGTGTCCTACCATTTACTGTTTGTCTTTTCTTCTGTGAGGGGCGCTGCACAAAGTGGCGACTCTCTCTCTGTCTTGCAGTAGACAAAAGTTAAAGAATTTCATGCATGTTACTTTCTAAATGTAAAATATTATGTGACAATAATGGAACCTTTAACTTTCTTGGTTTGTCCTTCCAAATGCAACACCTCACCATTAAGTTCCATGTTCTTTGGTCATGGGTTCCACCAAGGCGATAGCCATGCAATCTTGGTGCTACATAGCAGGGAAGTCTGTGGAAAAATATGAGCGGTCGATAGAATGCCTGACCATTAGGGAGGCCAGAATTGAAGTGAAAGTCCTATGATCATTCTGCCTCATTGTGAAGACTGAAAGAAATATGCATAAACCTTTTCTTCTCTCCTTCAGTAGAAGTATTGGATAATGTCTTAACTGTCTTCTGAGAGGCATGTTCCGACCATAGAACATTACAGCACAGAGATAGGCCCTTCAGACCTTCTAGTCTCCACCAAATTATTTTTCTGCCTTGTCCCACTGCCCTGCACCCAGTCCATATCCCTCCCATCCATGTACCTGTCCAAATTTTTAAATGTTACCACTTCAGCGAGAATCAAAGTGTGAGATGAGCAGAGTCTAGAAATAGCAGCCTGAAATAATCCCAAGGTGAGGGAACTGAGCAATTGCGATTTTGTCATGAGCAAAGCAGTCAAAGCATAGGAATGACATTTCGTTTGAGATTGGAGAAGGTCACAGGCCTCACTGTGGGCAAAGAACAGTTTGATTGCTGATTCTTCAAAAGGCACTTTGGGGAAACCTGCATAACAGGTCAACCTGTTGTTCCTGCTGCTATTGGGTCCGTGGGGCCTGCACCCAACATGGCAGCGCCTATGATCGGCAGCAGCTACGAGGGGTTACAGAATCCGGGGAAGCAGAGCACTGATGCAGGACACCAGAAAATGGTGAGCCCATCCCCATTTAAGAAGGAGAATCAGAGGAGTAACCCCATGTGATGGTGACCAGAGTGGCAGACCAGTGAGGGGTTGTGCGGGCTGTTGGTGACTCAAGGTGAGGAACCCATGCAGGCTGGTGACTCCGATCGAGGGATTTGCACCAGGCTGCAGGAGACTAGCTCATTCCTGATGCATTAAAATAAAGTATTAAAAAAAAGACTGGCTGAAGGAGTAGCAGGTATCGGAACTGGGATGCAAGAGGGTGCTGAAGGGATCTGACTGTGTCAGAGGTTTGAATCTGGAGCTCGGGTTGCCAATGGTTTTGACTGAACTCTGTATAGCTGAGGGGGTTGCGGAAGCTCTGGAGGTGAATCCATGGACACACAGTGACTGAGGGGACTCTCTTTTGCTTCTCTTTCATTGACTAGAGGCACTTCAGGCAATTTCTGCAGATGGCGAATCTATTTGTCTATACAGCGGACAAAATTTTGTGGAATACAATGAAGAGTCCAACTGAAGGGTTCTGAAACATTTCCTTCCAAAGACACTGCCTGATCTGCTGAGCTCATTTTTTTTCCCTCCAGCATCTGCGGCCTTTTGTGTTTCCAGATATGGTGATGGTTGTTAAAACCTGACGTGCATGTTCCAGCCTTAAAACTTGTCTGTGACTCCAGAGACCAAGGTAGGATATAACAGCAAAGATTACTGGGATGGGAAAGTTCATGTTTTGCCATAAACAGTCACAAAACAATTAAATGAATCAATGGAGAAATGAATGGCTGCAAAATACCTTTAAGTTAGGCATTGGCAATTTGGAATGGGACAGTATAACATATTCTTTAGCAATATTTTCTTCAATTACACATTTTAGTTCCGAAATTTCTTGAACCAGAAAAAAGTAAACTAAATCTTACATTCTATTGTTTTGCATTTGAACAAAGTACTTTTATTTCTGATGTAAAGCATTTGTGATTTTCATAGACTTTTGCTGGCTGCAGTCCTTGTTCAGTACATTGAACAGAACATGAAATAGCCCACTTCTAAAAATATTCATGGGTGAGGATGTGAACTTGAAAAGTAGAAATATTTTTAGACACCCCAAAATTACCAGCTTCACGGCAGTGTAAAAAATCTGTAGACAGCCTTCACTTTGTCTTTGTGCATTCAATGTGATGCTCTCATTCTCAACAATACCCTACATGCTTTTTGCAGCTTCACTCCAAGGATTATTACAGAAGAAAATTGTGTACTTGTGTTTAATTTCCAAAAATTGTGTGAAACCAATTTTAATTTGTACTGTTGCTAAATTCAAGTTGCGTTCAAAATGTGGATGATAACCAAAGATGATAAAAACATTACTTAAAGAAAAGACATTAGCACATCAGAAAAGTTGGGAGAATCCTTACTAGAGTAATACATGGAATGGTGGTTTGTCTGATGAGAAAAGATGGGACCAATGATACCATATAACCATTTATGGAGTAGAAACAGGCCATGTTGGCCTTTCGAGTCCGCACCAGTTCACTGATTTTGTGCGCCCTCTTCAGGCGTTGGTCCCGGTAGATCTTCATTCAATAACGATGGGCAAATTCAATGCAGGTGGAATCAGTCGTAGAAATGTTTGTGATGTTGGAGGACTAACTGTCAGGGACAAGCCATGGCTGTCAGGTCTCTGGAATAAAGCCTGGCCTTGTGGTCAAGATGAGAAGGGTGGGTGGGAAGAGGAAGGCTGTGTTGAGAGGAGATGACAGTGAGTTCAGCTTCCATCTCATTGTCGAAGAATTTTGCCTGATTATTCCCCAGGAAAAAAAATTAGTATGGCAGGATGGCAAAAAGAGAAATTATAACCCTTCTTCCCGAGTACAGACTTTGAAGGATTAAATTTTCTTCTGTTTGTAATTTAGATAAGTAAGAAAGTTCATAACTGAAATGTATAATATCTGGAAGAGTCTTGACAGAATGGGATGCAGAGAGGTTTACTCTTGTGGGTGAATCGCAAACAAAGACTCATCATTTAAGGCAGAGATTAAATCGTCTTTTTTGGAGCTCAGTGGTAAAAATGTATCCCCACAATATATCGCGAAATTTTGTTTTGAAAAGGATATGCGATTTTTAATCTGCATGAGCAGAAGTTTAATTTATATATTGAATTGAAAAAAGATTTAAAAAAAAACTCATTAGCCTCTTTTTATTGTCTATCATAATTTCTAATCTCCCAAACTATTTGCACGTGCATTAATTTGTCTTAGAATAGCCCTGGTTTAAAAACAATCCAGTACATGGATGGTAGAATACAAACCAAACTGAGCTGTACTTCAACTTGATCTATTAACATTAGATTATAATGATAAATGAACAATTTGAAGAGAATTAGCCTATTTGACGGTGTAGAAGACTTTTTTCCCCCAAAAATCGCTCCAAAAAAGCCCCCCCCCCCCCCAGGTCTTGTATGCGAAGGTGACATTTTGGAGAGCACGGTATTGCTTCCTGGCCCTGGTATTAGGGAGGGAGGGATCCCCTGATGTCCACTCGGTATTGATGCCAGGGCCCAGTATCAGGGAGGGAGGGATCCACCCCTGGGTGCCACTTGGTCTCCTCCCCAAGCATTGCTTATACTACCCCTATCCTAACCCTAGTGCCACTGCTGCCCCTAACTCTAAACACCACCCCTATCCCAAGCACTGCCACTGCTGATGCCGCTGTTATCCCGGACGAAGAAGGAACACATCCCTGTTCATCTCAATGAATCAATGCCAAATATAACATGGCAGGCACCAAGGTCAGGTCTCGCAAAAACGTGGGCCTGCTTTTGCAATAAATGCACTAAAGCATGTATACTAAAAAAAATTATTGCTCAAATGGGTGGGGGGGTGGGAACGGACTTGTATGCCCATAGGTTTTATATGCCATCAAATACGGTGAGTGAAAACTTGATCTAATTTTCTGACTTTGAAATGTTTTTGCACAGAATCCAGGGTTTAGCTAGTCTTGACTCTATTTATAGTCATAAGAATGATAACAATAAGGGAGGAAGAAGATTTCAGTTTGTTCTTGCTCACTTAACGCATTCTAAATATCACATTGTATAGGTTTTCATCATTTCTTTATAAAATATTTTTATTTATTTTAGTATGGAACTTATATAGATAATATAATTCAATAAAATGTTAGGGATAATTATACAAAATTAATAAAACATTCAGTGTAACAAAAACATGCACAAGTTGTAAATCATATTCATATTCTGTGTTTTATATATACATTAAAAAAACTAGCTGGCTAATGGAGCCAGCTCCCCACCATGACTAGCAGCCCCCCCACATCTCCATCGGGCACACAAAACTCAAAACGGTCAACCAGTTTTCCTATCTCGGCTGCACCATTTCATCGGATGCAAGGATCGACAACGAGATAGACAACAGACTCGCCAAGGCAAATAGTGCCTTTGGAAGACTACACAAAAGAGTCTGGAAAAACAATCAACTGAAAAACCTCACAAAGATTAGCGTATACAGAACCGTTGTCATACCCACACTCCTGTTCGGCTCCGAATCATGGGTCCTCTACCGGCATCACCTATGGCTCCTAGAACGCTTCCACCAGCGTTGTCTCCGCTCCATTCTCAACATTCATTGGAGCGACTTCATCACCAACATCAAAGTACTCGAGATGGCAGAGGCTGACAGCATCGAATCCACGCTGCTGAAGATCCAACTGCACTGGGTAGGTCACGTCTCCAGAATGGAGGACCATCGCCTTCCCAAGATCATGTTATATGGCGAGCTCTCCACTGGCCACCGAGACAGAGGTGCACCAAAGAAGAGGTACAAGGACTGCCTAAAGAAATCTCTTGGTGCCTGCCACAGTGACCACCACCAGTGGGCTGATCTTGCCTTAAACCGTGCATCTTGGCGCCTCACAGTTCAGCGGGCAGCAACCTTCTTTGAAGAAGAGCGCAGAGCCCACCTCACTGACAAAAGGCAAAGGAGGAAAAACCCAACACCCAACCCCAACCTACCAATTTTCCCTTGCAACCGCTGCAATCGTGTCTGTCTGTCCTGCATCAGACTTGTCAGCCACAAACGAGCCTGCAGCTGACGTGGACATCACCCCTCCATAAATCTTCGTCCGCAAAGCCAAGCTAAAGAAAGAAAGAAAAAAACTAAAACAAGGAAAAAAAGAAAATAATAAAAAGAAGAAAAACTCAAACCCCTGCCAAACAGTGTTGCCAGATGCTGAACGTGATTAATATTAAAAGAAAAACGAAGGTAGAAAAAAAGTAAAACAAGACATGGAAAAGATATGAGCTAGATAATAACTGATCTTTTCCTTGTTCAAACAGGACCCAATGTCTCATAACCACTGATCATGAGTAGGTGGGGTAGCTTCCTTCCATTTAAGTAAAATTGCATGTCTCTTCAAAAGAGAGGCAAAAGAGTTAGCGTGACTCTGAACCAAAGATAAAGAGGAATCTTTACCTCCCATTGTACCGAAGAGGGCCTCCAAAGGGTTTGGTATTAAATCTATATTAGAAATTTATTTTGAAAACTTTATTTTTCATTTGTATCTATAACAAAGAAAATGTGTTTCTCCATGATCATACATAATAATAAATGATGTAAAAAGAATACATAATTTTATATTTTCTCCCCCAAAAGAGTAGGAAAAAAAGAAAAAAGCCTCCCTGAATTTATCATACATAATTCACTAATGAATTAAATTTCAAATTGACAAATATAATCTTAAACCTGTGAGTTAACTAGGGCGAGTTGGAGCGGGAGTGGTGGACGCTGTAGATGAACCTTTGCCGATGAAATCCATATATGGTTTCCATATACTTGTAAAAGTTTTCTAGTTGATTCCGTAAATTATATATTATTTTATCCAATGGTATACAATTTTGTAATTCCATTTTCATCAGTTCAACCCCACATCATTGTCTAATTTCCAGTTTACTGCCATACATTTCTTCGCTACAGCTATTGCCACATTTAGAAACTTACTCCGAAAAATATATAACTTTATATTATGAATATCACCTAGCAAAAATATTCTTGGATCTTTCGGAACTTGTTGTTTCATAATTTGTCCCAATAAAGTACTAATATTCTCCCAGTATGTTAGAAATTTTTGATAAAGTATGGAAAACCTCTCTCCACTATTTTTCTAGAGTGGACAAGTCCGGTACATGAATTAATGGCACTTCTCCACTCTTACACCTGTCTTAGTTAATAGATAATCCAATTGTTGTTTATTCTTTGAGAATTTGGGCACAGTTTAGAAAACATTTTTCATTTCATAATTTCTTTCTTTCAAGCCCTATTGTAGCTAATTACTTTTTTCAACCTTCTTTACACAATGTTACTTTTCAAATATGGTACAGAGAGGATATTAAAAATTTCAAGGATCTGTTCATTGATGGATATTTTGCATAATTTGAGCAGTGTTCTGCTAAATTTAACTTGCACAAATCTCATTTTTTATACATCTACAAGAAAAGTCCAGCATTTTCTTGAATCACAACTATCTGATTTTCCAAGAGAGACTGAATCAAATTTTGTTGGAATTTTTTAAAAATGCCTTCTTGTAAAGGTTTAATATCTATTATTTATGAGAAATTTATGTTTAAATCAAACTTTGTTAATTCAAATTAAAAATGCTTGGGAATAGGATTTAAATTTGGCTATATTGGATATGTATTGGGATACAATTCACTCATCATTGCTTATTACAATTTAAAGTGATACAAACAGCACACATCTAAAGCTAAGGTATCTTGTTTCTATGAGGATATGTTTTTATAATTTCAATGGCATTAAAAAGCAGAGGAAGTACAGTTGGATGTAGGTAAATTTAAAGACACAGATATAATGGTCAAACTCTAATGCATTGCTTTTCCATCCTTGGGTTTATTTCTCTGCCTCATTCCAATGAACTGAAATACACTCAAACAAATCATGGTAGTGCCCCAAGAGATCCTGATTCAGTTACAAATAAGAAATATTACCCTTCCCACAACACCTTTGGCAAGAACTGTCAAATCAACACCTCCCTATTCTGTGTGTCAAAAAAAAAAGCAAATTTACCTAATTGTTTTTGTGAAAAATGTTGGTCCTATCCCTCCCTTCAATAAAATGTATTATGAAAGAAGCACAAGCTTCTATTGGTTCCATAAGTATCTTCAGGTAGCCTGCACTTATTATTGATTTAAAGTTTTGCAGTGTTTTTGATGGATTATGCTGCATTTGATATCCTCCTGGGGATAGGATTTGGGAAGAATTGGAAATATCACAGTAGTTTTTTGAAGCAGGATATTTTGAAACTAAGAAGATAATACCAAGACCAAGAGGAAGATTATGTTTACTGCTCTGTATACAAAATATACACACACACAAAAAAAATCTTTCCTTCATCCTGTAAAGGCACACAAATATATATTATAGTACCATTGTCAAATCAAGAAAATGAAGCAAAAGAGAGTTCTTTCAGAGACATTGTACCTGTAGATCCAATCCCCTCCTCCAATGTCATGTCTCCTGAGTTCACTGTAACCTCCATGGCCCTATGACCTCCTGTCTTGTTCAGTGACGAACCCAAGCTTGAGGCATTTAAATCATAAATCCTTGACCCCTGATTCTGTTTCCATGAATTGTTAGAAAGCCATCAGCACCCAGGGTCCTTTGGTAAGACAGCTCATCAACACCCCTACATGAATCCTGGATCAATACATTGTTCCCAGAAATTGCATCAGCATGGTGGAAGCCTTTTAGCCATCAAGTGTGACCTGGAGCCTAGTCAATTGCTTTGGTTTCCTACTCTGCAGAGTATCTTCAAGTCTTCTCCCTCTATGCGGGTGGTGCTCCCCATCCTGGTGCTGATTTGCTGTTTCCTTGGAGTCTAAAACCCTCAAAGTCTGAGCTGCTGAGCATGGGTGCTGCCATCTTTAGATTTAGATTCAGCTTTATTGTCAGTACATACAGGATATCACATACAACCCTGAGATTCTATTTCCTGTAGGCGAGGCAGAATTACCACTTACTGGTAGTGCAAAAAAGTGTGCACAAGTAAACTGTACACATGTAAACAAATAAAGGAATGTAAACAAACTGCAATACAGAGAGAAAAAAAATCAAAGTACAAAAGTAATGGTCTTTAAATGAGTCTCTGATTGAGTTTGCTGTTGAGGAGTCTGATAGTGGAGGAGAAGCAGCTGCTGCTGAACCTGGGGGTGCGAGTCTTGTGGCTCCTATATGTCTTTACTGATGGTAGCAGCGAAGAGAGAGCCTACGCTGGGTGATGTGGATTATAGTACCATTGTAGATAACATTGGAATTGTGCCTGGCCACGCAGTCATGTGTATATAATAAGTAGAGCAGTGGGTTAAGCTGCATCCTTGAGGTGCACCTGTGTTGGTCGTCAGTGAGGAGGAGATGTTGTTTCCAATTCGTACTGACTGTGATCTTCCAATGAGGAAATTGAGGATCTAGTTGCGTGGTGGGGGTGGGGGTGGGGGGGGGGGGTGCAGAGGCCCAGAGTTTGGAGTTTCTTGTCCAGAATTTCCCTTTTATAAAGAAAACTGTCATAAAATAATTGATACAGCTCAGAAACAGTCTACACTATTGCATAAAAAGGATATGCGGTCATATAAGATAACCTTTTATTGTCATTGCACAAGTTCATTGAAATTGAATACATCTTGACAGTCCACACATACATCAAACATAAAATCAATAACACAATAAAGCAATACAAAATTCAATGTTTGGTTGTGCTCAGTTAACATTTGGCTCTGGTGTAAAGACCTTCAATAATCAATTGTACTATGAACAGAATGTTCTACATTCTCCTGAGAAAGATAATTTTGTGTATTGGAGGAACTGAGTATAGTTTGAAGTTCCAGTGTTTAACATACACAGTCAAAAGAATAGAAACAAGGCACACATGACTTGATAGAACGAGATCTAAAACTCAAGTGGTTTATTCACACAGCACATGGACCAAGTGGTGGTCACGTCACATTACAAGGCGGTTCGGTCATAGCTATACAGAGCTTACATTTTACCATATATGGTTATTGTGGACATTCCTTGGGTACTAATTATACAACAGATCATAGACATAAAACAATGAGGTTAATTATTAGCATAATTGCGTCGTCACGAGATACTTATAGCATGGATGCTGACTTATAGGATACTACAGATAATATTTTGTACTCAAGCCTCAGGATTTGGGCTCTCAATGCTCTGATATCTCTTTGGCTTGGCTTTACGGACGAAGATTTATGGAGGGGTAAAGTCCACGTCAGCTGCAGGCTCGTTGTGGCTGACAAGACCGATGCAGGACAGGCAGACACGGTTGCAGCGGTTGCAAGGAAAAATTGGTTGGTTGGGGTTGGGTGTTGGGTTTTTCCTCCTTTGTCTTTTGTCAGTGAGGTAGACTCTGCGATCTTCTTCAAAGGAGGTTGCTGCCCGCCGAACTGTGAGGTGCCAAGATGCACGGTTTGAGGCGATATCAGCCCACTGGCGGTGGTCAATGTGGCAGGCACCAAGAGATTTCTTTAGGCAGTCCTTGTACCTCTTCTTTGGTGCACCTCTGTCTCGGTGGCCAGTGGAGAGCTTGCCATATAATACGATCTTGGGAAGGCGATGGTCCTCCATTCTGGAGACATGACCCACCCAGCGCAGTTGGATCTTCAGCAGTGTGGATTCGATTACTACCAATTGAGCCACAGCTAATGCAATATGATCCCAGAGGATCAAAAGGTGGCAAATAATTACACTCCTGTTCAAGGAAAAACATTTCCACTGGTCAATCAATTTAAAATCAGTGGTAGGAAATATACTTTGGAAACAATAAGCACAGAAAAAACTAACAGGTACGGTGCAATTTTAATTAATTATGAAGAGCCGACAGACGCTTGTAAAAGGCAGATTGTGCTTGAATAACCTCGATGATTATTTAACACAAACTTGAAATTGATATTACGTTATCACAATGAACTTTTAAAAAGTTATTGTCAACGTAAAAGGCTGGTTAATAAGAATTGAGGCTTGTGGAGGTGTAGAGGGTGAGCAAATTTAGGTTAATGGGAGTCACTATCTCAGAAGATCTTTCCTGGACCCAGCACACCAATGGCATCGTGAGGAAAGCACATCAGCACCTTTACTTCCTCAAGAGTTTGCGGAGGTTTGGGATGACATCAGAAACCCTGGCAAATTTCTACAAATGTGTGGTGGAAAGTGTGCTGACTGGCTGGCTGCATCATGGTTTGATATGGGAACACAAATACCTCTGAGTGTAAAGCCTCTAACAGTTAATGGACACAGCCCAGGACATCACAGGCAAAACTCTCCCCACTATTGACTACTGTTAGAGGGCAGCAGCAATCATCAAAGACCCACACAACTCAGCACAGACTCTTCTTGTTGCTGATTTTCCCCCATTACTCTGCATGTTGTCTTCTTTGGCTTGGCTTCGCGGACGAAGATTTATGGAGGGGGTAAAAAGTCCACGTCAGCTGCAGGCTCGTTTGTGGCTGACAAGTCCGATGCGGGACAGGCAGACACGGTTGCAGCGGTTGCAGGGGAAAATTGGTTGGTTGGGGTTGGGTGTTGGGTTTTTCCTCCTTTGCCTTTTGTCAGTGAGGTGGGCTCTGCGGTCTTCTTCAAAGGAGGTTGCTGCCCGCCAAACTGTGAGGCGCCAAGATGCACGGTTTGAGGCGTTATCAGCCCACTGGCGGTGGTCAATGTGGCAGGCACCAAGAGATTTCTTTAGGCAGTCCTTGTACCTTTTCTTTGGTGCACCTCTGTCACGATGGCCAGTGGAGAGCTCGCCATATAACACGATCTTGGGAAGGCGATGGTCCTCCATTCTGGAGACGTGACCCATCCAGCGCAGCTGGATCTTCAGCAGCGTGGACTCGATGCTGTCGACCTCTGCCATCTCGAGTACTTCGACGTTAGGGATGTAAGCGCTCCAATGGATGTTGAGGATGGAGCGGAGACAACGCTGGTGGAAGCGTTCTAGGAGCCGTAGGTGGTGCCGGTAGAGGACCCATGATTCGGAGCCGAAAAGGAGTGTGGGTATGACAACGGCTCTGTATACGCTTATCTTTGTGAGGTTTTTCAGTTGGTTGTTTTTCCAGACTCTTTTGTGTAGTCTTCCAAAGGCGCTATTTGCCTTGGCGAGTCTGTTGTCTATCTCATTGTCGATCCTTGCATCTGATGAAATGGTGCAGCCGAGATAGGTAAACTGGTTGACCGTTTTGAGTTTTGTGTGCCCGATGGAGATGTGGGGGGGCTGGTAATCATGGTGGGGAGCTGGCTGATGGAGGACCTCAGTTTTCTTCAGGCTGACTTCCAGGCCAAACATTTTGGCAGTTTCCGCAAAGCAGGACGTCAAGCGCTGAAGAGCTAGCTCTGAATGGGCAACTAAAGCGGCATCGTCTGCAAAGAGTAGTTCACGGACAAGTTTCTCTTGTGTCTTGGTGTGAGCTTGCAGGCGCCTCAGATTGAAGAGACTGCCATCCGTGCGGTACCGGATGTAAACAGCGTCTTCATTGTTGGGGTCTTTCATGGCTTGGTTCAGCATCATGCTGAAGAAGATTGAAAAGAGGGTTGGTGCGAGAACACAGCCTTGCTTCACGCCATTGTTAATGGAGAAGGGTTCCGAGAGCTCATTGCTGTATCCGACCTGACCTTGTTGGTTTTCGTGCAGTTGGATAATCATGTTGAGGAACTTTGGGGGACATCCGATGCGCTCTAGTATTTGCCAAAGCCCTTTCCTGTTCACGGTGTCGAAGGCTTTGGTGAGGTCAACAAAGGTGATGTAGAGTCCTTTGTTTTGTTCTCTGCATTTTTCTTGGAGCTGTCTGAGGGCAAAGACCATTTCAGTAGTTCCTCTGTTTGCGCGAAAGCCGTACTGTGATTCTGGGAGAATATTCTCGGTGACACTAGGTATTATTCTATTTAGTAGAATCCTAGCGAAGATTTTGCCTGCAATGGAGAGCAACGTGATTCCCCTGTAGTTTGAGCAGTCTGATTTCTCGCCTTTGTTTTTGTACAGGGTGATGATGGTGGCATCACGAAGATCCTGAGGCAGTTTACCTTGGTCCCAACAAAGCTTGAAAAACTCATGCAGTTTGGCATGCAGAGTTTTGCCGCCAGCCTTCCAGACTTCTGGGGGGATTCCATCCATACCTGCTGCTTTGCCACTTTTCAGTTGTTCGATTGCCTTATATGTCTCATCCAGGGTGGGAACCTCATCCAGCTCTAGCCTTAGGGGCTGTTGAGGGAGCTGGAGCAGGGCGGAGTCTTGGACTGAGCGGTTGGCACTGAAAAGGGATTGGAAGTGTTCTGACCATCGGTTGAGGATGGAGATCTTGCCGCTGAGGAGGACTTTGCCGTCTGAGCTGCGCAGCGGGCTTTGGACTTGGGGTGAGGGGCCGTACACAGCCTTTAGAGCCTCGTAGAAACCGTCCAGAGAAGAAACAAGCCTTCCGTCGCGCATGCAGCCATCTTCAGCGCAAACTCCGGGAGATCCAAAATGAGTGGTGGACTAGCCTCGCCAAACGAACCCAGCTCAGCTGCATGTTGTATGTACTTGTTAAACCACATTCTTTCATATTACCATTCACCAATATGCAAAGTTCCCCCTCTATGTTTATTTTCTGCCTTGCTTCCAGGACGTTGATGGACTATCATTAACTGCAATTATAATGCTTTGTCTAGCTTTGCAGGCTGACTTTGTGTACAATTTGCTTGCAGCAAAAAACAATGAGCTGCCTTAAATTTTGAGACGAATGATTACACTGACAATGGAGGCAGGGTGTCCTCTGAAACTCTTTTTCACACTCCTGTGACTCTTAGCCTTTCATCCTGCATGCCTATTTACTTCTAATAAAACTCTCTTGTGCTTTTCAAATGAATTTTCATGGAAGTAATTGTGGTGGTACACCACGAGCCTCTGTACCTGCAGGAGTGTAAGGGGACAGGACAACACCTGGACGGCTGTCAATCACCCTCCAGGATATAAGCCTCCGCCGGCCTTCCGAGGCCTCATTCAGAGTTGCTGCAGCCACAGCCAGCCTGGCTCTGTGGAAGTCTTTGTGGATTAAAGCCTGTTGTACTGAGGTCCTCCATCAGCCAGCTCCCCACCATGACTACCAGCCCCCCCACATCTCCATCGGGCACACAAAACTCAAAACGGTCAACCAGTTTACCTATCTCGGCTGCACCATTTCATCAGATGCAAGGATCGACAATGAGATAGACAACAGACTCGCCAAGGCAAATAGCGCCTTTGGAAGACTACACAAAAGAGTCTGGAAAAACAACCAACTGAAAAACCTCACAAAGATAAGCGTATACAAGAGCCGTTGTCATACCCACACTCCTGTTCGGCTCCGAATCATGGGTCCTCTACCGGCACCACCTACGGCTCCTAGAACGCTTCCACCAGCGTTGTCTCCGCTCCATCCTCAACATCCATTGGAGCGCTTACATCCCTAACGTCGAAGTACTCGAGATGGCAGAGGTCGACAGCATCGAGTCCATGCTGCTGAAGATCCAGCTGCGCTGGATGGGTCACATCTCCAGAATGGAGGACCATCGCCTTCCCAAGATCGTGTTATATGGCAAGCTCTCCACTGGCCACCGTGACAGAGGTGCACCAAAGAAAAGGTACAAGGACTGCCTAAAGAAATCTCTTGGTGCCTGCCACATTGACCACCGCCAGTGGGCTGATAACGCCTCAAACTGTGCATCTTGGCGCCTCACAGTTTGGCGGGCAGCAACCTCCTTTGAAGAAGACCGCAGAGCCCACCTCACTGACAAAAGGCAAAGGAGGAAAAACCCAACACCCAACCCCAACCAACCAATTTTCCCCTGCAACCGCTGCAATCGTGTCTGCCTGTCCCGCATCGGACTTGTCAGCCACAAACGAGCCTGCAGCTGACGTGGACTTTTTACCCCCTCCATAAATCTTCGTCCGCGAAGCCAAGCCAAAGAAGAAGACTGTCTTTACCTTTGTGTTTGTGTCTGATTCTGGATAACCACAGTAACAATGTTACATTCTTGGTCAAAAGTAGAATCCTCAAGAGCAGGGATGTCAAACTCAAATTCACGGAGGGCCAAAATTAAAAACTTGGACTAAGTCGAGGGCCGAACTAAATATTTATTGAAAATTTTCAACACCATCTGCATGTTTTCTCTTCTTTCAACATATGTAATGTTAAACATTTTCTTATTAAAATAAATGTTTAATAATAGTTTTGGATAAACTCTTTCCAGATGCATTAACAAATGAGAAATAAAATATTCAATAAATAATATTTCTCTATAGAGGATTTGTCAAATGTTTCTAGTGTGCTGTCGAATAGTAAAATCTGAGGGCTATTGAGAATGTGGGAGAATAACATGATTCCTGAAACAATCAAGTGGGTGACTGATTGTGGGCATGAACTCTAGCAGGGTTATTTGCCATGCCCTTTTTCCATATCCTTTGATTTACACACTTTTTAAGTTTTATGCCTAATGAGCTTGTATCCAGGTGCAGGACCATTTTTAACCAGGAATATATTTATCACTGTGACATGAAACTATTGGAAGATCATTTTATCCTGAGATTAAAGTTCATAATAATTACTCAGGCCTGTGTGCGGGAGGGCGGGGTTTGTGGGCAGTCGGGTTGGACAATGACAGTGCGGGGGCATCGGCTCTCGCTGCAGTGCGTCATCTCGGCAGATCAGCGGCCCCGTCACCGTGAGTCGCGGATCGGCCTTCGGCAGGGAGGGGGAGTGGGCAACGGTCCTGGCGAGGTCAGGCCCGAGGCCTCCGGTTCCGGGCGCTGGGAAGCGGCCTTGGCTTCCCCTGACACCGGCCAGGCCCCAAAACCAGAGTCCACGGTGAGACCCTGCAACATAAACAGAGGAGGTGGGGGCGATTAGCAGGCTGACGCCAATGTATTCTGGGATTTGTTGTATTACTGTGCATGAGCTACACTGACGCGGCGGCCAGCGGGCCACCTCTAATACATTTTTGAAATGATCTTGCGGGCCAAATATAATTATATCGCGGGCCAAATTTGGCCCGCGGGCCAGAGTTTGACATGTGTGCTCAAGAGTTTCGCTGAACACACTGATCTGCAAGACCAAACCTAAATCAATCTCTCAGTGCCTGCTTTGGGACGATCCCAAGGTTGCCACATAAAATTCTTGAACTCAATTGTACACATACTGATTTCTCTTAAAAATGCCAAATTTATGTTGAAAAATGTTTTTGAGGTGGCTGGGTTGATCCATGATATTTCAAAGACCTTACTGAATGGAACTTCAGTTGTTCTGTGTAAAGAGGAGGCTAGTTGGTTAGCAGGATGCTTTCTTGTGCTTGTGTTTCTTTTTTTAGCATTGCCATTTCACTCCATCACCAACTTAACCCTCCAAGCCATGGAGCTCATTCTCGCCACCCCCAGTCAGGGCCTATGGGGATCCAGTTCAGGAGAAAGGTGCATCCCCCTCCATCGTTGAGCCGAATACCCAGCCTGCCTCTCCTCCCTCACAAGGGGACCAGGAGACCCAAGGAGTCTAAGGCCTCCCGGTGCTAAGGTGCTCCACCAGGATCTGCAGACCCCCGGACCGCTTAAATCTGTAAATTTGTAAATAACTATTTTTTTCCTGAACCCATGTTCTCTGTCTTCATTCACAGACCCTAAATTGTACAGGAGGGGGTGAATGCTGTGAACTGGGATTCACTGGTAGTGTGTTATGCTGATGGCTGGCTCCGCCCCCATCTTCTCACATATAACCCTGGTTTTCCGTCTAAACCCAGAACACTTTTAAAGACTACTGTAAGACCCTACCCATAATTATAAGCTAATAAAAGTGTTTGTTCTCTGAAGAAGGTAAGCCTACTGGCACTTATTATGTCAACCTTTCATGACTGGCTGCATCACAGTGTGATATGGTTGCTGCAGAGAAATGGATCCCAGGTCAATCCACAGGACCATAAGAGTGGTAGAGAGAATCACTGGAGTTTCCCTCCCCCTCCACCCCAACAATTGATGTGATCTTCTGGGATTGTTGTCTGAAAAGGGCACATAAAATCGTTGTGGACCCCTTCCATCCTGCACAAAGCATCTTTCAGCTGCTCCTGTCAGGGAAGAGATACAGGAGTATCAATGCCAGGCTGAGAAACAGCTTCTTCCCATGGGCAGTGAGAATGCTGAATGACAAACAAACTGCTCACACTAACCATCTAAGACTTTCATATTTCTGAAACAATATTTATGTATTTATTCATATAGATTAAATACTTATCTTGTGCATGCATTGTTTGTCTGTTTGTGTGTTGTCTCTGGTTGTATGTCTGCATGTTTTGCACCAAGGACTGGAGAACTCTATTTCGTCGGGTTGTACTTGTACAATCAGATGACAATAAACTTGAGTTGTGATTAGCACGAACAAATATTTCTATTTTTTATAGAAAAGTTGAATGCCTCTTATATCTTGTCATGGTTGCAAATTTTAATGCTATCCCCAACTTAAGTCTGTTTTTAATGCAATACCTTCTGAACCAAAGTTTACATTTTGGACGATGCAATTTTCTTGGTTGGTTTTGAAACTCACCCAGGCAGTTCAGAAAATTGGTTCTGATTGTCAGTGCTAAGTCTAAATTCCAAACTATAAACATTAAGGTGTGTTTCCACCATATGTCAGCATCTCATGTGATAATGTTTGTGTATCATCTATTATTATTTGTACATGTTACAATATTGATTTGTTTCCATCCTTAGTGGACCTTCCCATTAAGTCAGAATTACCTTCACAATTTTTGAAGTTCTTTGAGACTTAACTGGATACAGCTTGCTGCCCAAAATTAGCACATAATTTTTTTGCCCTCCAATACTTTCTCAGAGGTGGAGGAGGGAGTTAGTTCTCCACAGCTAAGCTGGGGCAGGGTCTGATGGTGAGTAGCCCTCAGGGCAGCTTACTTTTGAAACTTCTCCTTCAGAACCGCCAGAAGCACTTAGGCTGTTCTTCCTGCAAAGGCTTTTGAAGTGCTTTTAAATATCTGAGTCAGAAAGACAGTTAAAAATTTAAATGGTTTTTAAAAAATTCAAGCATAATGCAATTAAAAGCATATTAAAATATTAATGAATAATTTTAAACAAAGTAAAATGGTATTCTACCCAGAGAAATTTTTTACTTTCCTTTTTATTTAGAGAAACTGGATGTTAATAGGCCTTTACATCTCATGAATCCATGCCATCTAAATACACCCTATATGCCTTTGGAATGTGGGGGGAATGATTGACAAGGATGCTGCCTGGATTGGAGAGCATGCCTTATGAGGATAGCTTGAGAGAAACTTGGTCTTTTCTCCTTGGAAACGAAGGAGGTATATAAGATGATGAGAGGCATTGATCGTGTGGATGACCAGAGGCTTTTTTTCCCCCAGAGCTGAAATGGCTAACATGATGGGGCATAGTTGTAAAGTGCTTGGGAGTAAGTGCAGGGATACGTAAGAGGTAAGTTTTACACACAGAGAATGGTGGGTGCATGGAATATGCTGCTTGCAACACTGGTGGAGGCAGGTGCAATATAGTCTTTTAAAAAACTATTAGTAGGTAATAGTAACTGAGAAAAAAATGAGGGTTTTGCAGTCGGAAATTCCAGGAAGTTGTTAGAGTAGGTTATTAGGTCAGCACAACACTGTGGGCTAAACAGCCTGTTCTGTGCTGTACATTTCTATGTTCTATGTTAGTGTAGCAGTGAGAACAATGCTGTTACAGCCCCAGTGTCCTGGGTTCACAACCAGCGCTGTCTGCAAAGAGTTCTGCCGTGTCTACATGAGTTCCCTCCTGGTGTTCTAAAGGTGAAGGTTCCATTGTTGTCATACAATACTACATTTAGAATGTAACTAGTTTCCTCCAACCCTTCAAAACTTATGGGGGTTGGATGTTATATGGGTGTAATTGGGCGGCAGGGGCTTGTGGGCCAGAAGGGCCTCTTACCGTGCAGTATGTCTAATTTTTTTTTAAATTATCCAAATCAAATCACCACTTTCTTCCCGAGCTTTGTTAATTCTGTTGAACCAATTGGGTCATCATTGATACCTTTGTTCTTGCAGGCATAGAATTGAGCCTGACACAGAATTCATCTGGACCTTCTTTTCACCATAGCACTGATCCACCAAAAGGCCCAATATGGAATCCAGTGCAGAACGGATAGTCAGCCACTTCAGTGTCTGACCTCCAGCTCAGGTCAAATTTCTGTCCTTCATTGTGCACTTGTTAAAGTTTTACAACTACTGAAGCTTGAATGACTGATTACCAGCAGTTCCCTTTAGAACAATCAGCTATTAGTCAGCAAGATTTAGATGATTGTAAAACAACAAGGTTTTTTAAAACTATTTCAAACTGAAGTCCAATTACATGATTTGATGTGGAAATTCTTGAATGTCTGCAGCAGATTTTCTTTATTTGTGACATTTGCCGTCATGAGCATTCTGGAGTCACAATTATAGGGTGCGAATGCAATAAATTATGTTGTGTTTTGGGACCAAAGGATGGGTGTTTGTTCCATACTAAACTGTTCTTAGTTCCTTTGTCAGCCTCTAATTCAAACACTATATAAAGCATAAAATAAGTATGATCCCCTTATGATAATTGAGAAAATGCTACTTATGTCTCACTAATACCAATGTTAAGTCAATCTTGGTTTCATAATTATAGTTGATAATCTTGGTCTAATGACCAGGATAATAAGCCATGGCAGTTAGACCATGACCGTCCAGGCAGTAACACTGCAGTTAAACAAAGCAGCATGACTTACCAATGTTGACTCTCTGTTAGGTCTGCTTTGTTTATGAATGAGTGAGTCAAACACCAGACTGAGTCGAAATCAAGGTTCTTTGTTCTTTATTGCCGGATTGTAACACTTGCAACTAACAGTGTTGGAGAAGGCGCATTCTGCCGTTATCAGCAAGTGGTGTTTTTTTTATACCTTAGGATACGTACTTAGTAAATTATCATACCATTACATTGTCCAATGAATAAACTGTTGCTATCCTTCTCTGCTAGCTTCCTGCACATCAATTTGTCATCCCCACTCTTATCTTGAGAGTACAAGGTCACATCTGCATTCTGTTACTCCTTAGTACTGGGTGACTCCTTCTCCGGTCCCATCTCATGATGTTTTTACCTTACACTCTCTCCTGAACTTTGTGCCAAGGATCTCACAACCCAATCCATTCCATTGCATAAGTTCAATGATTGTTTTAAGTGTCAGAAACAGTTGGCAATATTTTTAATTTGAAGCTCAAGACTTCTATTTTTTTCACGGGAGGAAAGCCAACAATTTTCACTCAGTCTTGTCTAATCTTGAGAGTCACGATGTTGACTCATAATCCTGGACAGCTGTAGTCTTGAGAATAATAGTCCCTCAATATTTCTAGAAGGGATTTCTAAGCTTGAGACCAACTGATAATGAAAGAGCAATGATTAATTTCCAAGTTAGAATCATGTACAGGAGGAAGGGATGGTGATGTTCGCATTACTCTTATTTGTGAAAGCAGTCGTGTGTTTGAAAGGTGCATTGAGAGGAACCATTCTGGTTTTGTCCCTATAGGAACTCTGCTTAAAGTTTATGGGCCCCCTTCTCTCTGAAGCTGTCAAATTTAGTTGGTTTTTTTTGTACTTCTTTCCTAATGACTACATTTTAAAAAATTGTGATTTCAGTCTGTGTTCCCCCCTCCCTTTAATTCCCTCCACCACTGAAGTTGTACTAAATCACCCCTTCTCAATTGGGATCATACATTCCCACCCCTTCCATAAATGTACTGGTGGAGGGGGGAGGGAGAACCAGGGTGTGGGGGGAGGGGAGGGCATGTCCACCACTGATAATGGCTGATTTAGTATAACTTCAGATAATTCTGTGGATGGTGGACAGTGTAGTCATTGTGTACCTGCGGTGAAGGGAATTAATATTTAGTTGAAGGGTGGAATGCCTTCCAGAGGGCTGCTTTGTCTTGGATGGTGTCAAGTGACTTGTGTGTTGTTAGAGATACACCATCCAGGCAAGTATAGACTGTTACAATACGTTTCTGACATGAGAATGCTTGAGAAGGCTTTGAAGAGTCAGAAAATGAATCTTTTGTTGCAGGATACATTTGCAGCTGAAGTATTCACATGGCTGCTCCAGTTGAAGTTCTGGTCAACATTGACCTGGAAATGTTAAGGATGGCCATTAAACATCAATGGTAGGTGGTTAGATTTTCTATAGTTTAAGATGGCATTTGTGTGACATGACTTTTACTTGCCATTTATCAGCCCATTTCTGATGGTGCCATTGGAAATGAACATTGTGTAATCATGAACCAACATCCCCACTGTCAACCCAATGAGTGGTGATGAGTTTTGATAAAACAGTTGAAGATGTTTGTCTTCAGGGCATGATGCTGATAAACATTACATAGAGGTGCCCTGAGGCTGCGGTGATTGGCCCTCAACAGCCACAACTACTTTCCTTTGCAAAAGTGCTGAATCCTGACAGTCTAATGTTACAAGATCAAACCAGCAACCACAAAGAAGGCATATCACACAGGGGTAAAGATGAACAATTACTTTATTAACTAAAATTCACCTTCAAACTTTAATTCAAAATCCCCCCTTTTATAACAATACCCACTGGTTACTATGCAAATCTCTATAACAGTGTAAAACTAATAAATTCCCCAGCCTAAATATAACATATGTAATTAAAGTCTAAGCTACACTTCCAACCAGCCCACAGAAAAAGTTAGACACAAAACTTCGATCTCAACTGAAGAAAAGATAATAACCAAAATTCAGTTTGTTTGGTAAACTGAAGCCAAAAGATCTTTGTGAGAGAGGGAGAGAGAGGGAGTGAGAAGGGGGGGGGGGGGGGAAAGAGGAAGGGAGGGAGAGAGAGAGAAAAAAAAAATTGAAGTTGTCTTCTTGTGTTGCTGCAGAGATCCTTTTGGCTGCCTTCAGAATGTTCACCCATTTTGAAATCCCAACATTCTAAACTGTACTCCAGACCATGACTCATGCTCTGGGTCTCCTTCCACTCCACAGCACCACCCAGTGGTGTTTTTTCATCCACATCCAGAAAGTCTTAGATCATTTTCTGCACATGCTCAGTCTGTCTCCCACTCTCTCATCAGTCCACCTTCACCTTGGCTCTCTAAGGCAAACTGTCACTTTTTAACATAAAACCACACAACACATAGGCCAATACACAACACAGAACTCTGAAACACTAAGGAAATTATGTCCATTTTCTTTTCAACCAGGGCTCCTTGATGCATCATTTAGTCAAATATTGCATTAAGATCAACCTCTCATGTTACCTCCCCCCTGAAACTTAACTCTGTCAAGATCTGATAATCCTGGTGAAACCTAAAATGAGCATCCTTAAATAGGCTAGGGTATGTTCTACATGATAACACTGTCTGCGACACCAACGTTTCTCGTCAAGTTTATTGTCATCTGATTGCACAAGAACAACCCGACGGAACAGCATTCTCCTCTCATTGGCGCAAAACATTCAGACACACATCCAGACATTGTCACCTTTTTGGGTTTCAGGATGATGGTGGCTGTCTTGAAACCTGCAGGAATGATGGACTGCTGCAGTGAAGTCTTGAAGATATCTGTGAAGTCCTCCATCAATCGTGCTGTGCAGTCCTTCAGTATCTGACAAGTTATGTTGTCTGGTTTATGAATGGGAAGCAATTGGCCAATTTGATTTGAGTGCTCATGGTTCCATGCAGAATGAGGCTGAGTTTTGAATTGCTTGAGGTATCACCTTTATGGTAAGATGTTCCCGTTTGCAAGGTGAAGGCTTGTTTTGTATACCCATTATTCTTCATCATCAATATTTAGTCATATCATCAATACTGCTAAAAACTGACAATGTCCATTCACTTCATGCCATCTTGCTCTCTTAAAAGGATCTTCATGTGTTGCTTTATGAAAAGGCTAGATCAAAATCAGAATTTATTGTTCTGAACATGTCACAAAATGTGTTGTTTTGTGGCAGCATTACAGTGCAAATATTCTATAAATTACATTTCAAAATAGATAGTGCAAGAAAATAGGAGAAAGTGAAGTAGTGTTTGTGGTTCATTGTCCATTCAGAAATCTGATGGCAGAGTGGAGGAAAGTGTCCTTGTGTCACTAGGTGCTAGTCTTCAGACTCCTGTATCACCTTCCTGATGGTAGCAGTGTGAAGAGGCCATAGCCTGGGTGGACTACATTTTAAGGACAACATTTATAAAGTTACTGGGAAATGTTTTGGGATATTCTAAGCAACTGAAAATTGATACATTTATTATTTTTCTCACATTCCCTATTACAGCCATTCTCAACCTTCTTTTTGCTGTGGCCCACTTAGGACTCAGCTCAAAATTTATGTGAAGCAGTGCATTTTGGTTGGATTCTTCTACTTAAAAAAACATTTAAAATTTTTTTTAATGATATCAGTCCATGGCTCCATGTGCTGTGCCCCCATCAGGGGAGGTGGGGAAGGTCAAACACTCTCAAACATGAGAATGATTGCTCTATAATATACATAGGATTCGTACTGTTTAAAAATGTGATTGTAATTTGAAATCAACCTCATAATAAAACTACCGTCTATATCAATTGGCCATTCAATGAAGGTAAAATGGCTGTTGATGCCATAAAATGCCAATGTTCTTACTGAATATTTTAAGAAAGCAGCTCAACTGAATAAATATGTAAGTGATATGATAGTTTGAGAGGCAATGCTGATGAGCTCTGAGCTTATTCAGTCATCCATGTGGCAGTTTGTTCTGACAGATGTATGATATTAGCATACTTTAAATTGGCTGCCTTTATATCATTCTTCAAGTTCAGATTCCAAACCTCAGCCTATGGGGAGTTTACTGATGAGTTATGGAAAACAGATTTCACTACTTAAAAAAATGTCTGACATATGGACTCCCAGATCTTGGCATGCATGTTAAAAGAATTAAATTCTATGATATTGGGTATGACTGCAGCTTCTTTCTGTCAGGAATGAGGATATTTTAGACATCACCCATGTAATGACTAATACAGAATGCAGCATTCAATTTCTTGTCCAATTTTCACACTCTCATTCACAAGACCAGCATTTCCCCTTTTGAACCCAATGTTTCCAAAGACTTCCATTTGCCCTATGGCCAGGTTAAACTCATATAGTACAGTGAGAATGGCACTTTTCAGATCAAAATATTTGAGTTACTTGCAAGAGTTATGGAATATATTAGTTAAATTCATATTGTTTTTTTAATAACACAGCCCATTGATGATCATCAGGCCCTTCCTCTTGATCATTACTCCACTGGCCAACAGCACCCAACCCCACAACACCTGACTATTTCCATGGACTCAGATCCTGAACATATCTTCCTTATCTTGAGGTCCAACCTTGAGGCTCTCCTTCGAGACTTCAGCCTCCCTTTAGATCTTGATCTGTAGCTCCTAAGCCCTTATTACTCAATTCAACACCCTCATGACCCACAGTCACCTGCCACTTCACCACACCTATCTTAGAGACCTTTCAGCTCCTACAATCCACACCTGGTCCCACGTGCTTGTTAAAGGACACAGTCAACACTGATTTTACTAATAGACTCCTTTTATCACTTAATAAATTCTGATGACAAAGGCCCTTCTGTCCATTTCACCACAATACTCTGCCACCCATTCCTGTTACATGTTCCAGTTGTTTCTTGGTATAATTCATGATCATTGACCCCAGGCATTTTCCCTGGGAATATGGTCATGTTAAGTGTTGTGTGAAGTAATAGAAATGCAGAAATGCTGGAGGAACTCAGGTGGTCTCGCAGCATCCATAGGAGGTAAAGATATATTACCGACATTTCGGGCCTGAGCCCTTCCTCAAGATATGAGTGAAAAAATACAGGCATCTGAATTAAAGCTGGGGAAAGAAAGGGGGAAGATTGGAATGGGGAGGAGTACTGACCAACAGACAAAAGGTGATAATTGCATATGATAAAGAGGAAAGATGAGAATTGATTCTAGCTCTGTGAAAGGAGTCAGAGGGAAAAGGGAGAGAGAGAGATCAAAAGAGACGGGGAAGAAGATGTGGGGGTGAGGGGTGTTCTAACAGAAAGTGGAGAAGTTAATGTTAATGCCACACGGTTGGGGGGGGGGGGGGGCCCAGACAGAAGATGAGGTGTTGTTTCTCCAATTTGCGGGTCGTCTGTCTGGCAGTGCACGAGACCATGGACAAACATGTCAGCAAGTGAATGGGATGGGGAATTGAAATGGTTGGCCCCTGGGAAATCCACACTATTTTGGGGAACAGAGCTGAGGTGGTCAACGAAGTGATTTCCCAGTCTACATCATCTTTCATGTAGTAGAAGCCAAACTATTTGACTTTGAAGTGATACTTCTCAAAATGTCTATTTTCTAGCCTATTAATTTATAAAGTTGAACAGTTTTTAAAGCTGTTTTTGTCTTCTACAGAACAAAACTAGCTCAGAACAATTGAGAGATTTTTAAAAAATGAATATTTAAATGTGCTTCAGGATATGCAATCGATTAAAGCTAAAATTCAATAAATGGTCCTTGAACTGAAACATTAACTGTTTCTCTTTCCACAGATGTTGCTTGAACTGCTTCTTATTTCTAGTATTATCTGATTTTATTTTACACTTTATTATTGATTTTTTTTGTAATCAAGATCTCTGGTAGTCCTGGCCTATTTTCTTAGATGTAAAACCCTCCCCTAAATTGGGGAATGACTCACTGATTAATTGTTCTCCTTTTGTGTAATGCCACTTCTACAGTAAATCTTGCAAGTGCACTAGCATACAAAAGTCCCAAAATGGTTTCAAATTCGATACTGTTTCCCTCCTATGGCAGTAATTCAATGAAGAAGGCATCCAAAACCATGTAAAGTGAACTGGTTTCTCTTTGGAGTGCTTGTATCTTGAGAGTTGGCCAAATTCTCTAATGTTTACAGAAGTAATTGTACACCTCAGTATGTCATCATCCCAGACAGATCATGTGGGATATACTCCACTAGACCACACCTTAATATAGAAATCTTTTAATGAAGTTTTGTGATGTGTTTAAGATTATCAGAGGAATTGCTAAGGCAGAAAGTGAAAACCAAATTCCTCTCTTGAAGGAGTCTAGATAAAAAAATCTAAGCCAGTAGAACCCAAGAAGTCAAATCTTCAAAAGTTTGTTGAGGGTCAATTGAAAATATCAACATCGGAATTACCAAATGGGCGTTGGTACCCAAGATTATGAAAGTAAAATATTAGGCAGGGCTCCTGGTCTTGATCACCGACAAACAGCAAGTCATGTTGCTTAATCCCTCTTTAATTGAGCTTTTGGCCATCAACCATAATAGCTCATTGTGTGCATTGGTGTCAGTTTTTGTTCAACAGCATTCCTATGAAGCACAGTGGGGCATTTTATTGCATTAACAATTCTACACAAATCATTTTTGTACACTGTCCCAGTGTCCCTTGATTTCTTTAATAGCCAAAAAGCTACAAATCCCTTTTGAAAGCAACCATTTACTATGTCTCTACATCCCTCAGACAGCTCCAAGAAAAGAGCAGAGAATAAAACAAAGGATTCTACATCACCTTTGTTGACCTCATCAAAGCCTTCGACACCGTGAGCAGGAAAGGGCTTTGGCAAATACTAGAGCGCCTCGGATGCCCCCCAAAGTTCCTCAACATGGTTATCCAACTGCACGAAAACCAACAAGGTCGGGTCAGATACAGCAATGAGCTCTCTGAACCCTTCTCCATTAACAATGGCGTGAAGCAAGGCTGCGTTCTCGCACCAACCCTCTTTTCAATCTTCTTCAGCATGATGCTGAAACAAGCCATGAAAGACCTCAAAAATGAAGACGCTGTTTACATCCGGTACCGCACGGATGGCAGTCTCTTCAATCTGAGGCGCCTGCAAGCTCACACCAAGACACAAGAGCAACTTATCCGTGAACTACTCTTTGCAGACGATGCCGCTTTAGTTGCCCATTCAGAGCCAGCTCTCCAGCGCTTGACGTCCTGTTTTGCGGAAACTGCCAAAATGTTTGTCCTGGAAGTCAGCCTGAAGAAAACTCCCCATCATGACTACCAGCCCCCCCACATCTCCATCGGGCACACAAAACTCAAAACGGTCAACCAGTTTACCTATCTCGGCTGCACCATTTCATCTGATGCAAGGATCGACAACGAGATAGACAACAGACTCGCCAAGGCAAATAGCGCCTTTGGAAGACTACACAAAAGAGTCTGGAAAAACAACCAACTGAAAAACCTCACAAAGATTAGCGTATACAGAGCCATTGTCATACCCACACTCCTGTTCGGCTCCGAATCATAGGTCCTCTACCAGCATCACCTACGGCTCTTAGAATGCTTCCACCAGCATTGTCTCCGCTCCATCCTCAACATTCATTGGAGCGACTTCATCACCAACATCGAAGTACTCGAGATGGCAGAGACCGACAGCATTGAAACCACGCTGCTGAAGATCCAACTGCGCTGGGTAGGTCACGTCTCCAGAATGGAGGACCATCGCCTTCCCAAGATCGTGTTATATGGTGAGCTCTCCACTGGCCACCATGACAGAGGTGCACCAAAGAAGAGGTACAAGGACTGCCTAAAGAAATCTCTTGGTGCCTGCCACATTGACCACTGCCAGTGGGCTGATATTGCCTCAATCCGTGCATCTTGGCACCTCACAATTCGGCGGGCAGCAACCTCCTTTGAAGAAGACCGCAGAGCCCACCTCACTGACAAAAGGCAAAGGAGGAAAAACCCAACACCCAACCCCAACCCACCAATTTTCCCCTGCAACCGCTGCAATCGTGTCTGCCTGTCCCGCATCAGACTTGTCAGCCACAATCGAGCCTGCAGCTGATGTGGACATTACCCCTCCATAAATCTTCGTCCACGAAGCCAAGCCAAAGAAAGAAAAGACATCCCTCTGGGATTGAGATTTACAAAGGTATATTAACCTCAGAGAAGAAATCACTTCTAATCTCAATTCTAAATGCCCTTCTCCCTTATTTTGAGACTGTGACCTTCATTTCTTAGAGAGGGGAGACATTTTCCTATAGCTTCCCTGTACCTGTTTTAAAACACTTTCAACACATGCAGGAACTGAAAGTAACTCAAGATTGCAAGATCAAAAGTTGAATCTAAATGGACTGTTTTTCAAAAGCACAAGACTGAACACCATAGCATGCATTAAAATAGTTTAATGGCTTTAATGCCTGTAGCCACCGGTGTGAATTACTCTAGTACAATAAGGACTTTGATTCAAGATTCCTTTATTGTCATGTAATAGTACAGAACATGTAATATTACACAAAATGGCCTTCTCTCTGCTGTAAGGCAAAGAGTGGCCATTAGTGTCCCCCTTACAGTACGAGACAAAAAGATGCAAAAGACAGTCCCTTCAGAGTCACTGAGTGTCCTTGGATTCTCCTCCAGCTCTCCTGCCACCTCTGCAGCTGCACAGACTCCTGTTCGATCCATCAGCAACCCAAGCTCCAGATCTAAACATCCGAGATGATCAGGAAGATCAGAATGAGAATTTATATTCTCATTTGGCTTTTCAAATAGCAGTGAGAGCAACCAACAAAAGTTACATCCTTTGTGGTGCACTGTTAGCCAGAATCAGACACACACAAGGCAAAGACTGTACAACAGGCTTTAATCCACAAAGACTTCCACAGAGCCAGGCTGGCTGTAGCTGCAGTAACTCTGAGTGAGACTTCAGGAGGCCGGTGCAGGATTATATCCCAGAGGGTGATTGACACCCGAACGGGTGGGGCTTGGTCCCTTCAGGCCGACTGATTGACAGCCGGGCAGGTGTTGTCCTGTCCCCTTACACTCCTGCTGGTACAGAGGTTGCCCCCCGCAGTAGGCCGGTGGTGTACCACCATAGCCTTTAAAAATATTGCATTCCTCATAGCTCATACAGGGGAGTATATAAGAGAACTGGAATATGTTTGTACACATTACCTCTCCTCTTTAGATTTTGCTCATTAAAGAAGTTGCTTTAACAGAAATGCTGAAGTAACTCAGCAGGTCTCACTGCATCCAGGGAGATAAAGCATAGTACCAACGTTTCGGGCCTGAGCCCTTTTTCAAGGAATAAGCAAAGAACAGGAAGGTATAAGAATAAAGACTCCTCCCCATGCCAGTCTTTTTATTTTTATCCCATCCTGTTCTTTGCTTATTCCCTGAAGAAGGGCTCAGTCTCAAAACATTAGTGACATATCTTTACCTCCTATGAACTCTGCAAGACCAGCTGATTTCCTCCAGGATTTCTGTGTTTTTGCTATAAAAGAAATGCATGGCCTCCAGCGACATCTGCTGGAACTTTAATGTAACTTCCTGTCCTCATAAAAAAATTCAGGTTGACCCAGGATTAAATATTTTAACACAAATTGTCGACTTTTTGTCATTCAGACAGACTGTTTTCTATTCTTTCAATATTCATCTTGAACTTATTGAGACAAAGAAGATTCTAGGAGAGAATGATGGGAAGGATGCCTTGAATCTGTTTTCTGCAGCAGGAAATCTTAAAACTGTGGCCATATTCAAAGAGATGAGTTGTACAATTGAGATGAGGAGATATTTCTTTATGCAGTATCTTGTAATTCTACCCCCTTCTGTTAAATATATCTGGGTTCAGATCAATAGATTAGTGGCACCAAAGGAATTTTGAATAATCTGATATCCAGTATCTTGTAATTCTACCCCCTTCTGTTAAATATATCTGGGTTCAGATCAATAGATTAGTGGCACCAAAGGAATTTTGAATAATCTGATATCCAATTGTCTAGTGGTTTGGCATCTGTCTCGTTCATTAGTCTGTTGTGTGGTGATGGAGTCCAGATTGCAAACAGGAAATATAGCCAGTGCATGAGCTCTGGAGTGTGGAGTAGTGTGCATCCGAAGCTTGTGTCAATGTCAGCAACAACAACAAAACCTTGTTTGTCAAGCTGAAACATAGGAGCTAAAACTTCCAAGTTCAAACCTGTGAGATTCTGTTTCATGCTTCCTTGCAACAAATTCCCTGCAGCCACACACACCAAGACTTCTTGGGTAACCCCTTCCAAACCCACGACCGCCAGGATAGGGCCACCAAAAGCATGAGAGCCCCTCCACCTGAAAGTTGCCCTCCAAGCCGCACACCGTCCTGACTTGGATATCTATAACTGATCTTTTGATCATTGATGGGTCAAAATCATGGAATGCCCTCCCAAACAACAAATCAAGGACTGCAGTGGTTCAAGAAAGCAGCACCATCACCTTTTCAAGACCAAGTAAAAATGGGAAATTAAATGCTGGCATTGCCTGTGAACCCTACAGTCCTGAATGAATAAAAATAAACCGATTAGTTTGGAAAATCTGCAAGAGTAGTTTCACCAAAGGCCCAAGTGGGCTGGATTATCAGTTTTATTGAGTTTGGGACTGGGCAGGGAAAATATTTTCTTTGAATATTTTAAGTTTTAAGAAAATACAGAATATAGGACTGACTATAATAACAATAATACATTGAATATAAAATCATAGAAAAACAATCATAAAGTCTGAAAAAAATTAAAAGGAAAGGAGAGTCCCTCTTCTCCCACTGCCCCCTCCCCAGAATCGCAAGAAAAGGAAACAGACGGCAGGGGATAGAGGGGTATAAGAAGAAAGAAAATAGAAAAGGAAAAGCAACAGGAGCAAGGAGCAACATCTCAAGAGTCGCATCATTTAAAAAATATTAAATTTCTAATAAGGACTATACTAATTGACAAATATCAAAATAAATTATACAATCGGGGCATTTAAGTCATCTAAATAAGGTTGCCAAATTTTGACCAACGTATTCCTTAAGACTATAAGTAATCTTCTCAAGGGGAATACAACTTTGTATTTCCATGTTCCAACGACCAATGTGAAGTAGGCAATCGGATTTCCATGTTACCGCGCTACATTTCCTGGTTATTGACCACACAATTTTAATAAATTTAGATTTACTTCTGGAGAAGTCAACTCTTATAGCTGCCAAATTCCCCAGAAGAACAATTCCATGTCTGGAGGGAAATTCACCCCCACAATTTTTGTCAACACTTCCCCCAATTCTATCCAAAAGGTACCAATTTCGTGCATGACCAGGTGGAATGTGAAAAAGGTACCAACATCTATACCACACCTCAAACACCTATCAGAAAATTCTGGTTTATTTTTATGTATCTTTTGAGGTGTGAGATACAATTGGTGCAGAAAATTATAATGAATCAGTCAATATCTAGAATTAATGGTCATGGTATCTCCTCATAGATCCAACCAGCATTGTGGATCGATTAACATGCCAAAATCTGAATCCCATCTCTTCCTCAGTCTAGGTCATCCAGATTTTGGGCTTTGATGTTGGATCAGAACCTATGTGTCAGAGATAAGTTTGGTTGCATTCCCCTTTTGTATTAGAATTTCCATGTCTGAGCACATTGGGTAGGACCATTAATGGTCCCCACTTCTCGCTCTCAAAAAAAGATTTCAATTGGAGATAGCAGAAAAAGAATGAGTTGTTAGATAAATTATATTTATTATCATCAAAAGACATAAATTGCCTTTGTCGATCATCATAATCTTTAATGCGCCTGATACCATGTTGGTAACGGGTAGCAAAGATTCTTTTACCCAAAGTCATGGGTATTAAACTGTTTGAGACAGAGGCATCATTGAGAATAATCCCTCTTTTAATCCCACAAATACTTTCATTTTATCCCAATTATTTGTTTAATAATGAGTTATTTGTTTCAGGGAAAATAAAATTGAAGCCGTTTCAGCCCTAATTTTGGATGGTAAAGTGGGAACGAAGAAAAATTAACTCCTCTTCTGGTTTTTTTGTGCTTTTAATTTTCGTATCAAAAAGTTATTTCATTAACCAGATTGATTTAGTGCAATAATACTGCCTTGATGGGGCCACTTTTTAAAAATGTTTTAAATTAATGGTTTGGATTATGGAATGAATGGCTTTGTGGCCTTGTTTGCAGATAATATGGAGGTTGTTGGAGTAGCAGGTAGTGTAGAGGAAACAGGGAGGCTGCAGAGGGACTTAGACAGATAAGGAGAATGGGTAATGAAATGTAATGTTTGAAAGTGTACAGTCACTTTAAACAGGCGGACCACTTTTTAAATGAAGAGAAGATTGAATATACCTAGATGCAAAGAGAGCTGGAATTCCTTGTGCGGTATAGCCTGAAAGTAACTGCATGCTGAGGCAGTGGTGAAGAAGGCAAATGCATGCTGGCACTCATTTCAAGATGAACAGAATATAAAAGCAGGGATGTGATGTTGAGGCTTTATAAGGCTCTGGTGAGACCTCACTTGGAGTATTGTGAGCAGTTTTGAGCCCCTCGTTTAAGAAAAGACGTGCTGACATTGGGGAGGGTTCAGAGGAGGTTTACTAGGATAATACCAGGAATGAAAGGGTCATCAGATGAGGACTGTTTGACTGCTCTTGGCCTGTATTCATTGAAAATTAGGAGAATGACGGGCGGAATCTCATTGAAACATTTCAAATGTTGAAAGGCATGATGAGAATAGATGTAGAAAGGTTGTGTCCCACGGTGGGAGAGTGTCAGACTAGAGGGCACAACTTCAGGATTGAAGGGCGTCTGCTTCTAACAGAGATGCATAGGAATTTCTTCGGCCAGAGGGTGGTAAATCTATGGAATTTGTTGCCACAGGCGGTTGTGAAAGCCAGGTCATTGGGTGTATTTAAGACAGAGATTGATAGGTTCTTAATTAACCAGGGCATCAAAGGTTAAGGGGAGAAGGCCGGCAGTGGGGCTGAATGGGGAAATGGATCAGCTCATGATTAAATGGTGGGGCAAGCTTGATGAGCCTATTTCTGCTCCTTGTCTTGTAGTCTTAAGGTCTTATGAACTAAAGATAACAATTTAAACTAAAGTTCCAGCTGACAATTATGGAAAAAATAAAGAACCCAACAAGAAAATAGAGTTCTCCTGAAATCCTGCTAAATATCAATCCTTCAACTCAAAATGTAAAGAGCAAGATGAATCTGCCATCCTACTGGTTTTGGGACTTTGAAAATAAAAAGAAAATGCTGGAAACGACCCACAGGTCAGCCAGTCTCTGTAGAAAGAGAAGCAGTTAATGTTTTGTGTCCAAATCCTTCATCAGAGCAAGTGGGAGCTTGTTGAATGCAAAACGCTAGTCGTTTTTATTCATCAAATAGCCGTCACAGCACTTCAAGGTCATTCTTTTGGTATGATACGTCAGGGACATTTTCATAATTTGATAAAATTTTATTTTAATCGTATTTTTTTCCTTGGTTGATCATTCAGAGCTATTAAAAGTGACCATTTTCCTCAGAAAGAGATTGATCTTTGTGGATTCTCTTCTCAATATCTAGTATTCATTTATTTTCTGCTGACAATTTCTTGGGTTAGAAATCAATTTCATGGCTTATCCTCTTTTCAGTTATTTAATTGCCAATAACTTAATTCTTTAATAGTAAGCCAATAATCATTTAACCCATCAATCTTGATTGACCAGAATTTAATTGTCCATTCTAATAATTTTAAATAATTGCTGCTGTTGTACTTCTTTTACCCCCAGAATAACAATGAAAGCCTTGATCATAACTTAGGTGGCACTAACAAACTGCGAGAAACAATCACTCTGATCTTTGTTTTTCGGCTTGGCTTCGCGGACGAAGATTTATGGAGGGGGGTAAATGTCCACGTCAGCTGCAGGCTCGTTTGTGGCTGACAAGTCCGATGCGGGACAAGCAGACACGGTTGTAGCGGTTGCAAGGGAAAATTGGTGGGTTGGGGTTGGGTGTTGGGTTTTTCCTCCTTTGCCTTTTGTCAGTGAGGTGGGCTCTGCGGTCTTCTTCAAAGGAGGTTGCTGCCCGCCGAACTGTGAGGCGCCAAGATGCACGGTTTGAGGCGAGATCAGCCCACTGGCGGTGGTCAATGTGGCAGGCACCAAGAGATTTCTTTAGGCAGTCCTTGTACCTCTTCTTTGGTGCACCTCTGTCACGGTGGCCAGTGGAGAGCTCGCCATATAACACGATCTTGGGAAGGCGATGGTCCTCCATTCTGGAGACGTGACCCACCCAGCGCAGCTGGATCTTCAGCAGCGTGGACTCGATGCTGTCGACCTCTGCCATCTCGAGTACTACAACGTTAGGGATGAAAGCGCTCCAGTGAATGTTGAGGATGGAGCGGAGACAACGCTGGTGGAAGCGTTCTAGGAGCCGTAGCTGATGCCGGTAGAGGACCCATGATTCGGAGCCGAACAGAAGTGTGGGTTATGACAACGGCTCTGTATTCGCTAATCTTTGTGAGGTTTTTCAGTTGGTTGTTTTTCCAGACTCTTTTGTGTACTCTTCCAAAGGCGCTATTTGCCTTGGCGAGTCCGTTGTCTATCTCGTTGTCGATCTTTGAATCCGATGAAATGGTGCAGCCGAGATAGGTAAACTTTGTACTGCCAGAGTAAATGAAAACAAAATCAATCATTAGAATTAAATGTGGTTTAGCAAACAGAAATTGCCCAGAGGCTGATGTACCTCTTTAAAAAGAATTTCACTCATGTTTTGACAGTCTTCTTCCTGGTATTAGTTGTCACAATAAAACAATGGAGTAAAGAAAGAAGATGCACGCCAAGATCTGCCTTTAAAATCTTGATAGTCATTGTCTTCATTTGCTTCCCAAGAAAAATTCTGGATCCATTAAATTATGCTGTAAAATATTATTACGCAATACAAATGTCCCCTGGAGCAATTTTTTTAAAATTGGCATGTTTGCATTTGGAAGTCTATGACAATTATTCCATTTTCCAGTCTCGACCCCAAACATCGGCCATTCGTTTCCCTCCAGGGATGTTACCTGACACGTTTGTTTTTAACTCCAGATTCCAGCATCTACAATCTCTTGCACCCCAATGATCCCTGAATGGCAGGGATTAGCGTAGTGGTTAACGCAACGCTGTTACAGCGCCAGTGATTGTGACCTTGTTTGAATCCTGTGCTGGAGTTCATATATTCTCTCTGTGTCTGTGTGGGTTTTCCCTGAGGCTTTGGTGTCTTCCCACCATTCAAAATGTACTGGGGGGTTGTAGGTTGATTGGGTGTAATTGGGCAACGTGGGTTCATAGGCTAAAATGGCCTCTTACCGTGCTGTATTTCTAAATGTAAACAAGCTCACTTTACAGCCGCCACACCCTCTGTCTATTTCATAATCCTGTCGCTCACACCATGCAGCTCAGTTGAAAATGGCATTGTTTGAATGGGTGACCTTCCTGCCATTTTGATGAGCTTCTGAGGGGGGAACCCATGAAGCTCTCATGACTGGTGACTAAATAGTCTTCAGTCATCCTGGTGTTCTGCTGCTAGAACATTATGGGGATTTTAATTTATTTATTATTAAAATAGAAAATATAGAATCTGCATTACAATGGTGAACAATGCAGCAAGAGTAGAATCTGCAGATGTTTGAGATTTTTTGGATGCTTACATTTTTGCGCCGTCTTCTCAATGTATTGTCCTGGCATTCATGGGAACTCAGCTTGCCTGCAGCCTCTGTGAATTCCCAAAAAGGCAGCTTAATTGTCCGGGACGTGCACTAGAGAAAAATATAAAGTTAAAATCTACAAAATTCCATCAATAAATTTCCTGAACATTGCAGCAAAAAGTATGGGCCCTCCCCAATCCTCATTTCACAAGTACAGTGTTATATTTTTCTTTATTATTACCTGACAGTGGAATTGTGAAAGGAATGGGTTGTGAAACAAGTGTGATAAATACATGTTATAATAGGAAAGGCAGATAGTTTTATTTAGATGGATGGAGGGAAGGATGGATGATGAATGGAGGGTGGATAGATAGTTATGGATGTTGGATAAATGAATAGATAATGATGGAAAGCATGGATGGATGATGATGGATAGATAAATGGAAGGAAGGATGGATAAATAGCAGGATGGATGGATATATGGATAATGGATGGATAGAAGAAATAGGGTTTGGTACTTGTTCCCTCAACTTCTTTTTCTTGCCTGTCCCATACCTGGGTGATTACCCTTTGACCAGTCAATGGAGAGATGAAAGAAGTAAGATGATGCAAACAATGAAATGTCAAAGATATTGGCAGAAAGTGGCACATGGGTGGATGATGAGGGATTAACAAAATATAGATGAAACAGCTGATTGGAAGCAAGAAAGATAGGTAGATGGGGAGATTAAATAATGGTAGAGCGATAAAATAGCTAGATAATTAGCAGAATGGAAGACAGGAGTATCAATGAAAAATATGTGAATAGAAGATGAAACATACAGGTGTCAGTAAAAAAAAGGCCATTTTGCATGTGATATTAGCTGCACCAGACTCATAAGAGGTGCTATCATGTTCGTAACTGGATTGTTTAATCTGTTGTCAGATGCACTGACTCCCATATCAAACACTGCTTTGTTTAGGGACATAATCAAGATCATTCAGAGGGTCAGATTGGGAACAGTTAAAGTCTCGAGGCCCTTGTACAAGATTATCATATTTTATGCCTTATTTTATTCTGGAAACAAAAGATGAGGAAAAATCCTGGTCTAGGGATCGATTTACATGTCTGAAAAAGAATCAGAGAAGATTGGCTTAAATCAGAAGAGAACACTTTTGTGTTTATTTGTGTTGGGCATCCAGATGAAGATGCTGCTTTTTTGTTGTAATTCTTTATTTAATCGCACTATGAACCATATCAACCAATATATTTACAGCTGCATCTCTTTAAATATTCACTGTGACATTTTCTCTTTTTTTGCCCCCCATCCCTCCCTTCCTCCTTCCCAACACCCTCCAAAAACAGTAAATATTGGACATATAAAATACAATAAAACAATATCTTTATACAAAAGGAATACAAACAAAAAAGATGTATCATCTACTTTTTCACATTAAATCTGATCGTGTTTATCTTCTTATCATTTTAGGTGGTGGTGGTCCGAGGCCTGCTCTTTCTGTTATGTTCCATATATGGTTCCCAGGTTTTTTCAAACGTTGTAACTTTGTCTTTTAAATTATATGTGATTTTTTTTTTCCCAATGGGTTACACTTAAACTTGGTTATATATTCCATTAATGTTTATAGTCATTTAGTCCAACGTGGCCATCTTGTATCTTTATTTTCACTTCTTTTCCACCTCTTCACCACTTCCATCCCACTTTTCCATGAGTTTTTTTGTTTCCCTTTTTAATCTCAATATACGACAATGCATTTAAGACATGAAATACCCCAGTAATCCCCACAAGCAATAACCCTTTAACCCCAAATGAACCTCCGCTCCTTAGATTGCCTCCTGTCCCTCGACGGTAACCATAACTCCCCTTTCCATTCGGTTTGCGAACTTACTCGCAAGCGTCAACCAATTTCGCAGTAACCCTTATTCTCCCCCCCAGCCCCCCCAGAGAACACTATTTTCCTATACTTATAACAAAGCTCTCTCTTTTTTTTCCTTCTTCCCCTTCTCTTATCCATCTTTAAATCTTTATATATACATTATCTTTACTTTATATTTTTACATATTTTTGTACATTTTCTTGCTGGTCCTCCTTCTTGTCACTCCTCCTCCTCTCTTCTCCTGTCCTGCAAATGTTCAGCAAATTCTTGGGCCTGAGAACAGTTTATTTCATTCCCCAGAAATGAATACTTTGAGTACTGCTGGATGTCTTAATATAAAGTTATACCCTTTCTTCCATAAGATTGTTTTCGTTGTGTTGAATTCCTTCCTCTTCTTTAAAAGTTCGAAGCTTATGTCCGGGTAAAAAAAAGATTTTTTGTCCCTTGTATTCCAACAGCTTATTGTCTTCTCCAACCTTCTTTCTTGCCTGCTCCAGTATGTTTTCTCTTGTCGTATATCTTAGAAATTTTACCACTATGGATCTCGGTTTTTGATGTGGTGGTGGTTTCGGTATTAGCGCTCTATGCACCCTTTCGATTTCTATTTCTTCATGTGAGTCTGTTATTCTTTGGGATCCATCCTTTTATAAATTCCTTTATATCTGACCCTTCTTTGCCTTCTTTCAGGCCCACTATTTTTATGTTGTTTCACCTACTGTAGTTTTCCAATACGTCAATTTTTTGTAACAATAAATCTTGTGTCTCTTTAATTTTTTTTCGCTCTCTTCCAACTTCCCTCTTAAATCATTTATCTCCATTTCTACATCATCTTCTCATTCCTCCACATTTTCTACTCTTTCCCTATTTCAGTCATGACCAACTCTAAGCTTTGCATTCTGTCTTCAGCTCTTTTCATTTTTCTTTTGATTGAATTAAATTCTAACGATAGCCATTCTTTTAATGACCTCATTTGTTCTTCAAAAAAGGCTTTATCTAAACTTAGTCCTTCTATTTTACCTTCTTCTTTCCTTTGGACTTCTTGGTCTTCCTCCTCTTCTTCTGTGTCTATATCTATGTCTGCATCGTCTTCTCTTCTCTGGTGAGCTGCTTCTGTATCCTTGCTGGGCCCCCAGCTGGTGTGTCTCCTGTTGTTGGACCTCCTGCTGCAGGTCAACCCATTGTTGGGCCTTCCCCTGGCGGTCGCCCAGTTGCCACTCATCCTCTTCCCATCCTTTGTTGTCTTTCTCACTATTCTGGCGTTGACCTTTTCTTTTACTTGCACACTGTGCATGCTCAGTTGCACACCTCTTCTTGGCTCTGAGAGCCATTTTTGAAGTCCGCCGGTTGGGAGGACACCGCTCCTCTGGGGACTCACCAACATCAGAGATCGGCTGCTCCTCTCCACGGTGGCTCTCTGCTCTGATGTGCAGGTAAGGCCTTCTTCTTTCTTCTCCAGTGATTTTCCTTCTTCCCTTTTCTCTGTTATTCTTACTTTCTCTCTTTTGGGTGCCATCTTCTGTCTCTTCTCTGTAACTTTCTCTTTCTCTTCCTGTATTTTATGTTTATTGAGCTCTGTTTTTTCACATTTTTTTTTCTTTTCTCTGGAGACGACTATTTCCACCCGACCAGCCACTACTCCAACACATGACTCCTCCTGAAGATGCTGCTTTTTGAAGGATATGCAAGTTGCAGCTTTTTGTTGGATTTCCATTTGTCCTACCGTCGTTCACATGTAAAACTGCCACATTACATCAAAGCTGTTACAACATGCAATGTTTGCCTTCAGTAAGAACTTCAAATTCACTGGGTGGAAAAAATACTAGTTCATAATTACTCACAGACCAACCATACTTTACCAGCTACCAATCTATTTAAGGGAAGGGTACTCCAACTCCAATCTTTGTCTGTGACGAGATGTGCGCCTTCTCCAACCTCAAATAAAATATCACAAATAACCTTTTGACCCTTCCAGACCACTGCTGCGGTCACAATTTGTTATTCATAGCTGCATCAGGCATGTTGTTCAATCTGCACACCGAAGGATGTTCATTTAAATTGACTTTTCCTTCAGTCCATAGGAACCTCCAAATCTGTCACAGGGCATGGCCTGTAATTCGGTTACCATCAGAAACTGGTTGGTCTCCGGCCTCCCTAATATAAGGAGTTGAGAATATACAGTGAGAAGTGAATTAGTTTTTTGAGCCTATTCTACTGTTCCAAAAGATCACATTGATCTTCTACCTTTATGCTCTTTTCTAGAACTATCTTATTATCTCTTGATTCTGTAATCATCTGCAAAACTACCTGTTTGAATGAACAGAATAACTGAGCTTCCTGTGCCCTTCAGGGCAAAGATTTCCAATGGTTCACTGAACTCTGGATGAAGAAATTTCTCCTCATCCCAGTCTTCAAAGCCCTCACCTTTATTTTGAATCTACCTGTCACTCCGAGACTCTAGTTTGGGGAACTATCCTCCCTGCAACCAGCCTGTCTCAGCTCTTAAAGAAGTTTGTAAGTTCCAAGAGATCTCCTCACATTCTTTGTAAAGCTCTGAAGAATAAAGTCCCAATCCAATAAAATCCCTGTTATCCCGAATTCAAGCAAATGGCAACCTCAAGCAAATAGCAAACAAAATTGTGTTAAATAAATTAGTAAAAATTAGGGAAGATTAAAATTAGTGCACCTGCTGTTAGTTTGCCAATCCATGTAACACATAATCTCAAGCAACTGGAAAATTCACTTATCCAGCATTTGCCAAGCCCCTAGATGCCGGATATCATGGGTTTTACTGTATATTTAATCTCTCCTGCCATCCTTGATCCACACTAATAGATCACTGCTGCTCTCCCTCCATATCAATCAAAATTGTGCACAATACTCCAGGTGCTGTCTCACCAAGGCCCCATGCAGTTGCAACAAGAATTCCTTACTCCCTTAAACCTTCCTGTGATTTTTAAAAACTAGCATTCCGTTTGCCCCCTTAACCATTTGAGGTGGATATCTTCAGTGATGGAATGCTTTGAAAGGTTGGTCATGGCTAGAATTAATATATACCTTACTAAAGATCTGGACCCACTGCAATTTGCTTACCATCACAATCATTCCACAGATGCCATGTCACTGGCTCTCCACTCAGCTCTGGATCACCTAAGCCACAGCCACACAAATATCTGGTTACTCTTCATCGACAACCTCAGCCTTCAACAGCATTATTCCCTCAGTGCTGGTCAACAAGATCCAAACCCTGGGCCTCTGTGCCCCACTGCAAGTAGCTCCTTGACTTCCACAGTGGAAGACCACACTCAGTATGAATTGAGAACAGCGTCTTCCCCTCACTGATGATCAATATAGGTGCAGGTCAAGGATGCATGCTTAGCCCACTGCTTTGCTCACTCTAAATCCATGATTGGTTATGTATAATTAAAATGCCATCTACAAGTTTGCCGGTGACACCACGCTTGTCAGCAGAATCACAGATGGCAAAGTATACAGGAGGGAGAAAGATCAGCTTCGTAGTTGAGTCATGTCACAATGACAACCTTGCACACAATGTAAGCAAAACTAAGGAGATGATTGTGGACTCCAGTCCTCATCGAGGGATCAACAGTGAAGAGGGTCAAGAACTTCAAATTCCTGGATGTCAACATCTCTGAGGATCTGTCCAGGGTTCTCCATGTTGATCCAATCACAAAGAAAACTCACCAGTGGCTATAATTTGTGAAGGTGATTTGGTATGGCACCAAAGATTCTTGAAAATTGCTGCAGGTGTACTATGGAGAGCATTCTGGATGGTTGCATCATTGCCTGGTTTGAGGGTGCCAATGCACAGGACAGGAAAGAAACTCCGGAGTGTTGTTAACTCGGCCAGCAACATCATGGGCATCAGACCACTCTATTGAGGGACTCTACAAGAGGCGGTGTCTTAAGAAAGCAGCTTCTATCCTCAAGGATCCCCACCACCCAGGCCAGGCCTTCTTCACATTGCTACCGTCAGGAAGGTGGTACTGGAGCCTGAAGATAAGCACCCAATGGCACAAGAACAGCTTCTTCTTCTCTGAAATCAGATTCTTAAATCGACAATGACCACAGATACTCCCTCACTTTCTGGTAAATTTTTTTGTGCTAATTTATTTATTTTTAAATGTAATTTAGAGCACTCTGATACTGCTGCAAAGCAGGAAACTTTGTGACGTGTTCATGGCAGTATCTGATTCTGATTCAGTATCAGCAAACATAGGTCCCTTTGAACATGAAAGTGATTCAGCCTCTCATCATTAAATAAGTACTTTGCTTTCACATGATGTGAACCTGCAGCTACTGTTCTCCACCTGCCTATCCACATTCTTCCACCCAAGTAAGAACAGTTTTCCCAGATCATTCCCTTCCTTTCATTAATTCAGAAACATCACTCCCCATAGCTGGGAAAATATTGTTTTTCAATATGGGCAGATCAAATATTTCCAGATGTCTGAGAGAATCTGACACCAGATTTCTGGGAGAACACAGAAGGTGCTTCAATGGCATCTTCAAAGTCCCGCAGGGAAAATGTAATGTCCTTGTAGAATCATGAAGTGTGATTACTTAAAATGATGGAACTCATCAAGTCTGAATGATAAAAAGCAAATGGTGACCTGTGAAAGCATTAGAAAGAACTGTTATACATTGCAAATAAACCGAGGAAAAAAAACAGGTTTTAACCAGACTGTTTTAAGCATTGTCTAAAAACATTACCCTGACCTCTAAAAATGCCATTATTTTTGAGTTTAATAATAGAGGAATTACAACTAAAGTTTTAAGATTTGAAGCAAGCTTTCATAATCCAGAAAGTAAAGCCTCAAATCAAATGATGTGATATATTTTAATTCATTTGGCCAAGTTTGGAGAAAATGGTTTCTGTCGGGAGACAAGCAAACAGAACAATGGAGAAGCAAGTAAGTTTAGCACAGGCAAGAAAGGTGGAAGGGCCTGTTTTCTGGACAAAGGAGGAAAAACCCAACACCCAACCCCAACCAACCATTTTCCCTTGCAACTGCTGCAACCGTGCCTGCCTGTCCTGCATCGGACTTGTCAGTCACCAACGAGACTGCAGCAGACGTGGACATACCCCTCCATAAATCTTCGTCCGCGAAGCCAAGCCAAAGAATGTTGTATGGTCTCTGATTCTAACCAGCAAATCTCCAGGCCAAGTTCTACATCTCAGAACAATATGAACAACTTTGGTCAATAAATTATCCTTTCTCCTTCCAGCAAAATGCCTAAAATGGGAAACAATAAAGCGACTTCTCTAATAACTGTAACTCTGACTCATTCGACTATTATTGCAAACTATATCTCTACAAGCTCTCCTTGCTGATGGCTAAAAGCTGAACAATTGGCTATAATCATACAACAGCTTTATACTTAATATTTGATTATTAACAGATGCAATGATTGGAATGTAATTACTCAGTTAGCAAATTATTAGCTGCTATAAAGAAACAGAAAAGGAAAACAAGAAGATCGCACTCAGGCAAAATATGGGACGTGCATATTCTCAAACTCAACAGATTCCCTACCAGCACAGAAAACTTAATTAGTACATGTTGCACAAGATTCTGAGAGACAAAGATAAGATAGACAGCCAAGGCCTTTTTCCCAGGGTGGGAATAGCAAATACCAAAGCACATCCATACAAAGTGAAGGGAGGAAAGTTTAGTGTTAAGTTTTTTTACACCGAGAACTGTGTGTGCCTGGAATGCCCTGCTGGGGGTGATGGGAGAGGCTGAAACATGAGGGGCATTTAAGAGATTCTTAGGCAGGCAAGTGGATGAAAGAAAAATAGAGGGTTATAAGGTTAGGAAAGGTTTAATTTTTTTGGAGATAGGTATATATAGGTCTGCACAGCATCATGAGCTGAATGGCCTGTACTGTTCTGTAATGTTTGATGTTTGTTGCCCGCCATTATTAACCCCTTCTCTGTTTCTATATACCCTATCCCAGAATTGTGCAGTGCAGGCAAATTATCAACAGGAGATTCATTCCATTTTTTATTCCTTCTCTCCATCTCTCTGTCTGTCTCTCTCTCTCTCCCCCCACCCCCCCCAACCCTCCCTCTCTCTCTCTATCTCCTTGCTGGTTCTCATTGAGGTCGCAAATGTTTGAGATGGTAGGTTGTGGAACGATAATCAGTGATCAATTTGCTGCATGGTGGCATTGGTGTTTTTAATATTAGGCCGATCTGAAGATATTTGTTTGCTGAGTTATTCGTGTTCGTTCAAGCTACATTAATTGTAACATTTTAGTGAAAATTAAAATAAGAGGGAAATGGGATTCAAGATTTGAAATTTGTCAATGATACGTTGTCACTTGGTCACTTCCACGCTTGCCTCCAACGTACTCACCATTGGGTCCTCGGCATGTACTTCAGTTGATGCAGGATCCCTTCACTAAAATTCTCAGCCATTGTGGATGCACCTTGAATTGGAGTGAACCATGGAGAAGAATGTTCTACAATAACCTTCTGAGGAGAAGTGGAGATGGTCAATACATGTGGTATTGCTATTGACCACAAGAGCGAGGACAACTCATCAAACCTGCTTCTCAGGGCAAAATTGTATGCTTTAATTACTGGGCTGTTGTCCTTCCCCCCCCCCCAACTGTCTTGGTCTGCTTCTGTTGCCTGGAGGCTGCAACCTCTACTATACCAGGTTCTAAAGTTTGGGGGAGAGAGCACATGAAAGAGGCCCCATGACACATTCCAGATGGTGAATCAATGGTTGAGCGGTGGGCCGCACTGATTTTTCAGCAGCGTCAGATCGGGGTGGAGGGTGGCAGCGGCAAATTTGAGGGGGGGAAGGAGTCACTTTTGAAAACTATACTCAAGGGGTGCACCCTCCCTAGCTGCATCACTGTCCCAATGAACACTGTTCATATCACCTCTTATCAATTACTCTGTGGCATATTTTGTGAAGCAAGAAATGTTACCTGTCATTTTTTGACCCTTTCCTTTCCCCGGAGGATACACTTTGCATTGTGAGTTGCCTAGCAGACAATGACCTAAAGTCAGCCACAGATCTTGAATGACAATTGACACTGGCAATTGAGCCTCAGTGATCAAGGTTGGCTATCCAATTCTCCACCAACGGGGTTACAGGGACTGCAGGCCTCATATTACATTATATTTTAAAAGACTCTTAATCATTTTTGTGAGGTGCAAGAAAGGAACAACTTGCAAATGTTCCAACTGAAATTTTACATTTGTTGAAGACTTGCAGAGGACTTTCTGTCTCCTTTCCAAAGAAGAAAGTAGTTGCAGATGCCAAAACCACACATGTCACTTATAGCCCAGCTAATTTTCCAGCAAGGTGACAGCTCTGTCATAAAACCTTCAGCCTGCCTCTTGGAAGAAATGTGCTCACATTTGATTATTAAAACAGAAAATAGCTGCAAGTTGAAAGACATTTATAGCTGGCATAATCAGACAGCAGTTTGAAGAATTGGCCTTTGGAGACTGACAGTGTTCTAGGACTACTGATAAGTGCTGGAAACAATCTTACGGGAAAGAAACACCATATAATGCAATGCTTCAATTATTTAACTCCTGGGCTCCTGAGGGGACAAAATGATGAGGGAACATCAGGGAAAGGAAAATTGTGATCCAATGTGTCATCAGCCATAGCAATAACGGATTGAAAAGGGAAGAAATATTTATATGCTTGGCTTCAGTTTTTAATTTGGAGATGCCGCACAGTAACAGGCCCTTCCAGCACACAAGCCCGGCACCACCCCAATACACCCATGTGACCAATTAACCTTTTCACTTCCGTACATCTTTGGAATGTGGGAGGGAGCCGGAACACCCAGAGGAAACCCACAGGGACACAAGGAGAACGGACAAGCTCCTTACCGACAGTACTGGATTTGTCAGGACTGAAATAATGTTGCATTAACTGCTATGCTAACTGTATCTAGGAAAGAAGTATTTACATACACGGTTTCACTGTACTTTTGTGTCATTTGAGTATGAAGTTCCTACCAGACTAGGGCCTGGAAGACTTTGTGCTTAAATGATTTCTTGATGGTATTAAGACATTGATATGGGAGAAAGGCGGCTCTTATCAGTTGGCCACAGGAACATCTCAGTGTCTGCAGACGTTCCTGCTTAACAATGTCCCTCCGATGTAGCAGGCTGGGAGCAATCTCACCATATCACTGTCCAGTGCTGCCATCTGGTGGTGAAAGCCCACTCCCCTTTTCAAAAAATGGAGGTCCCTGTCTGTGCTGGTGTCTATTTTTAAGGCATGAGCACTTTTTTAATGTGGTGTTGCATTAACCTCAAGAGTTACCATTGACTGCAATCACAGTGTCTCCAGACTTTCTTGTCTAACACCATTGATACGTCTATGTTATTTGAAGTACTTTCCAACTCTTTCCTTCTCTGTATATATTTTCCAACAATCGGAGAATCAGAAGTAACAATCTGATTTTAATTCTCAGGCCCAACCACCCAGAAGCCAATTGCTGCTTTACCACCTCCAGCCCATGTCAGCTAGATGATCTGGTATAAACCTCAGTCCAACCCTTATCGGGTTCCACCAGCTAGAGCATATGTCCAATTACCATTAGCACAACATAACTCTGCTCTTGGGTGATGTTTCATCGTGCTACGAAGTCCAGGTGGAACATTATCCTTACTTTGTTTATCAGTTCCAAGTATTAAATATATGAATTATTCAGAATAACAGAGTTGGTCAGCACAGAAAAGTCCATTCTTACCTTTTTGCTTAGCTACACTAATCTCATTTGTTCACACAAAGTCAGGTCCTTCTATTCCTAGCAGTGGTTATCAACCTTTCTATGCCTAAGGCCCACCTGGCTTCTGGTCTAACATGCCACTAGTGCCAATGACTGAGCAATATTTTCAAGTCAAAGGCAGCTCTGTAAGAAACACATCTTTATCTAATTTAAAGTATTTTATTTAACATTTGGACATACTTTGTGGCCCAGCATTGGGCCATGGCACTAGCCCATTCAAGTGTCTGATTAAATGGGGACTGCCTATGTTTTAGTGGTACATTCATAAAACTAAGGGTGCTGCTCATGTATTCAGTTGTGCATTTGGCTGAGATGGTAACAATTGTGCATTGATTTTATAAAATGGATTCCCACCAGGAACTTACTGGCTACATAACTGAACCATAATTATAGCATTGCAGAATATTCTTGTGAGCAGAATCTAAATGAATCTAATAATTTGAGTCATACACCTGGATACTTTCTTGCAGCTACTTCTGAATAATCTAGGCAAGCTGGCTGCTGTCAGCAAACCTGGCTGTCCTATCATCAACATCTCAGAATGTTTCTATTGTGTCCTTCACCCCTTTCTGGACATCACAAAGCACCACAGGTGGAGGTGTAGACCCTGCTGCAATTCTGAGATAAATGTTGAACGGGTGTCGTAGTCCCACTATACCCATAAATGCTAGCAGGCCTCTTCCACTGAGGTCAGGAGAGAGACAAACTAGAGGGTGAAAGTGAAAAAGTTTAAAGGGAACATTAGGAGTAACTTCTTCACTCCTAGAGTGGTGGGAGCGTGGAACGAGCTGCTGGGTGAATTGGCCTCCATTTTAACATTTAAGAAAAATTTGGACAGGTCCATGGCTGGGATGGGTATAGAGGGCTGGGTGCAACAATAGTTGGCCTTTTGGGTCCCCAAAAGGCTCACTAGTAGCTATACTTTGAGAGGTGTTTGAGAAGACTCGGTATGTTACCGAAGACTCTCATAAACTTCTACAGGTGTACTGTGGAGAGCATTCTGGCTGGTTGCATCACTGTGTGGTATGGAGGCGCCAACTCTCAGGAGAAGAATAAACTCCAGAGGGTGCTAACTCGGTCTGTGACATCACAGGCACCAGACTTCACTGCATCGAGGACATCTATATGAGGTCGTGTCTTAAAAAAAGCAGCCTCTATCCTCAAAGACCCCCCACCACCCAGGCTACACCCTCTTCATTCTGTCAGTGGGAATTGGCAGAACAATAGTTGGGCACAGACTAGAAGGGATGAAGGGCCTGTTTCTGTGCTGTTTCTATGATTCTATCCAGAAAGGTTAGAATATTCCTCATTTTTGAGGCATGTGACTGGGCTTGCCACTTCTCCTTTGAGATACAAGACAGTACAGCATCTTTTGACCATTTTGTTTGTTTGGGTCCCCAAAAGAGCGGCACGGTTAGTGTAGCGCAATGCTGTTATAGCGCCAGTAACCAGGGTTCAAATCCAGCACTCTCTGTAAGGAGTTTGTACATTCTCCCCATGTCTTCATGGGTATCCTTTGGGTACTCCGGTTTCTTCCCACCTTTATAGGTCATTTGGGTGTAATTGGGAGACATGGGCTCGTGGGCTGGCAGGGCCTCTTACCGTACTCTATGTCTAAAAAAAACAAATAAAATTTAAACTCAGAAGCTTCTCATTCAAAGGAGAGGATGCTTCCAATGGTCAGAGATGCAGTAATGCAAGTAATAGAGGTCAATACTCTCTTTCAACTCTGAACCCACGACTGTGTGGCCAGGTACAATTCCAATGCTGTCTACAAATTTGTCAAGGACACCACAGTTGTCGGCAGACCCACAAACAGCAATGAGGAAGCATACAGGTAGGAGATAGATCAGCTCTTTGAATGGTGTCACACCAACCACCTTGCGCTCAACATAAGCAAAACCAAGGAGATGATTGTGGACTTCAGCAGGGAGTCGGGGGAACACGGCCCAGTCCTCATCGAGGGCTCAGTGGTGAAAAGGGTCAAGAACTTCAAATTCCTGGGTGTCAATATCTCCTAGGATCTGTCCTGGAGCTTCCATGTTGAGGCAATCACAAAGAAGGCTCACTAGTAGCTATACTTTGAGAGGTGTTTGAGAAGATTCGGTATGTCACCGAAGACTCTCATAAACTTCTACAGGTGTACTGTGGAGAGCATTCTGGCTGGTTGCATCACTGTGTGGTATGGAGGTGCCAACTCTCAGGAGAAGAATAAACTCCAGAGGGTTGCTAACTCGGTCTGTGACATCACAGGCACCAGACTTCACTGCATCGAGGACATCTATATGAGGTTGTGTCTTAAAAAAAGCAGCCTCTATCCTCAAAGACCCCCCACCACCCAGGCTACACCCTCTTCACTCTGCTACCATCAGGAAAAAGTTACAGGAGCCTAAAGACGAGCAGGCAGGGGCACAAGGACAGCTTCTTCCCTGCTGCCATCAGATTCCTGAATGATCAATGAACCAAAGACACGGCCTTACTCTTCATGAACTATTATTTTTAATTTTTTATAGATGGTTATAATATGAATGTTTGCTCTGTGATGCTGTCACAAAACACCAAATTTCATGACTTGTTCATGACAATAAAATTCTGATTCTGCTTCTCACTTGTGACCCCTTTCTCTGCTACCCTTTTGTAGCTCAGGAGTTAACTTTAGCTGCCCTGCAGGAGATTTGCGTCTACAGTGTTGTAAACACCTGATGTGTTCTTGTTGCCAATTTCTGTGGGGTGATAAACCTCAATGTTTTTTTTTGTCAGGCTTGTAATTTAATAACGTCTGGTGTGCAAATGGAATCAGGCCAGCTGTAAGTTTAAACCAGAGGAAATCAGATACCGTTTGGATCAGAACACAGTCTCCATAGAGCTGTGTAGGAGTATAGTTTAACCTTCTCCTATCCAGGTATGCTAAAACTTATCCATAGTTACTTCACACTGATGTGCACCTGTACAGTGAGAAGGATTTGGGATAATAAGGGAAATGCAGGCTGAGAAAAATGGTAAAACCTCACTGATAGAAGGGATAAAATGTTTGCTTTGAAATAAATATTGGTAGCAATGGCGCTACATAGATAAATAAATACATTGCCATACCAAACTGCATTTTTGCAGCTTCTATGCAGCCACTGTTGTTTAATTATGATGAAATTATCATTTACTTATATGAAAAGATCATATAACATCACACAAGGAAGGAGACCATTTGGCCCATCAAGCACAAGTTAGCTTTTTGGTAGAACTAGTCCCTTCCCTTTCCAATCGTTCTGTAATTTCTATCCTTTGTGCATTTATCCAACCTCTCCAAAGTGTTTAACTATTCAGAGGCCTTGCTGCATGAAAGGATTATTGCCAACAGAGTATGGTTCCAAGTAACATTTCAATGATCCACAGTTGTATGGTTTTACAATACATGTTAATAATTTACATAATGGAAGAGATGGATTAATTATAATTTTTTACATCAGTTATAGTTAACACCTGAAAAACTAAAAAAGGATGGTTTTCATCAATCAGATTTGTGTTTTAGATGAGGTAACTCTGTTGGAACCTTTTTCCATGCAGTTTGGTAAGCAATCTTTTTGGAAGAAAATTCAATTGTTTTTAGAATACCTGTATAAGATTAAAATACCTTTAGATCCGACAGTATTTTTATTGGGTAGTTTGCAACCTCTGAATGGCTTAGGATAAGATAAATTTCAATTTGCTTTTGTATATTTAGCTTTATCTGTAATGAAAAAATGTATTGCTAGTACGTGGAAAGACACGAATATGATTGATATTAACAGATGGCATAATGAGATGAAATATTGTTTAATAATGGGAAAAAATACATATGTTTTGCATGATAACTATAGTTTCTTTATTAATAAGTGGTTGTTATATTCAGAATATTTACATTTTGATTTACTTAATTTTTTTTTCTTTTCTTTATGGCTCTCCTTAGGAGAGTTGGCTGAAGGGGTTGGGGGGGTTTCTTTTTTCTTCTTTCTTTTCTTTTTTTTATATATATAAAATATAACGTTCATGTTTATGGGTTCATTGTGGTATATGTTATTTACTATCTGTATTTTGAATGAATAAAGAAAGTTTTTTTTAAAAATGGAAGAGATGGGTGGAACTTTATTTCTCATAACGTGTGCCCTATAAATAAAACATTAAAGCAGGAACAATTGTAGTATTATTTAGAATTTCATTACTCAATGTAATGTCACCAAGTAAGGATACAGAAAAAAAATACGGACAATTTGACACTAGCAAATCAAGATTATATTTGTTTCTACTATTCACTGCACGTGCCATATATATTCATGTAATAGTTGGCCCCATCTAAAAGTTGACCCCCCCCCCCTATTTTTGGCCTCGACTGCCCACCCATTTGAGCTCCCAATGCCCCGACCGCGGATCCTTGCCTCAACCCTCGCCTATCCGAGCTCCCGACACCTTGAATGACACAGGTACATACTGTGGTCAAAAGTGGTATCCGTGCAAACGTTGACACCCCCCCCCCCCCAAATTTGACTGGAAAATTAGTCTCCAAAACTTGACTATTACGCAAGTATATACAGTACCAGATGACTCCACCCCACCCCCCCATCTTTTTTATTTTGCCTGCTTATTCATACCTTTCCTTGATGAAAAGCTCGGGCCCAAAACGTTAGTGGTATGCCATTGCTTCCTATGAACTCTGCATGACCTGCTGAGTTTCTTCGGCACTTTTGTGCATTAAACTGATCTGGATCCTTCTGCCTGAGGAGGTGACAGAGACAGGTACTCACTCAACATTTGTGAAGTACCTAGAGGGGTACTTGAATCATGAAGGCATAGTTGGTTATAGGCTAAGTGCTGATGAATTGTGATTAGTATTGGTGGGTACTTGATGGTTGATACTGGGCTAAAAGATCTGTTTCTGTGCTGATTCACCGTGTGATCTTAAAAAGTTGTAGCAATGACCACATGAAGTGCACTGTGAATTTAACACACAACTCAGGACAACTTACAGATCATTTTATAGCAATGCTCATCATTGATCTCCACCTTCGAGGATTTATACTAATGGAACTTCCTGATCTCTGTTTCTCCACCCCCTTTAAAATTGCAGATTAAATTGATGATTTTTAATCCTAGTCATCATGTTATGTGGACATGGAAGATTCAGATCAGATTTCAAATTTATTGTCTGAGAACATACATGATATCACATACAACCCTGAGATTCCTTTTTTCTGTGGGCGCGGCAGAATTGCCACTTATTGGTTGTGCAAAAATAAACTGTACTCAGTGTAAACATGTAAACAAAAAAAGAACTGTGAACAGATAATGAATGTAAACAAATTGACTGGGCAATACATGTGCATTTATTCATAAGATTAAAAGATTTCATATGTCTGAGAAAGGCATAATTTCAGAAAAATTCTAATGCCCTTTTTTCAGGATCTGAATGGTTCCCATATGTCAGATGGTACTTCCTTTATTCCATCTGAGGGGATTCTGTGGGTGTTAATCACTCCTTTTGTGCAAAATCACTTTTTGACATTGATCACACATTGAACCCATTGACAATTTGCCGTTATTCATACTCTCTCATTTGAAATAAATCGACCTATTCTGTTTTCTTATCTATTTTATGTTTAAACATTTAGTAATCCTTGGTTAAGGTCAATTGTGTGCTGTTCAAACTAACTAATTCAAAGAAATGTATATTGTGAGCTTCTGTTCGTCATGTTATTAGTTTTTATAAAGGAAGAGGTTGGTGAGAAATAGTCCAATAAGATTCCTTTATCGTCATGTAATAGTACAGACCATTACACAAAAGTGCCTTTTACCTAGACAAAGGGTCACTATTGGTGTTGCCCAGCTCCCCTTTAAGAGAGAAAGAGAAGCAAAAGAGAGTCCCTTCAGAGTCACTTCAGAGTCTGTGGATTCGCCTCCAAAGCTCTCGCCACCTCTGGAACTGAACAGACATCGTCCAATCCATCGGCAACCCAAGGTCCAAACCTCCAACACAATTAGGAAGCTGACAGCACCTGAGACCTATCAGGAGCCAAGTCCGGCCTCTCGAATCCCAGCTCTGATACCTGGTTCCCATGAGCCAGTCTCCAGCTGCCCGCAGCTCGTGCAGGTATCCCAACTGCAAGTTCCCATTAGAACAATAGGACTTGCAATATTACTTAGACAGTTACTATTTAATTTTATGTCACATAATAAAAAGATGGAAAAGACAGAAGGAACTGTTCATATCTGCAGAGAAAATGTTTATTCAACTCAGCTTACAAAGGTTAAAGTCCAGCTGGTAACCTTCTGGAGGTAAAGGTGTGGCAATTAATGCCATTTAAGCACAATGTCTCAGCTGATCCGTGCTGTGTTAAATTTAAATTTAGGCATGCAGCATGGTGACAGGCTACTTCAGCCTACAAGTCTGTGCCACCCAATTTACTCCCAATTAATCTACAACGCTGGTACATTTTGAACGGTGGGAGGAAACCGGAGCCCCTGGGGAAAACTCACGCAGACAAGGGGAGAACATACAAACTCCTTACAGACAGAGTGAGATTCGAACCCCAGTTCCGATTGTTGGCGCTGTAAAGATGTTACACTAACTGCTCCGCCAATCGTAAAGCAAGATATAAAATTAAAAACTGCTGGCCAATGATATCACCAACAGTTCTCCCTGTAGAAATGCTTAACAGATATCAGATTTATTGTCAGAGTACGTACATGACATCACATACAACTCTGAGATTCTATTTCTTGCAGGCATGGCAGAATTACCACTTATTGTTCCTGCAAAAAAAAGTATTCAATGTACACATGCAAACAAATGACAAAATGTAAACAAACTGACTGTGCAATAGAGAGAGTGAGTAAAGATCAATAAAGGGCAAAAGAAAGAGTCCTTAAATGAGGCTCTGATTGAGTTTGTCGTTGAGGAGTCTGATGGTGAAGAGGTCACAGCTATTTGTGAACCTGGTGATGAGAGTCTTGTGGCACCGATACCTCTTTCTTAATGGGATCTGCAAGATCAGAGCGTGTGGTGGGTGTTGTGGATCCTTGATGATTGCTACTGATTTCTGATGACAGCGTTCCCCTTAGATGTTCTTGATGGTTGGGTGGATTTCCGCTGTGATGTGGTGGTCTGTGTTAGCTATTTTTGCGGGGCTTTCCACTCAGGGGTATTTATGTCCCAATTAGCCTTAGTATAATAATAGTATGTTTTAATAAAACTTGTTAAAATGCATTTAAAACTCAAATGCAATATTGCCGATGCCTTCTATGCAAACTTCAAATCCAATGGTTCTCAACTTGTTTCTTTCCACTCACATCCCACTTTAAGTAATCCCTATGCCATCGGTGCTCTGTGATTAGTAAGGAGGGATGTGAGTGGGAAGGGAGGTTGAGAATCACTGCAATTTTTACTGAAATATTTAGCTTGAGAAAAATTGTCATTGGCCCATTTCCTTTGGAGTTCAGAAACTGCGCACATAACGAATCAATGAGGTACGATTAAAACAGTGGTTTTCAAACTTTTTCTTTCCACCCACATCCCACCTGAAGCAATCCCTTACTAATCACAGAGCGCTGATGGCATAGGGAATACTTAAAGTGGGATCTGAGTGGAAAGAAAAATAGTTAAGAAACACTGTATGAATCAGCTCAAACAAATACCAAGTTAGTGAGGTTTAGTTGACGAAATGAAGTTTGTAACCTAATTAAGAGATTGAACCTTTGAACGTCCAGCAACACTCAGTTCTTCAATTTATTGAAAGCAATTATGGTGGACTGCAGGGGCATGTCATTGGAATGTCTGTGTGTCTTGGCAATTGAACTGAACTGGGTAAAAGAGGTCAAGTGGTGTTCAAAAGACTGCTGATGTTTAAATGCAATGTGAGGCATATTTCTTCCAAGTCCTTATAATGAAAATGGAACAGTGGGCATTTGTGGTTGAGTTGAAGAGGTGCCTCGGCAACACCTTCTTTACAAGATAATAAAGCTCTAAATATTGTTCCTTTCCAGTGAATTTAAAATTTGAACACTTAACATGCAGCGAGCAAAATCCTTTGGCATTGACCTGTGTATTACATTATGTCTCAGAAATGGGTTGTAAATTAGTTTCGGAGACAAATTAATTTTCAAAGATGCTGACCCTTTTACAAAGGCTTTCTCAGCATAAAATGCAAACGCAATTGGAATGTAGATTAAAAGTACTCAATCATCATGGAAATGGACCGGGCTTCGCGACAGTCAATCTTTTCCACTGGTATTTACAGCTGCCATTATTTCATAATGAGATTTGTCCACAGGCTATGCCTCCACATCACTTCTTCTTTCTTGCAGTGGTTGGGGATTTGCATCGACTTTCCTTCTGTAGATATATTAACCTCATTTGCGTCTGGCATCTTAGATTGATGGGTTTTCTGCCCACACTCTCTTGTCCATTTGAGGCTTGCTCTGAGCACACCCAGACTAGATACATTGCTTTACACTTCTGCAGTTACCAGGGGGAGCTTTAGTGACTTTTTTCAAATGCTAATATCGCTGAGGCTTGTGGGCTTTTTAACCCTTTTGTGAATGATCTCACAAGCATATTGCAATATATATTTGCTGAACTGATGTGATGTATTCAGTTGGTTAAAAGTAGACTATCCGGAGAAATTGAGAAAAAAAATCAAGTTCATTCAAATCCTCAGAAATAATTTAAGACTATTTTGAACAAAGATAGTGGAATGAGGTAAGATGCTCCATAAAAAAAAAAAGAAAGAGGAATAACTTTCATGTATTTTATCAGATTGAGGCTTTTTAAAGTGCTTTAACCCAGTTCAGAGATGAATTGCACAACTGACCATTCCATGTCTGGTATTAATCTGAAGAACTTCTGATCATATTAGAAGTGGATTTCTGTTGTTTGGTCATTATTATGAATATTCGGTTTAACTTAAAATTTAACATTTTAAAATTAAATCTAGTTACAGTATGGTAGAAGCCAATTCCAGCCATTTAATCCCATGCTGCCCAATTTCACCCAAATTGACCTGCCAACCAGGACATTTTGGAGGGTGGGAGGAAACCAGAGCACTCAATGAAAAACCACGCAGACAAGGGGAGAATGTACAAAGCGCCGTATTCAAAGCCAGGTTGCTGGCCCTCTAATAGCATTACGCTAACCATTACACGAGCCATGCCACCCACCGTTTTATATTTATCTCAGAAGAAGCTTTGGGTTTTGCCTTCTCTCTTACTCAGATTCAAATTCCAGGGTGTCAGCATCTCTGAGGATCTGTCCTGGAGCCTCCAGCTTGATGCAATCACAAAGAAGGCTCGCAAGAAGCTGTACTTTGTGAGATGTTTGAGGAGATTCGCTATACCACTGAAGACTCTCGTAAACTTCTCCAGGTGTGCTGTGGAGAGCATTCTAGCAGGTTCCATCACTGCCTGGTATGGAGGCGCCAACTCTCAGGACAAAACAAAATTCCAGAGGGTTGTTAACTCGGCCTGCAACATCACAGGCACCAGACTTCGCTCCATCGAGGACATTTGCATAAGGCCGTGTCTTAAAAAGCAGCCTCTATCCTCAAAGACCCCCACCACCCAGGTCACGCCCTCTTCACTCTGCTACCATTGGGGAAAAGGTACAGGAGCCTAAAGACGAGCACTCAGCGGCACAAGGACAGCTTTTTCCCCCCCCGCCATCAGATTCCTGAATATTCAATGAACCACAGACCCTGGCTTACTTTTTGTGCACTGTTATTTTTACCGATAGTAATATTGTAAGATGGCTATAATATGACGCTGCCGCAAAACACCGAATTTCATGACTTGTTCATGACGATAAATTCTGATTCTGATTTAAAAATGTAACCCCATAATTTTAAACATTGACCGCTGGTATTTTGATTACCCACAAGAGGAAGTAGCATCCTTGATAAGATCTTTTGGGGTCTAAACTTCTGCTGAGATAAGCTATCTTCCCTCATAAGGCAATCTGCCCATTCCATTATTAATGTAATGAATCTTCTCTGAACTGTTTCCAATACTTGTCTTTTAATAAGCAAACCAATATTGTACACACTGTTCGAGATATTTCAGAAACATAACTTCACCATTTTACTATTTAATTCCCCTAGCTATAAGCAGTAAGTGTTTGTAATTAATTTGTAAATCTGTGAATTATATACTGGGGCATCAATATCTCTCTCTGTATCTCTACAATCTTACTATTTATTTAGTCTACCTTTATTTCATTTCACTGTCAAAATGCAATTTTATCTTTTCGCACTTAATATTCCATTGTCAAATCTTTGCCACTCTTTGTTGGCCATTAATAAGCATTTTGTGACAGTATTCAAGCTAATTGAGAAGACATTAAATCCAAGTTTGAAATTGCCTTCACACCACTTAAATGTCATTGAAACATGAACTGGTGTTGAAGCTGAAGCCAAATTTCACTCCAAATCCTTAATGCTTATCCCTCTTTAGTTATTTTACCAGCCAAGTGAGGACATAAAGATTAACATCTGCTTTGCTTGGCGTGATTTCAATAAAGCGGCCTGTAAGCTAAAATTTATACCACCATTGTCAGGTTGATCATTTTGCAGAAGTTTAGTTCTATCTGAAATATATGTTTCGAACAACGAGAATAGATCATGAATATTTGGAATTAACTTTAACATAAATTGTAATGTAAACTATTTTGTGTATAAATAAGGTGGCACATTTAATGTAGCAGTGCAACACACTTACAGTGCCAGTGACCCGGGTTTGAATCCGCCGTTGTCTGTAAAGAGCTTGCATGTTCTCCCAGGATTTGCTTGAGTTTTCTCCCACCTTTCCAAACGTATGGGGATTGTAGGTCAATGGGGTGTAATTGGGCAGCATGGGCTCATATTGTGTGTCTTAAAAAAAATAATTTCAGTTCAAACCCTACTAAACCTCACAAAACTTGTCTGGTGTTCACATTTTTCACAGCATAACTTGCATGAAAATATTTTAGAAGAAAGTAAAACTTATAAAATAAAATTTAAAAACACAATAGAGTTATTGAGTCATCAAATCTTACAGCACGGAAACAGGCCCAGCTTGTACATGCTGAACAATGTGTTATCCCACTTCAGTCAGTCCCATTGCATGCTCTACCCCTCCAAGCTTTTCCCATCCATGTAATTAACCAAGTATTTTCGAAAGAAAGCTAACGTATGTGCCTCTACCACTTTGTCAGCCAGCTTGTTCCATACGATTACTATCCTATGAGTGAAAAATATCTCTTCACATCCCTTTTAAATCCCAACCCCTCACCTTATAGGTATGTCCTCTCATCTTAGATCCTCCTACTTTTGGAAATGAACTCTCATCATTCACTTTATCTATACTCTTCACGATTTTATTGATCTCAGTAAGATCCCTCTCAAACTCCCACACTCTAATGAAAAGAGGCCGAGTTTTTTTTAGACTCTCACATGAACTCCACTTACCTTCTCTCTTTCTCTTTCTTCTCTTTGGCTTGGCTTCGCGGACGAAGATTTATGGAGGGGGTAAAAAGTCCACGTCAGCTGCAGGCTCGTTTGTGGCTGACCAGTCCGATGCGGGACAGGCAGACACGATTGCAGCGGTTGCAAGGGAAAATTGGTTGGTTGGGGTTGGGTGTTGGGTTTTTCCTCCTTTGCCTTTTGTCAGTGAGGTGGGCTCTGCGGTCTTCTTCAAAGGAGGCTGCTGCCCGCCAAACTGTGAGGCGCCAAGATGCACGTTTTGAGGCGTTATCAGCCCACTGGCGGTGGTCAATGTGGCAGGCACCAAGAGATTTCTTTAGGCAGTCCTTGTACCTTTTCTTTGGTGCACCTCTGTCACGGTGGCCAGTGGAGAGCTCGCCATATAATACGATCTTGGGAAGGCGATGGTCCTCCATTCTGGAGACGTGACCCATCCAGCGCAGCTGGATCTTCAGCAGCGTGGACTCGATGCTGTCGACCTCTGCCATCTCGAGTACCTCGACGTTAGGGGTGTGAGCGCTCCAATGGATGTTGAGGATGGAGCGGAGACAACGCTGGTGGAAGCGTTCTAGGAGCCGTAGGTGGTGCCGGTAGAGGTCCTCTGCCACTTACCTTAACCTGGCACAAATGGAAAACTCTTCTGTACCCTTTCTAACTTCATAATATCCTTTCTCTGGTGAGGCAAACAAAGCTGAACACAATATTCCAAGTGTAGCCTCACCAACACCTTGTATAACTACAACATGACAACTCAACACATGTATTCAATACCTTGATTGATGAAGATAAATATCCTAAACACTTTCTACTCTACTCCATCTACCTGTGCTACCATATTTAAAGAGCTATGTACTTGTGTCCCCCAGGTCCCTTGGCTCCATAACACTCTTTACGGCACCACTGTTAACAAAATCCTACCCTGGTTCAGTATTCCCAAATGCATCATCCCAGATTTTTCTTGAGTTAAACTGCATCTGCCATTCTTTCACCCAGTTGCCCATCTGATCTTGATCTTGTTGCAAACTCAGGTAACCTCCTTCTTAGTCTACTGTAGGATTTTGTCAGTGGAGATAAGTGTTTGATAGAAAGTTCTTGATGAGAAGCTGGTGACTGGATATTCCTTTTCATTTCTACTGAGTCTCCTGAAGATGCTGTGAAAATTTTAGTGATTCAGATTAACAAAGAGCATTAATAAACAAAATAATTTACAGGACAAAGGTGTGCCTTTTATCATAAAGGTAAATCAATTATGCACAGTTCTACACATATTTAGGATTAGTCACATCTATAATTCTTAAAGGGGTACAGATAAAATATTAAACAGTTCAGATACGTTTCGTCCTCTCTTTCATAAAAAGAAAAACAAATAGGCATCTGATGTAAACAAATTGTCCTGTCCTGTCTCTGTAAAAATTATTTTATTGAGAGATACAGCACGGTAATGGGCACTTCAGGATCATGAGCTTATGCTGTCCAAATACACCCATGTAAGGAAGGACTTAGACATGAAACATTGATTATATACCTCCTATGAATGCTGCAGGACCGGCTGAGTTCCTCCAGCATTTCTGTGTTTTTATTACAATCACAGCGTCTGCAAACTTTCGTGTTTCACTTCACTATATTTTTGGAACAAGAGAGGAAACAGCCATTGAGTTTGAAGTAACTTCCTGTTGCATCATTAGGGTCTTGGTTGGGTGGTTCTTTGTCAGGAACCTCACCACCATCAGCTCCAGACCACACAAGCTTCTCCACCCCACAAGGTGACAATCCATGGAGAAGATCACTTCAAGTATCAGTTTGATATATTTCTAATCTACTACAAAGACAGTCACTAAATCAACAAATATATAGGTTTATTACTTTTAAAGAGCATCTCCCAACAGGTTACTGTAATCTTGCTGTAGATTGGCCACACATTGTCTCAGGATTGATGGCCTGCTTCAGAAGAGCTACACATTGTTTTTAGGTCACTTTTCCCTTTGCAACTTTCTGGTGCACATATAATGTTTGCAGTGAGTGAGCCCTACACAGGATTTAGCACATTGACTACCAGATGTGTGGTGTTTAACTGGTGCTCTGCAGGGCCGGATTACACTAGTGTGGGGCCTAGAGCATATGTTATAAAGGGGCCCTAAAAGAATTTTTAAATACACATAAATATTAAAACATCTAGTAGTTTAAAAGAGAGAACCAAAGGGGAAAGTAGGATATCAAATGCCAAGAGAAGCTAAATTCAGAGGAGAGAGATGAACTCAAAGCAATAAATCTTTGGAAATGCAGCCTCACGCATTTCATGAATGGGTACAAGCTGAAGCAGGTTTCAAGAGGAGTCGATGGCTGGGTAAAGGGGAGTGGTGGCAGAGTGAAGGACAAAGAGTTTTCAGCCGGCTCTCTGGGGGTGGGCAACAGAAACTCCAGCAAAGAGGCTTGTCAGATGCTCTGCAAGAGGCTTGAGACCTGCCTGGCCATCGGGACCAGCGCCCGTCCCTGTTCTTGCTCCAGGGACGAGAGCAGAGGCCAGTCCACCGAAATGTTGGGCAGTGCCTCCTTGGAGCATTGAATCAAGAACCCCCAAGGACAGCATCGATGTGGATTCCCGCGGTAAGTGAACGTAACGGCATCAACAGCTTATGTTTTAATTCCAAATATCGCGTCCTGGTCTTAAAATGAGCTGCTGTATTATTTTTACACATATTAACAAAGAAACCTTCATCAATGGGCAGACCCCTTGCCGATAAAGAGTATATAAATGGGAAGTTCAATTCGAGATTCGTCCTGGCAATGAGTTTGGAAGTGAAATGGACAGAGCCTGCTTCATGTCAGCATTACCACTGGAGTTCTCGCTGATTAATGATTCCGCGAGCAAAATTAAAAATCAAAGCAATTAAGCAAAACAATTTCTCTTCTTCATTTGATTATTATCACTCATTGGATTTTTTTTGATAACTGGTTTTAAATTGGAGTGGACTTCTTGATTCTTTTGCATCCATGCCTTTCTCTTAGATGTTTATTATCCGTTCTTTGATTGGGGGTTAAAAACAACTGTGATGTGTATATATAAAAACTCCAGTATGTGAATAGAGCAAGTGTGGTAAGAGAGCGGGGCACGTAGCATAGAGCGATTACCATAATCTAACCCTAATCCTAATTCTGCCACTGCATAGCCATCCAATTCTGTCTGTTGTGTTTCAATATTTGTGAAAATAAGTGCTCTTTTCTTCCCAGGCTCAGGACATTTCTTTTCCAGCTGTTCATGTTGCCAACCACAAAACATGCAACATCTGAACCACTTTGTTGTACTTTGCCTGATTTACCTTTGGTCACACACTTCGCCCAAATAATCTCCTTCAATTGGCCATTCAACATAGCCAGCCTGTCTTTGGATACCTCCACAGTTTTGCATGTCTGTGTGTAATTAATTCCGTCTCACGTGGTCGCCACCAGCTGAACATCTGGATTCTACAGATAATCTGATCTCTGATGAGAAAGTCTTTTAAAACTGCAGAACAGCGGTTACCTTCGCATTAATAAGAAAATATCAAAGGATTTTCCCTGTTGCTGCCTGCAAACAAAGAATCAATAATGGTCAACTGTTTCCTTACCAGGTGGGTTGAAATGTGCTTGTAATTCATCTGGTGCATTCTCCAGGGTCTCATATGAGACAATGTTCTCCCCTTGTGACCAATGAATTACCAGAACATCTTAATGTTCATCTGCTCCCATTTATCTGCAATGGCCAGCTCAATATAAAGGGTAAACTCTTCCCTCTGTTGTCTCCATTCTTTACGTAGGTCCATTGCCTGGAGATCTAGTGAATTAACCCTTTGGACCCTGCCCATTTTTAACTTTTCATAATATAGACACCAAACTGGGTCCATGGGTAAACTACAGTATGAACCAGCTCGTGGTTGGGTATAAAACCAGTCTCCAAAAACAGAGACACAGAGTATATACACTTGTTGGGAGTCCCTGAAAACAGGGACATGGAGTCAAAAGGGTTGAACATTCTTATATCTCACACTTTGTTCTATTTCAGTCAACCAACTCGTTGACTCTTGAAAGTTATTTTATTTCAAAGGATCCATATCCATATTTCAATGTTTTGGGTCAGGCATGGCATCCAAATTTTATGATTTCATGGAATAAGAAAGAGAAAATGCTGGAAATAGTAGGTCTTGCAACATCTGTGGAAAGAGAAAAAGAATAAAATAAATGAGGATATTGGTGTGAGAGGTTCTATATCACTTTAAATGCCATTGATTCAAAATTCCCTTCTAGCTTTCTCAAGAGATAATGAGTTTTTAAATGTATGGTTTTGTAAGGGGATTTTAAAAGTTGAGGATTGTTTTGAAAGAGGTCAATTAATCTCATTTGATCAATTGAGAAATAAATATGATATACCACATAATACCCTTTTTGTTGTTTTCCGTTAAGAGCATATCTGAGGGATAAACTTGGGTCATCTATATTTTTGCGTTCTGGTTCTGAAGTAGAACTCCTAATTAGAGGTGAGATTATTGAAAAATATACTTCTTTGATATATTTGTTGCTTCATGTGGGAACTCCTAAGTTTGGACTACATAGATCCAGGCAGAAACGGGAAACAGATTTAAATATTACAATAGATCATCAAATTTGGGAAAATTTATGTAAGGACTGTATGTGCGATATCGATTAGTTCAATACATTTTTTTACACCAATTATACCTTACACCACATAAGTTGAATAGATTGAAATCAAGTTTATCAGATTAATGCTTTCGGTGTGGTCAAGAAGTAGGATCATGTGGTCTTGTCCCAATGTGAGGCCTTTTTGGCAAATTTATGTCATATTTTTGAAGTCTTGATTTATTTTTATTAGTTAATATTGAGGGTACAAGACCAAAATTTCACTGATCACTTTATCAATTGGAATTTGTTAAATTAGCATTCGCCGTAGCAAGGAAATATATTTCAATTATTTGGAAATCTGATGCATCTTTGAATATGTAAGGTGGCATGTTGAAATTCAAAGTCGTATCCCTTTAGAAAATATTACATAATTTAAGGAATAAATACTCTATATTTTTACAAATCTGGTACCTGTCCACCCAAATAATGGGATTAAATTTGTAAAAAATTCTCTTAAGCCTCTGGACCTGCAAGATTTTCTCCTCTATGTGGTTGTGTTAGAACTGGGGGGATGTTGTACCAGTGGACACTCTTCTCTGCAATCCAAGTCTTGATCTTTCTTTCTTTCTTCTATTTCTTTTTCTTTATACCGATAAAGGTATGTTCTATTTTATTCTCTACTGTATCTTTTAGGTGGGGTTGGTTGGGTGGGGTGGGGTGTAAACCATCATGTATGCAATCAGATTGTTTATTTTGATATTTGTATTATATATGACATTTGTTATTACTGCATGTATGGAATAAAATTAAATAAAATATCCAAAAAGAAAAAGAAAGAGAATGAACATTTCAGGAGGGAAACTTTATTAAAGCCAGTTCATCTGATTCAATTTCTCATAATCTCCCTCTCTCTAAAATACAAAAAAGTGACTCAAATTAACAAGGATACTTTATTAAACAGAAAAACTTAGAGAGCGACGTGCCTAATTTCTCTATTGCGTGCCCCTATTGAAGGTAGATAAGTTCTGTTCAATTCTGCCATGTAATTAATGGGCATGTAATTGACCAGGCATGAAACATAATGGGCATGTGATGTAAAAGGCATGTAATGTCGGACCTCAGGGTGGAGGTAGAGTAGGATTTGTCATCTCTTATGTGGTAGCAGTGCAAGTAGCATTGCAGATAGCATCAGCGACCAGGGTTCGAATTGGTCGCTCTCTGTAAGGAGTTTCTATGTTTCCCCCCCCCCACAAGATTTTCCATGGGTGCTCAGGTTTCCTCCCATCCTCCAAAAAAACGTACGGGGTTGTGGGTTAATTGGGTGTAATTGGACGGCACAGGTTCCAATGACTGGAATCGGCTTCTATTGAGTTGTAAATCAATTTTTAAAAATAAAAATAACGGGTTGAATTTTTAATATTTGGAAAGCCACAGCTACTAACACAAGATGCAAACTAGTCAAATAATTTATTTGTAGCTTTCATAAGATTCCAGGGTTGCCGGGCTGCATAGAAAAGAAAAACAGCAGATGCTGGAATCTTGAGCAAGCAATGAGGAACTCAGATCAAGCAACATCCATGAGCAGAAATGGTCAGTTGATATTTTTGGTTGGGACTGTTTCTTGAGCCAGGTCTTGCCCATTCTTAGCAGATAAAAATTCTCGACCAGCATATAAGCAAACCATCACATTCTGTGTGTTGGGTAATTTGTGATGTGGATTCGGTTTTAAATTGAAGGATGTGCAAATGTTGCCACCTGTGAGAGTAACCTTGTGATGTTGTGTATTATGTTGCTGGATGCAAATATACATCAGTTAAAGAGGGCAGCCCAAATGTGGCTGTTGTCAGGTTGATTTTGTTACCTTTAACAATTGACATGATCTACCAGGATCGTGGTCTGAAGAGGGTGCGCAAAATCATTAGGGGGCCACATGGCATCTTTCAGCTGCTCCCATCGAGGAAGAGATCCAGGAGGATCAGAGCCAGCACCACCAGGCAGAGGAACAGTTTCTTCCCACAGGTCGTGAGGACGCTGAGTGACCACAGGAACCACTCCCACTCACCATCCAAAGTCTCATATTTATGAAACAATATTTATTTATTTATTCAGCGAAATGAATTCTTGTCCTGCCTATGTATTGTTTGTATATGTGTTATGTCTGGTTGTGTGTCTGCATGTTTTGCACCAAGCACCAGAGAACGCTGTTTCATCGGGTTGTACTTGTTCAAACAGATGTCAATAAACTTGACTATTAACAAATTAAATTAAATGTTATTTACAGCACCAGAGAAGCCGATTCTGGCCATTTAAATCAGAGCACCTAGGGAAAACCCATGTCTCCTTGGGGTGAACGTACAAACTCCTCACAGATATTGACGGATTCGACCCAGGTCGCTGGCGCCGTAATAGCATTATGCTAACCGTTACACTAACTGTGGCACAATATGGTCCAGCTGATGCTATTCAAGATTTTAATGGGAATAATGGAAGTTATGGTAATATTTTTAAAATCATTTTAAACTCTGTAAATATCTCTCTACATCAGCCATTCTCAATGGGTGCCCTATGGTTTCCCTCCCCCACCCACCCTACCCCACTCCAGGGGCCACTGAAAATTTAAGCAAAAACCTTGTTTTTCACTTCACATAAGATCTTTTTTTTAAAATTATGTAATCAGTAGGACAGAAGTACTGAAGAAACCAAAACCTGGCTGCTTCACAGGGAAGGGGCCCCATAAACTTTGAGCGGCATCCTAAAGGGGGCCATAGCTGAAAAAAAAAGATTGAGAATGGCTGATCTACACGATGTAAATGCACCAGAAATATCAAACTCTACACATCACACCCAACACTGCAACAAGAAAACTAGTTGTACATTTTTTTGACACATGATATTGACGTGCATTAATTTGGATTTTTTTCTCTCTATGTTATGAAGTATAATTTGCTATATCACAAAAGTTGATTAAATGTTGACTCTTTAATTTGTTTGATAAGCAGTCAAACAGAAAAGAAGTTGGGGAGAGTATTGTCTTTGCAATATGATACAGAGGCAGTGCTTTTTGCCCTTCTAAAACGATTGGAAATGTATTCAAGCTTATCCATGTGAAGTGAAATGCTGTGATCTGTGCAAATAACATCGGAGATACTAATCATTTCTGCTCTTGAGTCCAACCAAATCTTTTTCGAAGTCATCATTGCTATCAACTGACCTTCCTATTGGAAGAGATTAGGAAGAGGAAGTGAAGTGGTGTTTGCTCCTATTCACATGCAGATATGGAGGAAAACGCCAGTTGGTTCTCAAGCTGCTGATGTACAAGTGGAGCATCAAGGCAGTAGATGGAGTATTAAAAGTACTTACTGGGATGCAGAGCTCCCCTGATCAATTAAATGATGATTCAAGAGGGTGCTGAGGGCGAAAAAGGCTCCCAAAAGGCCTCAGACACTGAAGGCTTTGTAATCGTATTAAAGGTATGGATCTGGAGCTCAGGTTGTTAATGGTTTGATCTGGACTCTTTGCTGCCTCATAGACTGAAGGAGTTCAGGAGGCGAATACATGGACACACAGTAGCCCCTTTCTCACTGGCACCTTGTCCCAGTAATTGACGGTCAATCAACCAGTTAACGGTCCAGTATGAAAGCTCTTTAATCGGCGTGTCGGCGTCATCAGATGCCAGGATGATACTATCTAGGTAGGTAGTATCATCCTTGGCATTTGATGATGCCTACGTGCTGATTAGCCCAGTGTGAAAGGGGCATAGTGTATCCTGGGATAAAGTAGTGACGAGTGCAGGATATTGAAGGAAACAAAAGGTTGAAAAGAAGGTATAAATTTTGCTGGCCTATATAAACCTTTATAAATGTCTAAAGGACCGTGGGAAAAGCGCAGCAGGAGAGAGAGATGGTAGTTCTTCCATTCCAGAATTCCATGGGGCAGAGAACCCCCTTCATGATTGCTCCGTGTATACAGTCTTTTCCCTGCTGCATGTAATTCTGGGAGGGCAGGTCTGCCATCGCTCTTTTCCATGGTTTTTAGAAATGGTGCGCTATTGCCTCTAGGACTTTCCCACGGTGTTTATAAATTGTGCAGTTATACTTTCTCATGGTCTTTTATAAAATTATAAAGGTTTATATAGGTCAGGACAACAGAAGTGCTCATACTGTGCTGTATATAATGCTTAATTATGTTATAATTAGGCATGATTAATTTTGTTTAAGTACAAGATCATAATACATTGATCAGGATTTAGGGCATGTCCACCATCGCTCGATGCTTCTGATGAATGTGAATGGACACAGAGAACCAATTAGCTGTGGTGAAGTGTGAGAGGCAAAAAACTGTTTCCTTAACTGGTTACTGAACGGTCAATCTACTGTGTGATAAGGGCTTGTGACTTTGAAGGGATTCTCTTTTGCTTCTCTTTTTCTCATAATGTAAGGAGCCACGGGTGACACAAATGGTGACTCTTTATCTACCCAATGGCAGGCAGAATAAAGGAATCTTGAATCTGATCAATGGCCAGTTCCAATTCAAAGTTTCATTACCCTACTCTACCTCCAGCCTGAGATCTGATAATTACAAGCCTTTTACATTACATACCCATTACGTTTCATGCCTGGTCAATTACATACCCATTAATTACTTGGCCATTACATTACTTGGTATGTGCCCCTTACATGCCTATTTCATCAAGCTCAGTTTACCAAGGTCATATCTGCTACTGTCCAAAACTTAGCAAACTGGGAATAATGACACCTCGTCAAAATTTAAATAAAAACTCCTGTTGCTGACGAGACAGCAACAATGGAAAGAAAACATTAACGTTTCAGGTCAAAGATCCTTTGTTTGAGAGAAAGTAAGATGACAAGAATTTTGGAAGGAACAGTTTGATAAATGCAAAGTATAGTTCTGCTACAAAGTTGGACTACCAGCTGTCCTTTGAAACCTGTGACACTGAAGTGTTATAAAGCAGTTCAATCTGAAGCAGTTTATTCTCAGTGAGAAAGATGAGATTCATCAATATCTGTAGGTTCCTTGTCCCATTTCAGCAGTAGTAATGACAGTTTTCTTTTTAAATGAGTACATTTTACATTTTGAAACATGAAATCTGAGTGAGATGGGTGGGTGACACATGCAAGAATTTTGGATAAGTTTTCTTAGATGGAAGTTTAAAAGACAAGGATGTGTATAAACCACCACCAAAATTACGTAGAAAATGTGGATTTATTCCTTTTTTTCATACAGTAAGCATTGGCTGCCTTTTGTATTAATTTCCAGTCAGATTCCTGGGAAACAAATATGAAATTGGTTAAATGTACATGAAAAGCTAAACTTTGAGATTCATTTAATAAAAGGTGTGCATTAAGAGGAGGAGGGACCTAGCACTCTACTGGATGTGTGGCCACTCTCCCATCCACACCTTCCCCGCACCCACCCCCACACCCCCGCCCCCATCCCTCCCATGTACCTACCAGACCTGATCAAGAACTCTGCAGCAAGTACCTCTCTCTCTGCAAGCTGAAGGATGCAAAGGCCACAACGTGTACAGTAGCTCTGATGTGCAGAGTATAAAAAGGCTTCAAGCAGTCATGGAACCTTTCACTGTGAGAAGGAAACGGGAACAACAGTACATGCAATTTGGGCATGTGAGAAAGTGGAAAAGTTTTGGGAAGATCTAAATCAGGTATTAAATAAAATCACAAAAGCAACATACCAAAAAGTCCAGTGATCTAAGTAATATAAGAAGTAAAGAACTAGGCCTTGATTTGGATGAAGCACAAAAAAGATTTATTATGATAACCTTAGCTGGAGCAAAAAAATGTATAATGTCAACCTGGAAATCAGAAGAGAGCTTGAGAGTACAGCAATGGTACATAGAAATGAATAAATGTATTCCATTGGAAAAAGTAACATATAATTAAAAAAATAAAGTAACAGTATTCGAACAAATTTGGGAACCGTACATGGAACACAATAGAGAGGGCCTACCGTGGACCTCCACCCCCTAAAATGATAGAATGAGAAGAAGACGAAATGAACTGACCCAGTGTGTAAATGTAGATGATACAATCTTCTTATTGATTTTCATTGTGTGATGACATTGTTTAATGGGTTTATTGTATTGTATATGTTGAATGTTGAGTGGGTAGGGAGGGGGGGTGGGAAGGAGGGAGGGAAGGGAGGGGGAAAAAGGGGAGAAAATGACACTGTGTATATTCAAGAGGGAAATGTTTGTGTGTATTTTAGTTAATATGGTTCATAGTGTGAAAAATTTTAAAAAAATTTTAAAAAGCTAGTTTTTCTCTGCTTGTTTGGGAAATAAAGGTTATTTTTTCTATTCTTTTGTTGTGGTAATCTTCTGACATTTTCTATTGACCATTTAACTACTTATAACAATGTTTAACAACTTATAATAACATTAACAATGTTTAATAATGTTTAATAAACTTTGGAAAACTAAAAAAAAAGCATTCATGGAACCAACAGCAGTGACATTTCAAGTGTCCTGAGTGTTGAGAACTGAGACTGGTAGATATGGTTTGCATTCTGGTGTCAGAATGGAATCTCCAAGCATCTAATTTAATAAATATGAACAATCCAATGCGGAGATATGATCTCTGCAAGAGCTATGGTTGGAGTTGGTTTAAATAACTCTTTATTGAATAATGCACACAGAAAAGGAGAGAGGTAAGAAAAAGAAGCAGGAGGTAAAGGAAGATTAGTTATGCAGGGTGGAGTAGGATATAATGTGTTCCTCTTTCTTACAGGAGGATCTGAATACAAGACTAAGGAAGGCTTATCACAGATGCTTAGGGTCTTGCTGAGACTTCACTGAAATACTGAGTGCAGTTTTGGTCACCTTGACTAAAGATACACCTGCCATAAAAGATACACAGTGAAGAGTCACTAGAATGGTTGAAGAGTTTTTGGTGTGAATACATATTCAATAGATACAGAGTCTACTCCCTAATGTTTAGAGGAATGAGAGGAAGGTTCACTGAAATTTATTTGGAAATTTTTTAAATTTATGTGGAACTTCACAGGTTAGTTGCAGGGAGGATGATTCCTCTGGTTGCAGGGTGTAGAAGCAGAGGACACTGCATAGGATAAGGAATCAGATGTTTATCAACAAGAGGAGGAGAACCTTCTTCATTAAAAAGGTGGAGATTCTCTAGAATTTTCTATCCCAGACCACTGTGGAGTCTTAGTGGTGGACTTCATCCTGAGATTGATAGCTCTAATGTTGAGAGAGTTGCTTGGTGAAATGCCTTTTTTCAAAACTGTTATTGGATGACAGAATAATTTTTGGCTTAGAGTGGTTGAGACAAAAACAATTATATATTTTAAAAATGGAATAAATATTTTTGCTTAAAGGGTTTGTTTTGGATAACTATAGCAAAGAATCACCAAGAAAGACCTTATTTATGGAACTAGAGGATTATAATACCTTGCATTATAACGGTTAGCACAACACCTTTAAAGTGCAAACGATCGGCGCTGGTGTTCGAATCCCACACTGTCTTTAAGGAATTTGTACGTTCTCCCTGTGTCTGTGTGGGTTTTCCACAGGGACTCCAGTTTCCTCCTACTGTTTGAAACATACCGGCAATGTAGGTTAATTGGGTGTAAATTGGGCGACAAGAACAAGTAAGCCAAAATGGCCTGTTACCGTGCTGTGTGTCTAAATGTTTTTAAAAATAGAAGTAATTTGATCCATGTTGGCTCTTCAGAAGAGCTATCAAATTTTTCCCACTGTCATGTTTACTGGAGAGAACGTCCAGTAAAAAGGGGCAGTATGGTGATCTTCCAACACAAAAGGTGGCATCTAAAGTCACAGCTACTGATTGTAGAAAGGAGGGTACAGCCAATATTAGGTCTGAGAGCATGTGAAGAGCTTGACCTGGTGAAAAGAATTTTCATAGTGGCTTCACTGCCAAAGATAAGTATGGAACACTCATGGAAGGAAGGATAACTACACTGGAGAAGTGATACCTAAATGTACAAAGAGAATCAACCTCATTACATAACATGAATGACCATCTGGTAAACGAGTTGGCAAATAAGGATACCTTCTTACAAATATAGACAGTTACAGGAATATCTGGAACTTGCTGAACAGAAACTGCAGCAAACAATGAAGCGATCAGAAACATAACCAGAAGTAGAAGCTGAACTTGGCCAGCGAATGCAGCTCTGACAAAGGCTGAAGAACGGCCTGGCAGCAGAGAAGAACGTTGGAGACATTTAGAGATTCAGCTTGAAGAAAAGAATCAGGAAATGAAAAGCGCCCGACAGAAAGAAAATGAATGAAGAACACAATAAGCGACTGTCAGGTGCAGTGGACAGATTGTTGACAGAGTCTAATGAGCAACTTCAGCTGCAACTAAAAGAAAGAATGGCTGCATTAGAGGATAATAATATATCGATACAAGAATCTGAACTCTGAAATTAACTTGAAGAGTCTCTTCATGATAAGGAATTGGAAAATGCAAAGCATCTTCTTTGAACTGCAAAGCTTAAAGGAGCCACCACACTAACATAAGAGGAACTGGAAACTATGTCACCCACTGCAGCAGCTGTGGCCAAGATTGTGAAGAATGAAGCTCACAGAGATGTATAATGGATATGTTGAAGCCCAAGATCAATTGCTATTGGCAAAACTGGATAATAAGAGAGTGAATAAATATTTGGATGAAATTGTGAAAGAAGTGAAGATGCTTCTGTAGCACCAGTGAGAAGAATGTGAAGGTGTGCAAAAGTCTGTGGCAAATCTCTCAGCTAAATTAGAAGATGCCATGAAAGAAATTTGCCATTTACAAAAATGCACTGATGAAAAGAATAAGCACGCTTCATTACTCAAAAGGGAGGATCAGAGATACAAAATGCAAGTATCAGATCTTTCACAGCAGAATAGGGGGCTTTTGATGGAACTAGAAGATGCACAAGGAGATTATATTTTACGTGACGATTAAGTTAGTTCTGATGACATAAGCAGTTCCTCTGAAGTGATTTCTCAGCATCTGGTGACTTATCGTAATATTGAGGAACTGCAACAGCAAAATCCACAGCTACTGGTGACTGTTTGTGATATGACCACCAGCCTACTGCAAGGGGCGATCTCTGTATCTGCAGAAAGACCACCTAAGGGGCTGACTCCACCTGGCCAGCTGTCAATCAGCCATCCTGAATATAGACCTGAGCTGGCCCCTCCTGAGTCAGTCACATAGGGAGCCACTAAGGCATGAACTGGTGTTCAGACTTTTACTGGAATAAAGCCTGTTGCACAGTCTTTTGAGTTTTGTGCTTGCTCGCTGCTGCCTCAGCGCACCACAGATGATAAACAGGAACCTCTTCATGGATTTCTGAACTTCAGCTGACTCTTGCAGATGCTCTGAATGAACTTGAACTACTTTGTGAAGTCATCAGATGCATCTGGTGGAAAGAGACTGACCACAGAATATAGATACTTTTGTTATGTAGATATACTTTTGTGCTCATGTTTTTTTTTTAAAAAGGGGATAGATATGTTATTATGCATGTAAATAAGAATTACATTTCCCAGCATGCAATCCACGCGGTTGGGCGGAAACCGTACTGGTATATATTTGCAGTCACTGGAAGTCGGTTGAAGCAGCTCAAGAAAAATAAAGTCATTTAAGTGTTAAATGACTTTAACAACACATTGATTCACCTGAGCTTTAATAGGTCCTTTTTATTCAAATAAATAAACTACTGATTAGAAGTCTAAGGTCCCTGTGCACCATTTTACAGTGACTTGCTTAGCCTAATCTACGAAAGCCTCAGCCTCCCCTATCATATGCTAAGGCTGATACAACCTAATTTGGCAGATGCTGGGTGTCGTTCTGAAGAAAGTCATACATTTGCTGAGCACAAATGTACAATGTAAAAACTAAAATGTTGTTATAAAAGAGATTCTGAAGCACATTTAAGCAGCCATAATTAATGAAAGCTGTTCTTCTTGAAAGAACAAGCATAGCACATGGTATTATTATAAAGCAAAGTACTGAAGACTCCTGAAATTGAAGTAAAATACTCAAAATGCTCAGCAGGTCAGGCAGTAATGTGAGGTAGTACTGTTTCAGCATTGAATATGGTTTGTTCTGCTTTGTTGACCCATAATTAGAGTGCATTCATGTGGAAAAGTGCAAAAACTTCCTTCTGTGGGGAGGGTCATGGGATGATTGAAATGTGCATGGCACGCAAACTTCTCCACTGATTGAGCAGCTTTTGCTTTATACCATGATCAATAGAGACAATATGTTATCCCTCAAAATTTAAGATGTATTTCTGCAATGGTTTTCTTGTAATTCAAAACACACTGACGTAGCGGATGGCACAATGCTGTTAAGCGCCAGCAACCCGGGTTTGAATATAGCGCTGTCTGTAAGAAGTTTGTACGTTCCCTCCATGTTTCCTCCAGGTGCTCTAATTTTCTTACACCCTTCAAAATAAACCAAGGTTGGAGGTCAATTGGCTGGTACGGGCTCATAGGCCAAAAGGGCCTGTTACCATGCTGTATTTATTTTAATATATATATATATATATATAAAAATTCCTCTAGAAACTATTCTGATTTGTTATCACATAGATAAGGACAATAAACAAAATGCCAAAATATAATGATTCTCATTATACACTTTCTATTATTGCTAACAGACTCATGCATCGAAGAAGAAACCGATTCCTAAGCTAATAATGAATTTCATAATTTCATTAATTGTGGCTGCTTAAATGTGGTTCAGAATCTCTTTTATAACAACATTTTATTTTTTGCATTGTACATTTGTGCTCAGCAAATGTATAACTTTCTTCAGAACGACACCCAGCATCTGCCAAATTAGGTTGTATCAGCTATAGCATGTGATAGGGGAGGCTGAGGCTTTCGTAGATTAGGCTAAGCAAGTCATTGTAAAATGGTGCACAGGGACCCTTAGACCTCTAATCAGTAGTTTATTTATTTGAATAAAAAGGACCTATTAAAGCTCAGGTGAATCAATTTGTTGTTAAAGACATTTAACTGCCTATATTGGTTCTACAATACGTCATTCTCTGACAGAAGGGGAGAAAAGGTAACTTACTTCCAAGAGCATAGGGATTACTGTTGACATTAAGATTTATTGCTTTGTTAATTGAGTGAAAATCAGCAGTAAGATCAAGAGTTGCAGGGTAAGGTGCATTTTTTAATCCGTTTATGTTCTTGATAGGAAAAGAAGCACCTTCAATATCTGTAATTAATCTTCTCAGGGGGATCAAGTGTGATTTACTTCCATTCCAGTTCTATTGGTTCTGAGGCCAAAACGGGACCCACGTAGTGGGGGCAGGAGATACTTGACACAGCATCTGGGTGGATGGTGCAGGAGGTGGTGCATGTTCTATTGTGTGTGTATAATGAAGAACTACATTTCCCAGAAGGCAATGCATACGGGTTGGCGCGGGAACAAAAGGTAGATGACAACAGAAGTCGAGCGCGGTGGGGGTTCAAGCAGCTCGAAAAATTAAGTTGTTTCTTCTTCAAGGAACAACATAATGTCAGAAGTGTGTGAGTAAGTAAGGAAAGACAATAATTCCTGTCATGGATAAGTTAAGTCCTCCTACACCGATGCAGTTTACCGGCAATCTAACTGATAATTGGTAATGCTTCAAACAGGAATTCAAAATTTATTTAAAGGCTGGTGGAATAGGGGAAATAGGTAAAAAACAGAAAGTGTCTATATTTCTACCCATGATGGGTGAAGGTGCCTTGGACATATAACCATATAACCATATACAGCACAGAACAGGCCAGTTTGGCCCTACTAGTCTATGCCGGAACAAATCCTCACCCTCCTAGTCCCACTGACCAGCACCTGGTCCATACCCCTCCAATCCTCTCCCCTCCATGTAATTATCCAGTCTTTCCTTAAATGTAAATAACGTCCCTGCTTCAACCACCTCTTATTCCACATCTGAACCACCCTTTGCGTGAAGAAATTTCCCCTCATGTTCCCCTTATAATTTTCCCCCTTCATCTCAAACCAGGCCATTGGTTTGAATATCCCCCACTCTTAATTGAAAAAGCCTATCTACGTTGACTCTCTCTGTCCCTTTTAAAATCTTGAACACCTCCATCAAATCCCCCCTCAATCTTCTACGCTCCAGAGAATCTATAACAGTTTTCAAATTGATGAAACAGCTTTCACGTTGGTCACTATGATGACAAAATTTGAGGAGTATTTTGCTTCAAGAAAAAAAAAACACAATTGAGAAATTCTTCTGTGGCCAGAAACAAGGTATGAGCTTCGACCAATACTTAGCCGAGCTTCACGCACTGAGTAAGTCCTGTGAATTTGGAGATTTCAAAGACTCACTCATTAGAGACAGAATAGTTTGTGGAATCCCAGATAAGGGGCTTAGAGAAAGACTGTTGCGTGAAAACGATTTGACTCTGGAAAAGGCTGTGAATATGTGTAGGGGGAACAGAGACCACATGAGCACAAGCTAAAGAGCCGCACAAGATAGACTCAACAGGGCATGTGATGAAAACAGAGAAGCAGAGCACCAGGAGTTTCCCAAAGCTACAGCAAAGAGGTCGGCTCAAACAGCAAATGCAGTAGGTGCGGAGGTAGACATATTCCAAAGATGTGTCCTGCTTATGGAAAGGCCTCCAATAAATGTGGGAAGAAGGAATTATTTTGCAAACTGCTGCAAAACAGGGATTCCCAAGAGAAATGTGCAAACAGAGCACAAAGAAATGGAGGAATTTTTGCGGATTCACTACAGACTATTGCTGCTGGAATCGATCGTTCCAACGACTGTGAATGAGGCAGTATTTCCATTTAAGCTCAACACAGGAGCACAGGTGGGTCTGTTACCTGTGGACGATTACAAGACCCTCACTAAAGACCAAGATTTATCCAGTGAAATTAAAAGTGACAGGCTACACTGGAGAGAACATTCAAGTCAAAGGGGGCTGGCTGTATGGTGACCTTCAAACACAAAGGGCAGCATCTAAAGTCACCGCTACTGATTGTAGAAAGGAGAGTATGGCCAATATTAGGTCAGGGTGCATGTGAAGATCTCAACCTGGTGAAAATAGTTTTCATCGTGGCTTCACAGACCGAACTTGAGCACACAACACTTAAGGAAGAGTACGCAGATGTCTTTGAGGAGATTGGATGTTTATCTGGTGTACACAAGATCACGTAGATGAATCAGTGGCTCCTGTTCACACCAAGAATGAACATGATTTGCGACTAAGGCAAGTGCTTGACATGACACGGAATGATGTCAATTTGAAATTTTAAATAAGGAGCAATGTGAGTTTGACGTAAAGACACTGACCTTCATAGGAGATGTCGTATCTGAACAGGGAGTGACACCTGATCCAAGAAAAATGTCAACCGTTGAGAAATTAGAGAACCCCAAAACCAAGGGGAGGTGAAACATTTTTTGGGGATGGTGACTTACCTGGCTAAGTTCATCCTTCATCTGTCGACAGTATCAGCACTACTTAGATTACTCCTTGAGCAGGAATATTAGTCAATCTGGTCACATGAGTAAGAAGAGTACTTCGAGGCACTCAAAAAAGTCTTAACTGAAGAGCCTATACTAAAATTTTATTATCCGGATATGTGCACCAGGATCTCAGCTGATGCATCCCATGTGGCCTTGGAACAGTACAACTGCAGCAGCATGAGGACACATGACAAGGGCCTTAACAATTGGAGAAGGCAACTATGCACAGAGGATCTTGCCAGCACTTCTGCATGCGAAAGGGTCCATCAATACATTTATGGACAAACACTTGAAGTGGAGATAGACCATAAACCATTGGTCTCAATTATGTCCAAACCACTGAATGACTGTCCCATGGGAGTACAGTGCATGTTGATAAGGCTGAAGAAATATGATGTGAAAATGATCGACACGCCAGGAAAATACATGTTTGCAGCTGATGCACTGTCTCGAGCAGTTGACAAGAAAGAAGAGAGCGAGCAAGAGATTAATGCAGAAATGATGTTGACATGATTATCACCTCATTTCCAATATCCCGGGAAACCTCAGGAAAGCAACAGAGACAGATGAAGCAATGAAAGAGCTCAATGATACAATACAAAAAGGATGACTGTCCAATGGATATTTGGGATTACTGGGAATGCAGAGATGAACAGTCAGTGTGAAAGAAGATATAGTCTTCAAAGAGAACAGGTTTGTGATTCCAGTGTTGCTCCGCATGGAAATACTCTAGAAGATACATGAAGGACATCTTGGTGAGGAAAATTGCAAATGTAGAGCTTGAGAGGTAATGTTTCTTTGGCTTGGCTTCGCGGACGAAGATTTATGGAGGGGGTAAAAAGTCCACGTCAGCTGCAGGCTCGTTTGTGGCTGACAAGTCCGATGCGGGACAGGCAGACACGATTGCAGCGGTTGCAGGGGAAAATTGGTTGGTTGGGGTTGGGTGTTGGGTTTTTCCTCCTTTGCCTTTTGTCAGTGAGGTGGGCTCTGCGATCTTCTTCAAAGGAGGTTGCTGCCCGCCAAACTGTGAGGCGCCAAGATGCACGGTTTGAGGCGTTATCAGCCCACTGGCGGTGGTCAATGTGGCAGGCACCAAGAGATTTCTTTAGGCAGTCCTTGTACCTTTTCTTTGGTGCACCTCTGTCACGGTGGCCAGTGGAGAGCTCGCCATATAACACGATCTTGGGAAGGCGATGGTCCTCCATTCTGGAGACGTGACCCATCCAGCGCAGCTGGATCTTCAGCAGCGTGGACTCGATGCTGTCGACCTCTGCCATCTCGAGTACTTCGACGTTAGGGATGTAAGCGCTCCAATGGATGTTGAGGATGGAGCGGAGCAAAGAATAAACCAAGACATTAGCCAGGCCACTGCTTCATGTGCTTCATGTGAGCAAAAAAGCGAGCACCACACCCTGTCCCAGACAGGCCGAACTTCAAAGTTGGAGTAGATTTGTTTGATTGTAATGAGAAAAGTAATATAGTAGCAACAGACGATTTTTCCAACTACCCAGAGGTAACAACACTGCAGTTGACATCTAGCAAAGCAGTCATCATTTTTATGAAAAATATGTTTTTGTGAGGCATGGAGTTCCTTGTGAAGTAGTCTCAGACAATGGTCCACAATTTTCAAACAGTGAGTTTGAGTCCTCTGCCAATTCTTGGAGGTTTTGACATATAACTTCAAGCCCACATCACCCAAAGTCTAATGGCCTAGCAGAGAGTTCTGTCAAGGTAGTGAAGAACCTCATGAAGAAAGTGTATGATAGACAAGAGGATTTCCACAGAAGTCTAAAGATTCACAGAAGGGTGCCACTACAGAATGGCCTTTCTCCTGTCCAAATGCTGATGGGTCGACACATACGGACCAACCTTCTAATGCATGAAAATCTGTTGACACCTAAAGGAACAAAACAAGGTCAAACAGGCTAAAGTGGAAGAAAAAGTAAAACTGAAACAGTATCACGATAAAACTGCAGATATCCATGTTATGTAGACATACTATTTGTTTGTGTTTTTTCTTCTTTATTTAAAAAAGGTTTTTTTCCTTTGGCTTGGCTTCGCGGACGAAGATTTATGGAGGGGGTAAATGTCCACGTCAGCTGCAGGCTCGTTTGTGGCTGACAAGTCCGATGCGGGACAGGCAGACACGGTTGCAGCGGTTGCAGGGGAAAATTGGTTGGTTGGGGTTGGGTGTTGGGTTTTTCCTCCTTTGCCTTTTGTCAGTGAGGTGGGCTCTGCAGTCTTCTTCAAAGGAGGTTGCTGCCCGCCGAACTGTGAGGTGCCAAGATGCACGGTTTGAGGCGATATCAGCCCACTGGCGGTGGTCAATGTGGTAGGCAGTCCTTGTACCTCTTCTTTGGTGCACCTCTGTCATGGTGGCCAGTGGAGAGCTCGCCATATAACACGATCTTGGGAAGGCGATGGTCCTCCATTCTGGAGACGTGACCCACCCAGCGCAGCTGGATCTTCAGCAGTGTGGACTCGATGCTGTCGACCTCTGCCATCTCGAGTACTTCGACGTTAGGGATGAAAGCGCTCCAGTGAATGTTGAGGATGGAGCGGAGACAACGCTGGTGGAAGCGTTCTAGGAGCCGTAGGTGATGCCGGTAGAGGACCCATGATTCGGAGCCGAACAGGAGTGTGTATAATCAAGAACTACATTTCCCAGTAGGCAATGTGCACAGGTTGGCACATGAACAAAAAGTAGACTACGACAGAAGTCGAGTGTGTTGGGGGTTCAAGGGCTTGAAATATAAAGTTGTTAATTTTAACCACATAAGATTGTTTTTCTTCAAGGAACAAACATAACAGTGAACATCTTCCATTCTTTTCATTAGACTCTCGTGTGCTTCCAGCAAAGAGACTCCAATATTTTTTTCTAATAAATTGCTCATTGAGCAACTGCAAATCACAATCATCCAAATGCAGTTAGAGGAATTTAATAGAAATTTGTAAACATGTGTCTCACCATTAATGATGTAATTTCTTTTTCTTCTTCCTCCCACAATTGTAGAACCAATAAATTAGTTCAAGGGAACTGCATTTCCAGCCAATAGCCACGCTATTAAAACGTGACGTTTTGATCCACTTAAACCACACCTAAGATTTTAATAAACTGGCTGATCTCAAATAAGTTGGAAAGTGGAAGAGTCTATAAATCAGTTATATTCTATAGCTGACACTTTAAAAAAGAAACTAAACATGAAATAAATCAGAGTTTGATGATATCCAGCCAGTTTTGCCAGTATTTGGCAAGGCAATTCTATTTTCCCATGTTATCTAATGTATTACATGATGACTGGGTAACATTTTTTTTGATTAGACACGGTTGGTAAAGCTGGCATATAGTTCCCCATTCTTAAAATACAACTATGTATTTTGCTGAGCTGTTGATATGAGATCAGAATCCACCTTTAGATTAGACCAAGTAACATTGATTAGTTTTCTTCCCCAAAGAAAATACAGCTGTCATTCTTTTCATTGCGTATTTGACAATTCATGATCATATTTATTTTCCCAATGTTCTGTAAACTCATAGAGAAGAAATTCATCCACAGCATTCCAAATAAATTTTGTGCTGTTGAAAATCAGCTTACTCCAGTAGAGGGCAATTTTAAGTCCATTTCTCAATGCTTCGCCCACAGTTGGGTAATCCATTTTCCTTAGTCCTTTTCTCTAGCATAAAACTTCCTTCAAATGTCACATAATATGTAAAATATGCATGCAGTACAATCTTCAACTTCACTGGTTTGAAAATTGATTACCAGTAAATTGAACTCCACCTATTTTTTGTTGTAATTCTTTATTTATCGTACTATGAACCATATCAACCAATATATTTACAGCTGCATCTCTTTAAATATTCACAGTGACATTTTCTCTTTTTTCTCCATCCCTCCCTTCCCCCTTCCCAACCCCCTCCAAAAGCAGTAAATATTGGACATATGAAATACAATAAAACAATATCTTTATACAAAAGGAATACAAACAAAAAAGACGTATCATCTACTTATTCACGTTAAATCTGATCGTGTTTATCTTCTTATCATTTCAGGTGGTGGAGGTCCTAGGCCTGCTCTTTCTGCCATGTTCCATATATGGTTTCCAGGTTTCCCCAATCATTATAACTTTGTCTTTTAAATTATATGTGATTTTTTTTCCCCAATGGGATACACTTAAACTTGTTTATATATTCCATTAATGTTTATAGTCATTTAGTCCAACGTGGCCATCTTATATTTTATTTTCACTTCTTTTCCGCCTCTTCACCACCTCCATCCCTTTTTTCTTTCCAGTGAACTTTACTGAATACATCACTCCAAAAAATCCAATTCAAATTTCTACAAATGTTGCAAAAAGAGGATTACGACAGCAACAATATGTGTTTATGTTGCACCTTTAATGTGGTACAAATGCCCAAAGATGCCAAGCCACTTGAAGAGACTTTAAGACAGGTAAATATGAGGCACAGAGAAGTTGTCAGGGTCTCACAGAGTTAGACGGTGTGGGAAGGGTGAGGGAGGTTATTCAACCAAATGAACTAGCTGATGACACCAGGATTGGAAAAAGGAGAAATCCCGGTGTGGGAAAGGGAGAGGAATGATGGGTGCAGTGGGAGAGGGAGAGGAACAGTGGGTGCAGGGTGGAAGAGGGAGAAGAGCAGCAGATTTAGGGTGGGTGAGGAGAGGTGGAGGAATGGTGGGTGCAGGGTGGGGGGGGAGGAATGGTGGGTTCAGGGTAGAGGAGGGGAGGAATGGTGTGCAGGCTGGGAGAGGGTGAGGAATGGTGGGTACAGGGTGGGAGAGGAGAGACAGAGAGAGAGAGAGAGAGAGAGGGGGGAACAATGGATTTAAGATGGGTGAAGAGAGGGGGAGGAATGGTGGGTTTAGGGTGGGAGGGGTGTTAACAGTGGGCACGGTTGGAGATAGTGGGAGAGAGGGGAACATGGGTGCAGGGTGAAAGAGGGAGAAGAATGGTGGGTTTAGGGTGGGGAAGGGAGCGGAAAGGTGGGTACAGGATGGAAAATGTGGGAGGGAAGAAGAATGGAACTTTTTTTTTATTTTTTAATTTTTCACACTATGAACCATATTGACCAAAATATACACAAACATTTCCCTCTTGAACAGTGCCATTTTCTCGCCTTTTCTCCCCTCCCTTCCCTCCCTCCTTCACCCACCCCCCTCCCCACCCACTCAACATTCAACATATATGATACATTAAACCCATTAAACAATGTCATCACACAATGAAAATAAACAAGAAATTTGTGTCTTCTACTTTTACATACTGGGTCAGTTCATTTCATCTTCTTCTCCTTCTGTCATTTTAGGTGGTGGAGGTCCACGGTAGGACTTATCTGTTGTGTTCCATGTACGGTTCCCAAATTTGTTCGAATGCTGTGATGTTATTTCTTAAATTATATGTTATTTTTTCCAATGAAATACATTTATTCATTTCTATGTACCATTGCTGTATATTCAGGCTATCTTCTAATTTCCAGGTTGACATAATACATTTCTTTGCTACAGCTAAGGCTATCATAATAAATCTTTTTTGTGCTTCATCCAAATCGAGTCCAAGTTCTTTACTTCTTATATTACTTAGATCTCTGGATTTTTTGGTATGTTGCTTTTTGTGATTTTATTTAATACCTGGTTTAGATCTTCCCAAAACTTTTCCACTTTCTCACATGTCCAAATTGCATGTACTGTTGTTCCCGTTTCCTTCTTACAGTGAAAACATCCATCTGATACTGTTGGGTCCCATTTATTTAACTTTTGGGGCGTGGTGTATAGCCTATGTAACCAATTATATTGTATCATGCATAACCTTGTGTTTATTGAATTTCTCATAGTTCCAGAGCATAGCTTTTCCCATGCTTCATTCTTTATCTTTATGTTTAGATCTTGTTCCCATTTTTGTTTGGGTTTACAGCTTGTTTCCTTGTTCTTTTTCTCTTGCAGTTTGATGTACATGTTTGTTATAAATCTTTTAATTATCATTGTGTCTGTAATCACATATTCAAAATTGCTTCCTTCTGGTAACCTCAGCCTGCTTCCCAATTTGTCCTTTTTTTTTAAATATTGATAGTTTATTAACAAAACATTTTTTTTTATTTTTTAAAATTTTTTATTTTTCACACCATAAAACACGTTAGCCATGATATACACTTTTTCATTTTCACACATATACAGTGACTTTTTCTCCCCCCCACCCTCCCTCCTCCCAAGCCACCCCCCCACCCCCCCCTCTCATCCATTTTAGGTATACAATCTAGTTGCATTAAGCCAGTCAGACAATGTTGTCATTCAACAAAAATACACCAGAAATTCTATTGAGTCCATTCTTTTCTTTTCTTCTCCTTCCATCAACTTAGGTAATGTTTGTTCCCGGTAGGTTTTCGCTATTGTATTTAATGTAAGGCTCCCATACTTGTTCGAATATTTCAATATTATTTCTTAAACTATATGTTATTTTTTCTAATGGAATACATTTATTCATTTCTATATACCATTGTTGTATTTTCAAATTATCTTCCAATTTCCAGGTTGACATAATACATTTTTTTGCTACGGCTAGGGCTATCTTAACAAATCTTTTTTGTGCATCTTCCAAGTCAATTCCAAATTCTTTATTTTTTATGTTACTTAGGAGAAAGATCTCTGGATTCTTTGGTATATTGTTTTCTGTTATTTAATTTAATATCTGATTGAGATCATCCCAAAATTTTTCTACTCTCTCACATGTCCAGATTGCATGAATTGTTGTTCCCCTTTCTTTTTTACATCGAAAACATCTATCAGATACTGTTGGGTCCCATTTATTTAACTTTTGCGGTGTAATGTATAGTCTGTGTAACCAATTATATTGTATCATACGCAGCCTCGTATTTATTGTATTTCTCATCGTTCCAGAACATAATTTCTCCCATGTTTCCTTTTTTATCTTTATATTTAAATCTTGTTCCCATTTTTGTTTAGTTTTACCATTTGTTTCCTCATTCTCCTTTTCTTGCAGTTTAATATACATATTTGTTATAAATCTTTTGATTAACATTGTATCTGTAATCACATATTCAAGGTTACTTCCCTCTGGTAAACTCAAATTGTTTCCTAATTTATCTTTCAAGTAGGATCTCAGTTGGTAATATGCCAGCGCTGTATCTCCAGTTATATTGTACTTATCTCTCATTTGTTCAAAGGATAAGAATCTATTTCCTGAAAAACAATTTTCTATTCTTTTAATCCCTTTTTTTTCCCATTTTCTAAAGGAAAGGTTGTCTATTGTAAAAGGGAGTAGCTTATTTTGCGTCAATATTAGTTTTGGTAATTGATAATTTGTTTTATTTCTTTCTACATGTATCTTCTTCCATATATTGAGGAGATGGTGTAATACTGGAGAAGTTCTATGTTGTACCAATTTTTCGTCCCATTTATATAATATGTGTTCAGGTATCTTTTCCCCTATTTTATCTAATTCTAATCTCGTCCAGTCTGGTTTTTCCCTTGTTTGATAAAAATCTGATAGGTACCTTAATTGTGCGGCTCTATAATAATTTTTGAAGTTTGGCAATTGTAAGCCTCCTTGTTTATACCATTCTGTTAATTTATCTAGTGCTATCCTCGGTTTCCCCCCTCTCCATAAAAATTTCCTTATTATTTTCTTTAACTCTTTGAAGAATTTTTCTGTCAGTTGTATTGGCAATGCCTGAAATAAGTATAGTATCCTTGGAAAAATGTTCATTTTAATACAGTTTATCCTTCCTATCAGTGTTAGTGGTAGCTCTTTCCAATGCTCTAAATCGTCCTGTAATTTTTTCATTAGTGGATTGTAATTGAGTTTATATAATTGGCCTAGATTTTTGTTTATTTGTACACCTAGGTATCTTATTGCCTGCATTTGCCATCTGAATGGGGATTCCTTCTTAAATTTTGAGAAATCCGCGTTATTCATAGGCATTGCTTCACTTTTATTTACGTTTATCTTGTATCCCGACACTTCTCCATATTCCTTCAATTTCTTATATAGTTCTTTTATGGATAGTTCTGGTTCTGTTAAGTACACTATCACATCATCCGCAAATAGACTGATTTTATATTCCCTGTCTTTTATTTTTATTCCTTTTATATTATTATCTATTCTTATCGATTCTGCTAGTGGTTCTATAGCAAGCGCAAACAATAATGGTGATAGTGGGCATCCCTGCCGCGTTGACCTGCTTAAGTTAAATTGCTTTGATACATGTCCATTTACTGTCACTTTCGCTAACGGTCCCTTATATAATGCTTTAATCCAATTAATATACTTCTCCGGTAAACTGAATTTTTGCAATACTTTGAACAAATAATTCCATTCTACTCTGTCGAAGGCCTTCTCTGCGTCTAAAGCAACTGCTACTGCAGGTGCTTTATTTCCTTCTACTGCATGAATTAAGTTAATAAATTTACAAATATTGTCTGTTGTGCGTCTTTTTTTGATAAATCCAGTTTGGTCTAAATTTACCATTTTCGGTACCTGTTCTGCTAATCTGTTTGCTAATAGTTTAGCTATTATCTTATAATCTGTGTTTAGCAAAGATATTGGTCTATATGACGCTGGTGAGAGTGGATCTTTCCCTTGTTTTAGTATCACTGTAATTATTGCTGTTTTACATGAATCTGGTAAGTTTTGTGTCTCATCAATCTGGTTGATTACATCCAGGAGGGGCGGTATTAATAGGTCTTTAAATGTTTTGTAGAATTCTATTGGGAGTCCATCCTCTCCTGGTGTCTTATTATTTGGTAATTTTTTTATTATCTCTTGTATTTCTACTGTTCCAAATGGTTCTGTTAATTTATTTTGTTCCTCTATTTGTAGTTTTGGTAGTTCAATTTTAGTCAAAAATTCATCTATTTTCCCTTCTTTCCCTTCATTTTCAGTTCGGTATAATTGTTCATAGAATTCTCTGAAGTTTTCCTTAATTTCTTTTGGATTATATGTAATTTGTTTGTCTTTTTTCCTTGTTGCCAATACCATTTTCTTAGTTTGCTCTGTCTTAAGCTGCCATGCTAAGATTTTGTGTGTTTTTTCACCTAGTTCATAATATTTCTGTTTTGTCTTCATTATATTCTTCTCCACCTTATATGTTTGTAATGTTTCATATTTTATTTTTTTATCCGCCAATTCTCTTCTTTTGGTTGTATCTTCCTTTATTGCTAATTTTTTTTCTATGTTTACTATTTCCCTTTCCAACTGCTCTGTTTCCTGATTATAGTCCTTCTTCATCTTGGTTGCATAACTTATTATTTGCCCTCTAATGAATGCTTTCATTGCGTCCCATAGTATAAACTTATCTTCCACTGATTCCGTATTTACTTCAAAATACATTTTTAATTGTTTTTCAATAAATTCTCTAAAATCCTGTCTTTTAAGTAGCGTGGGGTTTAATCTCCATCTATACATTTTTGGAGGGATGTCCTCTAGCTTTACTGTCAGTATTAAGGGTGAATGGTCTGATAGCATTCTCGCTTTATATTCTGTTTTTCTTACTCTATCCTGCATACTAGCTGATAACAAAAATAGGTCTATTCTTGAGTATGTTTTATGTCTAGTCGAGTAGTATGAGTATTCCTTTTCTTTTGGGTTTTGTTTCCTCCATATGTCCACAAGTTTCATTTCTTGCATTGATTTAATTATAAATTTGGTTACTTTGTTCTTCCTGTTAATTTTTTTCCCCGTTTTATCCATATTTGGATCCAAATTCAGATTGAAATCCCCTCCTATTAGTATGTTCCCTTGCATATTAGCTACCTTCAAAAAGATATCTTGCATAAACTTTTGATCTTCTTCGTTAGGTGAATATATATTAAGTAGATTCCAAAGCTCCGAACATATCTGACATTTTATCATAACATATCTCCCTGCTGGATCTATTATTTCCTCTTCTATTTTAAATGGCACATTTTTGCTAATTAATATAGCCACTCCTCTTTCTTTTGAATTATACGATGCTGCTGTTATATGTCCTACCCAATCTCTCTTTAATTTCTTGTGCTCCAATTCAGTTAAGTGTGTTTCTTGGACAAATGCTATATCTATTTTTTCCTTTTTCAGTAAATTTAGTAGTTTCTTCCTTTTAATTTGGTTATGTATTCCATTAATATTTAAAGTCATATAGTTCAGCGTAGCCATTTTATATTTTGTTTATCTTCTCTTTCCGTTTTTCCATCATTACCTTTCCTCCTTTTCCATTTCTGTTTTCTTATTTTCAACTCTTTACAAGACAATATTCCTACAACATCCAACATTTTCCTTATTCTCCTATTTCTATCTTCTTTATCCCCAATCTCCCCTTCCCCTCCTGAGTTGTCCTTTATCCCTTGTCGGACAACCACATCTCCCCTCTCCATTTGGATTTGCGAATCCACTCGCAAGCGTCAACTGATTTTGCAGTGACCGCTCTTTTCCCTCACCCAGCTCCCCCCAGAAAAGATTTCACTTTTCATATGTCACAAAGGTCACTCTTTTAATTCCCTCCTTATTCTCTCTATTCCATTACCTTCCCTTATTAATTCTTGTCTATACTATCTATGTTTTCCTCTAATTACAGATACTTTCACGTATGCCCATTGTCTCTATTCACTCTTATACCTCTTTACCCGCATACATATCCATCGTGGTCATTTTTACCCTCATTACCCATCTTCATCCCTCAGTCTATTTTTGTCTTTACCCACATACATATCAATCGTGATCATTTTTACTCTCATTACCCGTCTTCATCCCTCAGTCTATTTTTTTAATTGTTCTGCAAATTTTCGTGTTTCTTCTGGATCCGAGAACAGTCTGTTTTGTTGTCCTGGAATAAATATTTTCAATACCGCAGGATGCTTCAGTATAAATTTATACCCTTTCTTCCATAAAATCGCCTTTGCTGTATTGAACTCTTTTCTCTTCTTTAGGAGTTCAAAACTTATATCTGGATAAATGAAGATTTTTTGCCCTTTATACTCCAGTGGTTTGTTGCCCTCTCTTACTTTTTCCATTGTCTTCTCCAGTACCTTTTCTCTTGTAGTATATCTTAGGAATTTTACTACAATAGATCTTGGTTTTTGTTGCGGTTGTGGTTTAGAGGCCAATGCTCTATGTGCCCTTTCTATTTCCATTTCTTGCTGTAGTTCTGGACATCCTAGGGTCTTAGGGATCCACTCTTTTATAAACTCCCTCATATTCTTGCCTTCTTCATCTTCCTTAAGGCCCACTATCTTTATGTTATTTCTTCTGTTATAATTTTCCATTATATCTATTTTTTGAGCTAGTAGTTCTTGTGTCTCTTTAGTTTTTTTATTAGATTCCTCCAATTTCTTTTTTAAGTCTTCTACCTCCATTTCTGCTGCTACTGCCCGCTCTTCCATCTTGTCCATTTTTTTTCCCATTTCTGTTAGGGTCATATCCATTTTATTTATTTTCTCTTCTGTGTTGTTTATTCTTCTTCTTAAATCATTGAATTCCTGTGTTTGCCATTCTTTAAATGACTCCATGTATCCTCTAACAAGAGCAAGTATATCCTTTACCTTGCCTTTCCCTTCATCTATTTCACTGTATTCTTCCTCTTCTTCTTCCTCTGGGTTGGCCATCTGTTGTTTCTTTGTTGCCCTTTCCTTCTCTTCTTTCTTGTTTCTATTGTCTTCTGTGGTCTCTTCTTGCTGCAGGTGTTCTGCAGCTGTCGTTGCCGGCTGTGGAGATCGACTCCCCAGCTGGTCCCCCCTCCCGTCGGTGTGTTTTTTTTCATGCGCGGTTGCGCACTTTTACTCGGCTCTGTGAGCCATTGTTGTAGTTCTTTTTCTACCGACCTGAGGAAGCGGGCTCCTCTCTCCACAGCGGGCCTCTTCGGACAGGTAAGGCCTTCACCTTTTTCCTCCGTTGTCTTCTCTTCCTCTCTTCTTACCGTTGATTTTGATTTTTCTTCTTTTGTCTCCATCTTCTTTCCACCTTTATACTCACTTTTCTTTAACTTTTATTTCTGTGCCTTTGTATTTTCTCTTGTTTTTCCTGACTTTTCTGGAGAGGGCTGGAGTTCTCCGTCCGGCCACTACTCCATCACATGACTCCTCCCCCCAATTTGTCCTTCAAGTTGGTTTTCAGTTGGTGGTATGCAAACATTGTACCGTGAGTTATACCATATTTGTCCTTCATTTGTTTAAAAAATAATAATTTATTTCCCGAAAAACAATTTTCTATTCTTTTGATCCCTTTTCTCTCCCATTCTCTAAAGGAAAGGTTATCTATTGTGAAAGGGATTAGTTGATTTTGCATCAATATTAATTTTGGTAGTTGATCATTTGTTTTATTCTTTTCTACGTAAATCTTCTTCCAAATGTTGAGTAGATGATGCAGTACTGGTGAATTCCTATGTGGCACCAGCTTTTCATCCCACTTATATACTATATGTTCAGGTACCTTCTCCCCTATTTTATCTCGCTCTAATCTGGTCCAATCTGGTTTTTCCCTTGTTTGATTAAAATCTGATAGGTATCTTAATTGTGCTGCTCTATAATAATTCTTAACGTTTGGTAGCTGTAAGCCCCCTTGTTTGTACCATTCTGTTAATTTATCTAGCGCTATCCTCGGTTTCCCCCCTTTCCATAAGAATTTCCTTATTATTTTCTTTAGCTCCTTGAAGAATTTCTCTGTTAGGTGAATTGGTAATGATTGGAATAGGTATTGTATCCTTGGGAAGATATTTATTTTAATGCAATTTACCCTTCCTATCAGTGTTAGTGGTAAATCTTTCAATGTTCTAAGTTATCTTGTAATTTCTTCATTAATGGCTGATAATTTAGTTTGTATAGATGGCCTAGATGATTATCTAGTTGTATACCTAGGTATCGGATTGCTTGTGTTTGCCATTTAAATGGTGATTCTTTCTTAAACTTTGTGAAATCTGCATTATTCATTGGCATCACTTCACTTTTATTTGTGTTGATCTTGTACCCCGATACTTCTCCATATTCCTTCAATTTCTTATGTAATTCGTTTATTGATAATTCTGATTCTGTGAAGTATACTATGATGTCATCTGCAAATAGACTGATTTTATATTCCTTCTCTTTTATTTTTATCCCTCTTATTTTATTTTCTGTTCTTATCAGTTTTGCCAGTGGTTCTATAGCTAACACGAACAGTGAGGGAGATAGTGGACATCCCTGCCTAGTTGCCCTGCTTAATTTAAATTCGTTTGATATATATCCATTTACTGTCACCTTCGCCAATGGTCCCTTATATAATGCTTTAATCCAATTAATATATTTCTCTGGTAGGTTGAACCTCTGTAGTAATTTGAATAAATAATTCCATTCTACTCTCTCAAAAGCTTTCTCTGCGTCTAAGGCAACTGCCACAGTTGGCGTCTTGTTTCCTTGTACTGCATGGATTAAGTTAATGAACCTACAGATATTGTCCATTGTTCGTCTTTTCTTAATAAATCCAGTTTAATCTAGTTTTACAGATCTATCACCAATGTACATAGTGTATATAGTTACTGTATATAAATTGTGCTTCAGTGCTTCACTCCTGTTCGGCTCCGAATCATGTGTCCTCTACCGGCATCACCTACGGCTCCTAGAACGCTTCCACCAGCGTTGTCTCCGCTCCATCCTCAACATTCACTGGAGCGCTTTCATCCCTAACGTCGAAGTACTCGAGATGGCAGAGGTCGACAGCATCGAGTCCACGCTGCTGAAGATCCAGCTACGCTGGGTGGGTCACGTCTCCAGAATGGAGGACCATCGCCTTCCCAAGATCGTGTTATATGGCGAGCTCTCCACTGGCCACCATGACAGAGGTGCACCAAAGAAGAGGTACAAGGACTGCCTAAAGAAATCTCTTGGTGCCTGCCACATTGACCACCGCCAGTGGGCTGATATCGCCTCAAACCGTGCATCTTGGCGCCTCACAGTTTGGCGGGCAGCAACCTCCTTTGAAGAAGACCGCAGAGCCCACCTCACTGACAAAAGGCAAAGGAGGAAAAACCCAACACCCAACCCCAACCAACCAATTATCCCCTGCAACCGCTGCAACCGTGTCTGCCTGTCCCGCATTGGACTTGTCAGCCACAAACGAGCCTGCAGCTGACGTGGACATTTACCCCCTCCATAAATCTTTGTCCGCGAAGCCAAGCCAAAGAGAAAAGATAAACTGTGCTTACAGCGATTGGCTGAGAGCTAAGCCATGCCTATTGTCTGGGCCTTAAAGGGTTGCGTCCCTAGCCAGGTCGGATCATTCTGGACTGGTCAGCCACCTGTGAAGAGCTCCTGTCTTTTGCTAATAAAAACCTTGGTTTGGATCCACAAGTCTTTGATTCTTTCGACGAGCTCTACAGTCCTCCACTACACATTAATAGCTTGGTAGTGAAGAGAGTAGAGAGTATCAAGCTCCTTGGAGAAAAACTACCTCTCCTGGTCATATAACATCTCTTGACATCTCCACTTCCTTAGAAGGCTGAGGCAGCCAAGCCTACCAGCCACCATCCTGTCAACTTTCTACAGGAGCTCTATTGAGAACATCCTTGCCAGCTGCATCACAATGGTTGAGGTACATCGGATGAGAGGTCAATCCACACCTCCATAAAGGCAGCAGAGAGGATCAGTGGGGTTGCTCACCCCAACCCTCGCTCCCCCACATTGATAGGATGTACTGGGATCAATGTTTAAAGAGGACTTGGAATGCAGCATTTTCCAATCACTCCCATTGGGAAAAAGATACTGAAGTATCAAAGTCAGAACCACCGGGCTGAGGAACAGTTTCTTCCCATGGGCAGTGAGAATGCAGAATGACTGATAAACTTCTAAAACAACTTCCCACGACTAATATTTAATAAGAATATTTATTTTAATATTTTACATATGTTCTGTGCATACGTATTGTTTGTCTTTATGTGTTAGGTCTGCTCACGTGTTTTGTACTGTCTCATACTGTGGATTGGAGAACGCTGTTTTGTCAGGTTATACTGCTACAATCGGATGACAAATAAACTTGAGCTTGAGAAGTCTTCATCTACTAGCAGGTCATGATTCACTGTGCACCACATATTTACTTGCCTTTGCTATGGTCGGGACAGGATATCTGATTTTCTATTTGATGCCTTATTTGGTTTTCTTCCCACAGATAACGTTTAATTAATCTCAAGCTTCAAGTTTGCATTATGAGATTGCTGCCCTAATCCGAATAACTTAACTCAAGAGATATTGAATGTGAAATTGGACAAAATCTATTCTGAAATTCATGCCACTTAGATTAAGTGAGGTGCTGGGAGTGGAGAGGGATACATCTTGCTGAGATGGTAGAATGCAAAATAAATAGGCTTTAAATCATAATTGTTCTTCTTAGTAATAAACTGATTGATGTACTGCTGTTAAGTTCTCTGGTATTTTAACATTTAAACTAAACAGACTACTAACACGAGCACTAAAGCATGAAAGTCTGCAGACTTAGTTAAAATGAGTTAAAATTCATTCTGATGGTTGGCTACGTAAAGACAACTCAGCAGCCAAACCCAAAGAAAGGATAGAAGCAGGGATGGCCAACTTTTAAATTTTTAATTCAGACATTGTGAAAACTTGGGACTATTTTATTGCTGGTGTATGAACACTGCAAGACTGTAAGAGCCACATCACACTTGAGTGGTGAGCATGCTCAGTGAGACACATTGTAAGAGCCGCATCACACTTGAGTGGTGAGCATGCTCAGTGTGACAGTGTATTCATATATGACCAGCAGCCTGAGATGTGAGTAAAGGGTTCTGCTCTAAACGTACAAGCTTCTCTGAGTTTTTTGTAAGATCTCGATTGTACATCTGAGGACATAACAGCCATAACAGCATGGTAACAGGCCATTTCAGCTTACAAGTCCGTGAAGCCCAATTCACCGACAGCCCTCGTATGCACTCATGGGCTGAAATGGCCTGTTACCATGCTGTATGCCTACTTAAAAATTAAAAGGTTGCCCACCTCAGGATAGAGTATAAAGGACTGTGCATAGTAAACAAGCAGAATTCCAACCATTTTGACTGGCATAGTTGCATGTTGGGCAGCTGTGTTTACACAGTAAATTAAGCTGTAAATAAGATTAAACTGTATTGCATCACCGTGTGGAGTTGGCGCCAGCACGATTATGTGAAAATTTTCATGCAAAGAGATTTGTTGGACAGCTCATGTCTTCAACCCTGAGGTGGTTCAGGCCAGCCAGAAGTAGGTCATCTTTGGATGAGCTGGGTGGATAAGAAAGGATTTACTTTCCCAAATGAATTGAATGCAAAGGAAGATTTTAGGTGGGCAGTGGGCAGTCAGGAAACCCAACGAGCTCTCTCCACATTCCGTGCTGTGCACCAGCCAACATTGATTTTCTTTACTTTCATTCAGCTGACGTTTGGTCAATGTGCTTCCTTTGCCGTCAGGTGTGCTTCGGACCCTGATGCACATTCCTAGTGGCACTGTGGGCACATAGCAATTCATTTCATCTACATGCTCCATTTTATAAATGTAGACCAGTGCTTTGGTACACTCAGAGGAAATGCACCTGCCCCGGTTTTAACACACCTGGATTATGGATTGACCAGACAGTTGATTTATGGATTAATCAGACAGGTTCAAGTTGTTGGGACATTTCAAATAAATGCTGTAAATATTAAGAAATTGTGGAAATTTACAGCACTGAAGGAGACCAAAATAATAATTATTATGCCTAACACTATTTCCCAGCTCAGTTCATGGACCATCAGGTACAGTACTTCAGATGCTTATCCAGATGCTTTGAAAATGTGACAAGGGCTTCACCCTCTGTTACTCATTTCTCAGAGAATGAGTTCTCAACCCTCATCAGCCGATGGGTGAAATCCATTTATCTTCAGTTCACCTCCAATTCTTCTACTTTATTGACGTCAAGCATGGTCATCACTTAAAATGCAATGGTATCACTACCATTGCCTTTATTGGGGCAAGGCACAGAGCACAAATTTTGAGCCGTCATGATAAAGCTGTACAAGGAGTTGGTGACACCACATTTGGAATACTGTGTGCAGTGCCAGTGACCCAGCTATGATAAGATGGAACAAGTATGGAAGAGATTCATCAAGATGTTGAGGTATTGAGTCATAAAGAGAGAATGAATAGGCTAAATCTTTATTTCCTGAAGTAGAGGGGTATGAGGATGACCATATAAAAACATGTGTGGCATGCAACAAAGTGAATGCTCGCAGTCTTGTTCTAGAATTAGAGGTGAGAGGAAAACATTTAAGAGGGATCTGGAAGTCAACTTTTTCACTTACAGGGTGATTAATGAGTTTTCAGGGGAAACTACAGAACAAGATGCAATTAAGATATTCAAAAGACGTGTGCAGATATATGGGTAGCAAGGGTTTCGAAGGATATGGATCAAATGCAGGCAAATGGGATTGGTCAAAATGCTAACTTGGTCGTCATGCACAAGTTGGGCCGTAGAGCTTGTTTCTTGATGTATGAGACTAGATTTGATATGATAGGATTGTCTTCCCCAATGTGAGTTTTAACTTGCAGCAAACTCTCATTATACCACAAGATGATTTTCTATCATGTTGTGAAACACTAAATCATCTTTGTGTGGTGCAGCAAGCCGGAACAAAACACAGAAAAGATTGTACTACAGGCTTTAATCCACTTAAACTCTGTTACACCAGTAGCAGTCACGATGGCTCCACATGTGACTAATGGTTTTAAAAAAGTAATAAAACAGAGACTGATATGTTCCTTCTCTTCTTTGGCTTGGCTTCGCGGATGAAGATTTATGGAGGGGGTAAAAGTCCACGTCAGCTGTAGGCTCGTTTGTGGCTGACAAGTCTGATGCGGGACAGGCAGACACGGTTGCAGCGGCTGCAGGGGAAAATTAGTTGGTTGGGGTTGGGTGTTGGGTTTTTCCTCCTTTGCCTTTTGTCAGTGAGGTGGGCTCTGCGGTCTTCTTCAAAGGAGGTTGCTGCCCGCCAAACTGTGAGGCGCCAAGATGCACGGTTTGAGGCGATATCAGCCCACTGGCGGTGGTCAATGTGGCAGGCACCAAGAGATTTCTTTAGGCAGTCCTTGTACCTTTTCTTTGGTGCACCTCTGTCACGGTGGCCAGTGGAGAGCTCGCCATGTAACACGATCTTGGGAAGGCGATGGTCCTCCATTCTGGAGACGTGACCCACCCAGCGCAGCTGGATCTTCAGCAGCGTGGACTCGATGCTGTCGACCTCTGCCATCTCGAGTACTTCGACGTTAGGGATGAAAGCGCTCCAATGGATGTTGAGGATGGAGGGGAGACAACGCTGGTGGAAGCGTTCTAGGAGCCGTAGGTGATGCCGGTAGAGGACCTATGATTCGGAGCCGAACAGGAGTGTGGGTATGACAATGGCTCTGTATACGCTTATCTTTGTGAGGTTTTTCAGTTGGTTGTTTTTCCAGACTCTTTTGTGTCGTCTTCCAAAGGCACTATTTGCCTTGGCAAGTCTGTTGTCTATCTCATTGTCGATCCTTGCATCTGATGAAATGGTGCAGCCGAGATAGGTAAACTGGTTGACCGTTTTGAGTTTTGTGTGCCCGATGGAGATGTGGGGGGGCTGGTAGTCATGGTGGGGAGCTGGCTGATGGAGGACCTCAGTTTTCTTCAGGCTGACTTCCAGGCCAAACATTTTGGCAGTTTCCGCAAAGCAGGACGTCAAGTGCTGAAGAGCTGGCTCTGAATGGGCAACTAAAGCGGCATCGTCTGCAAAGAGTAGTTCACGGACAAGTTTCTCTTGTGTCTTGGTGTGAGCTTGCATGCGCCTCAGATTGAAGAGACTGCCATCCGTGCGGTACCGGATGTAAAAATTTAATATTCTCCCAGAATCACGGTGCGGCTTTCGCGCAAACAGAGGAACTACTGACATGGTCTTTGCCCTCAGACAGCTCCAAGAAAAGTGCAGAGAACAAAACAAAGGACTCTACATCACCTTTGTTGACCTCACCAAAGCCTTCGACACCGTGAGCAGGAAAGGGCTTTGGCAAATACTAGAGTGCCTCGGATGCCCCCCAAAGTTCCTCAACATGGTTATCCAACTGCACGAAAACCAACAAGGTCGGGTCAGATACAGCAATGAGCTCTCTGAACCCTTCTCCATTAACAATGGCGTGAAGCAAGGCTGTGTTCTCGCACCAACCCTCTTTTCAATCTTCTTCAGCATGATGCTGAACCAAGCCATGAATGACCCCAACAATGATATGTTCCTTAGTGTGCTTTTGATTGACAATCTGATTGTCTCAATTAAGTATGATAGACATATAATTTAACTGGAAGATGCAATATCTTGTCAAATTCATTCATAATTTATTTAAATTACAGCAATATACAGGAACGTACCGGGGGTGTCGGCTGAGGTATAATTGGGAAGCACGGGCTCATGGACCAAAAGGCTCTGTTACTATGCTGTATGTCTAAACTTTTAAAAATTAATTTAAAATTTAAATTTAACTTTTATTATTTAACACAAAGAAAGAAAGTACTGGATATACTTATCAGGAAAGACAGTAACTATGGAGAATGAAGTAGAAAAAAGGTAGCACTGCTACTGGTGTGGACCTGAGAGGAGAGAGGAGACTCATTGCTCCTCTGCAGGGTTCTTCTTCTTTTCTTCTTTGGCTTGGCTTCGCGGACGAAGATTTATGGAGGGGGTAAAAAGTCCACGTCAGCTGCAGGCTCGTTTGTGGCTGACCAGTCCGATGCGGGACAGGCAGACACGATTGCAGCGGTTGCAAGGGAAAATTGGTTGGTTGGGGTTGGGTGTTGGGTTTTTCCTCCTTTGCCTTTTGTCAGTGAGGTGGGCTCTGCGGTCTTCTTCAAAGGAGGCTGCTGCCCGCCAAACTGTGAGGCGCCAAGATGCACGGTTTGAGGCGTTATCAGCCCACTGGCGGTGGTCAATGTGGCAGGCACCAAGAGATTTCTTTAGGCAGTCCTTGTACCTTTTCTTTGGTGCACCTCTGTCACGGTGGCCAGTGGAGAGCTCGCCATATAATACGATCTTGGGAAGGCGATGGTCCTCCATTCTGGAGACGTGACCCATCCAGCGCAGCTGGATCTTCAGCAGCGTGGACTCGATGCTGTCGACCTCTGCCATCTCGAGTACCTCGACGTTAGGGGTGTGAGCGCTCCAATGGATGTTGAGGATGGTTCTACCACCCAGTCTAATACCCTATTGCTCTGTAAAGGCTTTAAATGTCCTGTTAAAAGAGCTGACAGTGTTTTATTTTAAAATCCTGCCACCGCGGGACCTGGGCCCAAGATGGGGGCATCTGTGTTTGGCAGTGGTCTTGAGGTGTTGCAGACTCCAAGTGACCAGGGTTTTAGCTTAGGACACCAGTAATGGGGAGAACACCCCCCATTTAAGAAAGAGAAGCAGAAGAGACAGCCTTACAAGATGGTGACCATGGTGGCGGATCAGTGAGGGGCTCTGAAACTGAAGGACGTGCAAGCGACGGGCTGTTGGCGACTTGAGGGAAGAATTCACATCCATAGGCAGTGGGCAGCTGGTGACTTGCAGTCAAAGGACTCACACCAAGCTGCAGACTGGCTTGAGACTGGCTGAAGGGGTTGCAGGGAATTGGAAAAGGGATGTGAGAGGGTGTCTAGGGCAGGAAAGGCTCCTGAGTGACTTTGGGCGCTGAGGGATTCCTGTGTGATGATATGTAATTACACCACTAGGTCACCAGGGGCCATCCCGGTGACCTTGTCTATAAAGCAGTCCAGAGCTACAGTCTAGCCTTCCAGGTTCGTCTTGCAGAGAGACAAGACCTCTTAGTGTACATATTAGTTTATTAAAGCATGCTGGTGTGGTTATTGTCAGTACATCCTGATCATGTTTGAGGGTTTGGATCTGGACTGAAGTCTGTATGGCTGCAGAAGCCACAAGTGCTGGAGGTGAATCAAAGGGACACACAGTGGTTCTGAAGGGATTCTCTTTCTCTGACTGTAAGGGACTCTGGGCAATTTCTATTAATGGTGAATCTTTGCCTTATGACAGACTAAATGAAATTTTGTTTAATATTACATGACACTAAAATAACTTTGTATCATGAAATGAGAGAAAACTACCATTTGAAACTTTTCTTGGTCCTGATGAAATGCCATCAACATTTTTCTCCACTGATTCTGGGTGGCCTGGTGAGTAGTTTAGATGTTTTCTGTTTTTGTTGTAGACTTCTAGTTTTAGTAATGTGTTAGCATTTTCACCTCAAATTAGAAGGTTATGAATGCAAGTTTATCACCTCCTAAAGATGCATGGATTGTAAGGTTAAAAGGGCCATTGTAAGTTACCTCTGATGTGTAGGTCAATGGTCGAATCTGGCAGAGATGATAGAAATGTGGGGAGAATGAAGTGGGATTAGTGTAAATGGTGCTGGAAAGTGTGCCTGGACTCAAATGGCCGAAGAACGTGGTTCCTTGCTGTAGGACTTGACTCCCATCTTCTAGAAATGTATGAAACTATCTTGTCTACCCCATCATGTGGCTTTAAACCATTCCATGGCTGTACAGTAAATTGGAAGCAGATTGTTCCTGCTTTCTTCATCAGTTTTTATCCCCAATCAACATCACAGGGATAAAAAAAATACATCATTGACTGTAAGATACTCTGGGACACTGAAAAAGTTTAATGAGGTATAGCATGCTATCCTTCCTTTCTTCATACAGCACACAAGGACAATTTTTATTTAAGTGCTATAAGATTCTCTGATTGTTTTCTTGGTTGAATTTGATCTTCAGAGAGAAAGAAAATAAAAAGATGCAATTTTGTATTTCCTTTCAGGTTCTCTTGCAGCCCTTCACTTACAATTATTTACTCGTAAAATACAGTCATCGCTACTCTCTCGGCAGGGTCAAGAGAGATCTTTGCATACAAATGAAGAAACTAGTGAGTATGTACCTTGAAATCTTGTCGCACAAAGGTCACAACACAAGATCCTGACACAGGATCCTGCAGGAACTTATAAGTCACTTCTTTTTCATCTGAGGACCTGGCCAGTCCACATTCCCTGGCACCTTCCACTCAGCAGTTTTCCTGACAGGTCAGAACATTGTCTTCAATTCCATGAGCTTCAATTTTAGCCAACATTCTCTCACAAGATTCTTCATCAAGAGCTTATACATAGTTCATATAAATAACATCTCTTGACATTCATTCTTTACAAGTGTTCAATACTTTAACATTACTTTTAAAATTTCTTTACAGTGTGGTTAATCCATTAATTGCACACATATGATTTTGAGGTGTCGACATTACCTTTCATAACCACTCTATTGCCAGATAGAGCAAGTTTAAAAATGAATAGACATTGCAAAAGTAGTTTTACACCAGATACACCAGGCCTGATGGGCAAGGACTTTCTTCCTTGGTGTAGTAAGTGAAGAGGAAACTTTATAAATATAAAATCATGAGGGGCATAGATAAGGTCATTTTCCAAGCATAGGTGCATCGATAAGTCAGAGGCAATGAGTTAAGGTGAGAGGGGAAAGATTTAAAAGCAACCTGAGGGGCACTTCTTCACACAGATGGCAGTGGATGTATGTGATGAGCTGATAGAGGCAGTAGTAGAGGTGGGAACAATTGTAACATTTAAAAGACATTTAAACAGTTAGATAGATAAGAAAGACTTAGGGGGACTACAGTTTATTGAATACAGTTTGGCATTTAACACCATAATCCACTCAAAACTGATCAGCAAACTCCACAGGGACCACAGGTTCTTAACCCCCACCCTGCTCTACTCGCTTTATATCTATCATTGTGTAGCTTGGTACTGGGTTGTATAAAGGAAGGAAGTGAGCCTGCGTACAGGATGGATTGAAAACTTGGCTGAATGATGCAATAAAAACAACCTTGCACTCAATATCACCAAAACTAAGGAGCTGATTGTTGACTTCAGGAAAGGAAAGCCAGAGATCCAGTAATTATTGGGGGATCAGAGGTGGAGAGCAAATTTAAGTTCTTGGGAGTCACTATCTCGGAAGATCTTTCCTGGACTCAACACACCAATGACATCGAATAGAAAGCACATCAGTGCCTCTACTTCCTCAGGAGTATGCAGAAGTTTGGTATGACAACAGAAACCCTGGCAAATTTGTACAGATGTGTGGTGGAAATTGTGCTGACCAGCTGCATCACGGTTTGGTATGGGAACACCAATACCCCTGAGCGTAAACCCTCCCAAAGGTAATGGACACAGCCCTGGACATCACAGGCAAAACTCTCCCCACTATTGAGTACATGTATAGGGAACATTGCCATCAGAGAGCAGCAGCAATTATCAAAGACCCACACCACCCAGCACACCCTCTGTTCTCGCTGCTGCCATCAGGAAAGAGGTCTCAGTGCCACAAGACTCACACCACCAGGTTCAGGAACAGCTGCTACCCCTTTACCATCAGACTCCTCAACTACAAACTCAATCAGGGACTAATTTAAGTACTCCGACGTGCACTTTATTGATTCTCTTTTGTTCTCTCTGTATTGCACAGTCAGTTTGTTTACATTCATTATTTGTTTACAGTTATTTTATTTATTTACATGTTTATGCTGTATAGAGTTTTTTTTTGCACTACCAATTAGTGGTAATTCTGCTGTGCCCACAGGAAAAAGGAATATCAAGCTTGTTAGTGATGCCATGTATGTACATGGTACAGGCATGCAGCCATCTTCAGCGCAAACTCCGGGAGATCCAAAATGAGTGGTGGACTAGCCTCGCCAAACGAACACAGCTCAGCGCGGACATTGGCGACTTCAGGGGTTTCTACGAGGCTCTAAAGGCTGTGTACGGCCCCTCACCCCAAGTCCAAAGCCCGCTGCGCAGCTCAGATGGCAAAGTCCTCCTCAGCGACAAGATCTCCATCCTCAACCGATGGTCAGAACACTTCCAATCTCTTTTCAGTACCAACCGCTCAGTCCAAGATTCCGCCCTGCTCCAGCTCCCTCAACAGCCCCTAAGGCTAGAGCTGGATGAGGTTCCCACCCTGGATGAGACATATAAGGCAATCGAACAACTGAAAAGTGGCAAAGCAGCAGGTATGGATGGAATCCCCCCAGAAGTCTGGAAGGCTGGCGGCAAAACTCTGCATGCCAAACTGCATGAGTTTTTCAAGCTTTGTTGGGACCAAGGTAAACTGCCTCAGGATCTTCGTGATGCCACCATCATCACCCTGTACAAAAACAAAGGCGAGAAATCAGACTGCTCAAACTACAGGGGAATCACGTTGCTCTCCATTGCAGGCAAAATCTTCGCTAGGATTCTACTAAATAGAATAATACCTAGTGTCGCTGAGAATATTCTCCCAGAATCACAGTGCGGCTTTCGCGCTAACAGAGGAACCACTGACATGGTCTTTGCCCTCAGACAGCTCCAAGAAAAGTGTAGAGAACAAAACAAAGGACTCTACATCACCTTTGTTGACCTCACCAAAGCCTTCGACACCGTGAGCAGGAAAGGGCTTTGGCAAATACTAGAGCGCATCGGATGTCCCCCAAAGTTCCTCAACATGATTATCCAACTGCACGAAAACCAACAAGGTCGGGTCAGATACAGCAATGAGCTCTCTGAACCCTTCTCCATTAACAATGGCGTGAAGCAAGGCTGTGTTCTCGCACCAACCCTCTTTTCAATCTTCTTCAGCATGATGCTGAACCAAGCCATGAAAGACCCCAACAATGAAGACGCTGTTTACATCCGGTACCGCACGGATGGCAGTCTCTTCAATCTGAGGCGCCTGCAAGCTCACACCAAGACACAAGAGAAACTTGTCCGTGAACTACTCTTTGCAGATGATGCCGCTTTAGTTGCCCATTCAGAGCCAGCTCTTCAGCGCTTGACGTCCTGCTTTGCGGAAACTGCCAAAATGTTTGGCCTGGAAGTCAGCCTGAAGAAGACTGAGGTCCTCCATCAGCCAGCTCCCCACCATGACTACCAGCCCCCCCACATCTTCATCGGGCACACAAAACTCAAAACGGTCAACCAGTTTACCTATCTCGGCTGCACCATTTCATCAGATGCAAGGATCGACAATGAGATAGACAACAGACTCGCCAAGGCAAATAGCGCCTTTGGAAGACTACACAAAAGAGTCTGGAAAAACAACCAACTGAAAAACCTCACAAAGATAAGCGTATACAGAGCCGTTGTCATACCCACACTCCTGTTCGGCTCCGAATCATGGGTCCTCTACCGGCACCACCTACGGCTCCTAGAACGCTTCCACCAGCGTTGTCTCCGCTCCATCCTCAACATCCATTGGAGCGCTCACACCCCTAACGTCGAGGTACTCGAGATGGCAGAGGTCGACAGCATCGAGTCCACGCTGCTGAAGATCCAGCTGCGCTGGATGGGTCACGTCTCCAGAATGGAGGACCATCGCCTTCCCAAGATCGTATTATATGGCGAGCTCTCCACTGGCCACCGTGACAGAGGTGCACCAAAGAAAAGGTACAAGGACTGCCTAAAGAAATCTCTTGGTGCCTGCCACATTGACCACCGCCAGTGGGCTGATAACGCCTCAAACCGTGCATCTTGGCGCCTCACAGTTTGGCGGGCAGCAGCCTCCTTTGAAGAAGACCGCAGAGCCCACCTCACTGACAAAAGGCAAAGGAGGAAAAACCCAACACCCAACCCCAACCAACCAATTTTCCCTTGCAACCGCTGCAATCGTGTCTGCCTGTCCCGCATCGGACTGGTCAGCCACAAACGAGCCTGCAGCTGACGTGGACTTTTTACCCCCTCCATAAATCTTCGTCCGCGAAGCCAAGCCAAAGGAAGACTCTGACAATAAATCTTAAATCTGTATATGGGCCAATCTCAGGCAAAGGGGACTAGTTTGATCAGCTTGGACGTGAAGCCGAGGGGTCAGATTCCATGCTGCAGATCTCTGTGATTTTATCTAGTCTCATTGTCTTTTGAAATTTCATCCAGTCTTATGGGGTGAATTAGACAAAAGCTGCCCCATATGCTACTCATGGAGAAGGGGGAGCTGATATCTCACAGGTCTGCCACAGGAAACAATTAGCTGAAAGCAATTATCATTTTACTTCATCTTACAAATATTACAATTTGTGCATTAAAGCTACATTAGTTTGTATCATACCAGAGTTGGGGAGTGAGAGTGGCAAGAACAATTTTAAATTTAGACTAACAGCACAGTACAAGCCATTTCAGCCCACAAGTCCATGCTACCCAATTTACACCCAATCAATCTACCCTTCCCCCACCCCAGTACATTTTGAACGGTGGGAGGAAACTGGAGACCCCGAGGAAAACCCAAGAAGACACAGGGAGAACATACAAACTTCTTACAGCCAGTGCAGGATTCTAACCCCAGTCCCAATGTGCTGTAAAGGCATTGCACTAACCGCTAAGCCAAATTGTGATCATTTCTAAGAATCCAGGAAGAGGGTCAGAAGAATGCCGATCTTTTGGTAAAGTTAAGGTAGAAGCAACCATTGATGGTGCTGTCATAAAACCAGCCATCGTGGCCATGCTAAGTTCTTCCAAGTTATTGTAACAAAACTAAATATTATTTCAAGTTATAATGTCTCAAGGTGAAATTTATTTGGAATAAAATTGTTGAGAAGTGTGAAATTAGATAGTGTTGGGCTGAAAACAATGGGATTTCTATTTAAATGCGGCTGAATTTCTCTTTAAAAATATTGGAAGAGACTTACAGAAACCTTGTGAACGTATGACGGATTGTTTTATGCAGATTTAATTCATGATCAGCTTGAATTACAACCTAATCAGCCAATAAGAAAGAAATTGTTTTATCTATGACTGCTTTAAACAGCAGTGTCATTTTCTCCAGATGGTGTTTGTAACTGGCTGTAATTTATTTTCTAGGCTGTCATATTGATCATTATAAATAAAAATAAAGATTACTCATCAGAAGTGTATCAACCTTGATCCTTCAAATATATTTTCCTGCTATATTTCATGGATTTATGTTCAAGGATAACAAATGCACAGAGGATTTTGTGGCACCACTTATTTAAAATTGTGCCCGAGATCACCTCCCATAGACCCTCCCACTCCATTACTCACATGGTCTCATGCAGTCACTTTCTTCCTTTCAAAAAAAAGCTTTCCCTATTTTAAGTTTTTGATCATTTTCCCCCTTTGTGTGCTTTTTGCCTAAGTAGTTCAGACTGCTAGCAAAACAGTAATTAAAACAGAATGTTTGCGCTTTGAGCCTATTCTGAAGAAAGCAGGTCAGCGCCTCTACTTCCTCAGGAGTTTGTGGGGGTTTAGTATGACATCAAAAACCCTGGCAAATTTCTCCATTTATGGGGTAGAAAGTGTGCTGACCGGCTGCATCATGCTCTGGAATCGGGACACCAACACCCCCGAGTGTAAATCCCTGCAAAAGGTAGTGGACGCAGCCCAGGACATCACAGGCAAAAACCTCCCCACCATTGAGAACATCTACAGGGAACGCTGCCATTGGAGAGCAGCAGCAATCACCAAGGATCCACACCACCCAGAACACGTTATGTTCTTGCTGCTTCCATTAGGTTCAGAAACAGCTGGCACCCCTCTATCATCCGACTCCTCGACAACAAACTGAGTTAGAGATTTTTACTTTTGCACTTGATTGGTTTTTTTCTTTTCTCTTTCTCTGTATTGCACAGTCAGTTTGTTCACATTTATTTATTTGTTTGCCTGTGTACATTGCATATACTTTTTTTTGCTGTATTTTTTCTGCCTCGTCCACCTTCCAGCTCCCTGACAGGTCATTACATTACCTTCAATTTTCGCCAACATTCCCTCACAAGATTTTTCATCAAGATCTTCCTCATGGTTCATATAAATGGCCTTTGTCCACTTCATTAGTGTCTTCAGAAAATTCAGTCAGGTTCATCAGATATAACTTGCCTTTCAAAATCCCACATTGATCTCAAATCAAATAAATAAAATTCAAGGGTAACTCATGTTATCCTAAACTATAGTCTCACCATTTCTTTATGTTGTAATTGAGCAATGAGGGGTGGGGGGGGGGGGGGACCTTCAAAGGAAGAAACAGTTTAGCTCAAGAGATTGATCTAAATAAAGGTCCACTTTAAAGGGCTGTTTTATCTATTTGTTGATGATAGAAGAATGAAGCATTTTGGACTGGAGAATTAAGGAAAACTAGAGATTAAAAAGGGCTTGAGTTAGGTGTCATGATCATATTTTAGTTATGGGCCAAATGGAGAAAGACTGTAAAGAATAAGAAAATGTATGGTAGCCATTATCATCTTCCTACTTCTCAAATGTCAGCACCTGCGGTCTTTGTGTCCCTGTTAGCATCCTGTAGCTGCTCTTTCCACCTTTTTCCTCCCTTTCCCCCAGCTGGCTCATGGCCCTTTTTCTCTTTCTGGTTCCATCTGTGACCCAACTACCTCTGTCTCCCAACTGGCTCCATCGCCTCTGATCTTTAAGCCCTCCTCAGTCCAACTAGCACCTATTGGCTCCTCTTGGTAAAGAAAGTGCACCCAACGGCTCTACTGTCTTAGAAAACTCAGTAAGTTCAGCATGTCCCTTGGCAACTTGTAAATGCGCACACACACACACACACACACACACACACACACACACACACACACACACACACACACACACACACACACACACACACACACACACACACACACACACACACCACAGTTTGAAATTTGTAATGGAACAATTCACGCAATTAAAGTGCACATTTCAGATTTTATTCAAGATTATTTGTATATATTTTGGTTTGACCATGTAGAAATTACAGCACTTTTTATACATAGTCCCCTCATTTCAAGGCCCAATAATGTTTGGGACATTTGGCTTCACAGGTGTATGTGAGTACTCAGATATGTTTAATTGCTTCATTGGTGCAGGTTTAAGAGAGCTGGTCTGGCTTCTAAGCTTTTGATCACCTTTGGAGTCTGTAGTTGCCATTTTTCAACATGAGGACCAGGGTTGTGCCCAATGAAAGTAAAAAAAAACTAATATTAGACTGAAAAACAAGAGTAAAACAGTGAGAGACAACACCCAAGGCTTGGGATTACCAAAATCAAAAGTTTGGAACATCATTAGGAAGATAGAGCATTCTGATGAGCTCAGTGATCTAAAAAGGACTGGAATTCCAAGGAAGACCCTCCACTTGCTGATGACTGAAGAACTCTCATCCTAATGAAGAAAAATCTCCAAATATATATCCAAACGATCAGAAACACTCTTCAGGAGACAGATGTGAATATGTCAATGACTACTGTCTGCAGAAGACTTTATTATAGATAGATGTGTGTGTGTGTGTGTATGTGTGTGTGATGAGGGAGATGGAGAGAAATATGTAAGAAAGAAGATGCGAAGAGTTATTTTGCATGTGTGTTCAAAGTACTTTTCTCATTGGGGTGGATTAAAGTAAATTAAGCCTTAAAGGGTCTGCTAATTCTCTGCTAAATGTTGTGCCATTAAACATTGCTGCTCCTCAATGCATTGTGTACATCTGCCTCAAGGCAACCCTCACAATCATTATTCTACAGATGATCATTAGCCTGACTCTGGGCATTTGCACTGAGCCCATCCTGAACTGCTTTAAGTGTTTTTGAGATGGGTTCAATTCTTTTTCCAATATGGCAGAGGGTGCCCTTGAGGTAAATAAATTGTTGTAGGTGAGGAGGTGAAACCACAGATTGTGTTCGCCTTTTATGTATTTGTAGTCATGAACGCTAAGCCAGCAGCTTCTCCCTTGAGTAAGTTCTCCTCTGACCTTGCAGCAAACGTGAAGATAACAGTTTCTCCTGTGAGGGTTAAATTGTCAAGGATGTGGTTTGCTTTATGTCTGATGTCTTTCTTGGGGTTTTGTTTTGAAGTTAACTTTTAACAACCAATTGCTGTCCTGGTAAAATTACTCTTGTGTCATCTTCCAGGCCTTGTCAACTGGGACATGAGATGACATTTGCTGAAGTTTTATCTAATTTATGTGTGGAATGCTGTATTCTACAAATTACCTTCTTTCACACTTTTTCCTCCAACCCACCCAGCCCCACACACACACACCCACCCCCACACACACACACCCCTCCCCACAGCCCTGCACACATACACACATCCAAACACACCCCCAACATACACACCCCCCACACACACACACACCCCACACACACACCCCACACACACACTCCCACCCACACACACACACCCCTCCCCACACCCCGCACACACACACACACACACTCACCCCACCCCCACACACACACCCACACCCCCCAGACACACACCCACACCTTCCAGACACACACAGCCAACCACACCTCCCACACACACACCCCCCACACACACCCCACACACACACACCCACCCCCACACAAACCCCCTTCCCCACACACATCCCCCTCCCCACACCCCCACACACACACCCACCCCAACACACACAACCCAACACACACACCCCCACACACATACACACACACCCACACACACACCCACACCCACACACACCCACACACACACACACACCCCAACACACACACCCCAATACACACCCCAACACACACACACATACACACACACCCACACCCACACACACACACACACCCCCCACCCCCACACACATACACACCACCACACACACCCACACATACACACCATCATACACACACCCCCACTCCCACACACCCACCCCCACCCCAACCCCCACACCCCCACACACACACCCCTACACACACACACACCCTCACCTCTACACACACACACCCACCCCCACACCCCCACCATTCACCCCCACACACATACACACCACCACTCACTCACCCACACACACACACACCACCACACACACATACACCCCCACTCCCACAAACGCATCCCCACCACACACACCACCCATACACCCCCACACACACACACACCCACACACCCAACCCCACCACACACACCACCCATATGCCCCCATGCACACACCCCCACACACCCACCAAAAAAAACATCTGAAAGACAGCTCCTCAGAAGCAAATATACTAAAATTGATTGATTCTCTTACTGTTTTAGATCTAAATAACTATTATTAAAGAATCATTATCTTAATTAAGTACATAATAATAAATAATCTTAAAAATGATATCACACTATTTTATTCATTTGAAATCATATTTGTCTCTGATTTTGCACAAAATATTTACTGTTGAATTTTGCTTTGTGCCTTTTGTAGCTATCACTGAGTTTGAAGATTTTGGATTGAGAGGCACTTGATCTTCAAAAACCTAAGCTGACAGTTTTGATTATTGCTGAGGAAATGTTCCATTGTGTTTGTTGTTCTGTTAATCAAGGCCTCTGTTGGGTAGATGTAGAACATCCTGTGGCGTTGCCATGAAGAAGAGCTGTGGTGTAATTGGTGTGTGGTGGTGCACGTTTATTACCGGAAAGGGCCAGGTAAAGATATAAATGAATAAAAGGCCAAAAATATAGCTGACAAAATTGGATTTTGGAGCATCTTGAACAAAGCAAGCATGATTAAAAGGCAGAGAAGTTTATGGAAAGAATTCAGGAGCAGGATATCAATGATTACTTTCAGGAATTCCGAAGAGGCAACAAGTGGAGGGATACAACACCTGGAGATGATTTCAGGGACTAGGATGGGAAACCATGGAGATATTTGAAAAAGAAGAATGATCATTTTAAAGCAGATATTTGCTCAATTATTAATTAGCCACCCTCCACCTGCCTCACTCGACCGAGGCCAGGGCTGCCGCCTTCCCATCGCTTTTGCCCGGATCGGGGCCGTCGCCGCCTACCCACTACCTGGACCGGGGCCGGGGCCGCCGCTGCTTTCTCTGTGCCCGGACCGGGGCCGCCGCCTCCTTCTTTCTGCCCGGACCGGGGCCTCTGCCTGCCTCACTCGACCGAGGCCAGGGCCGCCGCCTACCCACTGCCCGGACCAGGGCCGGGGCCACCGCTGCTTTCCCTGTGCCCGGACCGGGGCCGCCGCCTCCTTCTTTCTGCCCGGACCGGGGTCTCCGCCTGCCTCACTCGACCGAGGCCGGAGCCGCTGCCTACCCACTGCCCAGACCGGGGCATCCAAAATGAGTGGTGATCTAGCCTCGCCAAACAAACCCAGCTCAGCGCGGACATTGGCGACTTCAGGGGTTTTTACGAGGCTCTAAAGGCTGTGTACGGCCCCTCACCCCAAGTCCAAAGCCAGCGGCGCAGCTCAGACGGCAAAGTCCTCCTCAGCGACAAGATCTCCATCCTCAACCGATGGTCAGAACACTTCCAATCTCTTTTCAGTGCCAACCTCTCAGTCCAAGAATCCGCCCTGCTCCAGCTCCCTCAACAGTCCCTAAGGCTAGAGCTGAATGAGGTCCTCACCCGGGAAGAGACATATAAGGTAATTGAACAACTGAAAACTGACAAAGCAGCAGGTATGGATGGAACCCCCCCAGAGGTCTGGAAGGCTGGCGGCAAAACTCCGCATGCCAAACTGCATGAGTTTTTCAAGCTCTGCTGGGACCAAGGAAAGCTGCCTCAGGACCTTTGTGATGCCATCATCATCACCCTGTACAAAAACAAAGGTGAGAAATCAGACTGCTCAAACTACAGGGGAATCACGCTGCTCTCCATTGCAGGCAAAATCTTCGCTAGGATTCTCCTAAATAGAATAATACCTAGTGTCGCCGAGAATGTTCTCCCAGAATCACAGTGCGACTTTCGCGCAAACAGAGGAACTACTGACATGGTCTTTGCCCTCAGACAGCTCCAAGAAAAGTGCAGAGAACATAAAAAAGGACTCTACATCACCTTTGTTGACCTCACCAAAGCCTTCGACACCGTGAGCAGGAAAGGGCTTTGGCAAATACTAGAGCGCCTCGGATGCCCCCCAAAGTTCCTCAACATGGTTATCCAACTGCACGAAAACCAACAAGGTCGGGTCAGATACAGAAATAAGCTTTCTGAACCCTTCTCCATTAACAATGGCGTGAAGCAAGGCTGTGTTCTTGCACCAACCCTCTTTTCAATCTTCTTCAGCATGATGCTGAACCAAGCCATTAAAGACCTCAACAATGAAGACGCTGTTTACATCCGGTACCGCACGGATGGCAGTCTCTTCAATCTGAGGCGCCTGCAAGCTCACACCAAGACACAAGAGAAACTTGTCCGCGAACTACTCTTTGCAGACGATGCCGTGTTAGTTGCCCATTCAGAGCCAGCTCTTCAGCGCTTGACGTCCTGTTTTGCGGAAACTGCCAAAATGTTTGGCCTGGAAGTCAGCCTGAAGAAAACTGAGGTCCTCCATCAGTCAGCTCCGCACCATAACTACCAGACCCCCCCACATTTCCATCAGGCACACAAAACTCAAAACGGTCAACCAGTTTACCTATCTCGGCTGCACCATTTCATCGGATGCAAGGATCGACAACGAGATAGACAAAAGACTCGCCAAGGCAAATAGCGCCTTTGGAAGACTACACAAAAGAGTCTGGAAAAACAATCAACTGAAAAACCTAGGTGGTTTCCTAAGGGGTTAGGAGAGGTGGGGGGGGGTGAAAATTTGAAAATTATTTAGTATCTATTATGTAATATTATACTAAGTCAATTTGAAATGAATGTATGGAGATACTATAAATAAATTTCAAAAAAAAACTGAAAAACCTCACATTAGTGTATACAGAGCCGTTGTCATACCCACTCCTGTTCGGCTCCGAATCACGTGTCCTCTACCGGCATCACCTACGGCTCCTAGAACGCTTCCACCAGTGTTGTCTCCGCTCCATCTTCAACATTCATTGGAGCAACTTCATCCCTAACATCGAAGTACTCGAGATGGCAGAGGCCGACAGCATCAAATCCACGCTGCTGAAGATCAAACTGCGCTGGGTAGGTCACGTCTCCAGAATGGAGGACCATCGCCTTCCCAAGATCGTGTTATATGTCAAGATCTCCACTGGCCACCGAGTCAGAGGTGCACCAAAGAAGAGGTACAAGGACTACCTAAAGAAATCTCTTGGTGTCTGCCACATTGACCACCGCCAATGGGCTGATCTCGCCTCAAACCGTGCATCTTGGCGCCTCACAGTTCGGCGGGTAGCAACCTCCTTTGAAAAAGACCGCAGAGCCCACCTCACTGACAAAAGACAAAGGAGGAAAAACCCAACACCCAACCCCAACCAACCAATGTTCCCCTGCAACCGCTGCAACCGTGTCTGCCTGTCCCGCATCGGACTTGTCAGCCACAAACGAGCCTGCAGCTGACGTGGACATTACCCCTCCATAAATCTTCGTCCGCGAAGCCAAGCCAAAGAAGATAAAGTGCACTGTTGGACCTGCTGAGTTTCTCCAGCTTTATGATTTTACTTCCACCATAGTGTCTGCAGAATTTAGTTTTACTCAGTTTTCAGCAACATTTGGGATGAGATCTGGGTCTGCCAGTTGGATATAGATATAGGTGTTCTCAGTCATGGGATGAAAATGTGATGTAAGTCAGAGATTCTTAGAGGGTGGATGCGTGCTCTGATCGCCTTATATCCTCCTCCTTATCTATGGCATTGCATACAGTAGAAAGCCTATTGGAAAGGTTATATTTCTCCCAAGATTTCTTGACAATGGGCGGGGATTGGTTCAGTGATATTTTTACCCTGAAAAAAAGATTCTGACTGTCTATCCTGGCTATGCCTCAAACAATCTTAAACATAATGTGGGGATAATATTAAAATAATATTAGTGTGTAAGTAGTGCAGATGAGGTTTGATGTCATAAAGGTCAAACTCAATGGGTTGAAGTCTGTTTCCATGATGCATGACTGGGTCTCTATGACTCTATAATGCATCTCAATTTGAATGATTCTACTATATAAGCTCCTAATACCTACTTGTGTAGATTGGCATTGATTTTGTTTAAAATCGATCTTGTGAAGTACTTTTGAATATTGTACAACACTCCTGGTCCTATATAAATGTAAATTGCAACTTTAAAATTAGTTATGTGAATCTTATTCTTGTATCTGATAGCCAGGAGTTTCCAGCTTAGTTCCTGGCCAAACACTCTTTGACTAAATTAAGCACCATTTAATTTCCGTGAGTTAATTGTCTTTTTAAGAGGAAATGTTGTTCAGGTTGTCTTTGCAATGCTTCTCTGTGAGCAGGGTTGAAGAGTACCATCAAGATAATGGCAAGGATCTGGAAGACTGAGTTAGAACTGGTTGAAGTCTCAGTTGTGAGCACATAAGCTATATCTGGCAAATCTAGTCATTGATGTTCTGATAAGAGTTTTGGTTATAGGATTTCCATCGTATTATGCTGCCTACATTGAATTCTTTGCTATGAAATAGATTGTCGTCATTTCAGGTCAGGATTGACATGGTTTTACTCAGATTATGTTACATTGCTTGCATATTGAAGTCTGACTTACAATGGTATATATCTAAAATTATGTCATTTCTTATTTCCTTCCCTTATTTTTGTTTCCATTTTCACCAAAGTCATGAAGCATTGACACTCACCGAACGGCTTGCCTAATGAAATAATTAGATTGACACTTTGAAGCCAAAGACAATGCACCTTAATCATGATTCACCAAAGCTCTTTGAGAAGAGTCAATGAAAAAGAAAGCCCTGTGATGCGTATCACAAACAAGGAAAAGATAGGCCATTCAGCCCATCAACCTTGTTCTGCCAGGGTTCAAAAGCAGATTACAAGGCACTAGCCCGATTTCTCAATCGTGTGCCCTCGGATCGTTTAGCATTCTTTGGTTCATGAGGGATCAGTAAATTTACTGTTAATATTTTAGTAATCTCTTCTGGTGGTCTCTTAACATCTTAACATTCAGTCCTTTTCTAAGATGTGGAAGATAACAGCAGTTGAATTCTTTCAACAAGGGGTGACCATTGCACACCAGCTGCCACAAAGAGCAAGGCCTTGGTTCAATGGCCAGGGGTCTGAGAAGATTGAAAGCCAGGATTTGCTGCATAGATGAGTGTGCTTGAATGTATGTGCCCTCACGTGCATGCACATTTGTACTCTGATCTCACATTTGGTCATATTTTGCTGTGATACCTGCATTATTTAACTAGTCCTTTATAGTATTTCATCAAGATAAACGTGAAGAATCACCATGGAGGAATCACTTCCTGTGATTAGATGAATTGCCTTCCCAATTGCACTGGACAACAAATTTTTTTCAAAAGGTTTGCTTCCTGAAAAAGAATGAGAGATTATGATAGACAACTTCAAGCTGTTCACAAAGAAACTTTCAGATTTGATGTATCACGTAGGAAGTTGAAGAAGCATTAAATTAATTTTTATTGAATTTAGCATGTTTAATTGCATAATGATGCTGGGACATTACATTAGTTCAATTAACCTAAATATATTTTGCTGCTGTTTTCCATTTGTACTCAGCATCTGATGCCTCTTGTGTCAGTGACAAACAATACTTGGTCAGCATTGATGGATTCCAGTTGCTCTGATACCACTTTCACATGGTTGCGATGTCCTGTTGAAATCTTTCACCACGTTCGTCACTGACTGCATCAAGATCAGCAGGGAAGACGTCCAGGAGCGAATGCTGAAAATGAATTTTTAATGACATGTTGCACTTTATGGTTTTGTATGCTTGAAGTAGACTTAAAGTATGACAGGAAATCACAAAAATAAAGACCATTACGTGATAGGAATATTTTTAAGCTGATTTTCGTGATCTGCAGCCTGAAGTCCATAAAAATATCCAAATGTGTTCAGGAACCAAAATTTTAGTTGTCCAGTGTTTTTCTTTTGTTAGATCTCAAGATCCTTGAATATAAAATAACCTTAGTGCACAGTCTCTTCCTGCCCAATATAAATCTATTTCATAGCAAGGAAAAAATAAATAATATGTTCTTTGTATTTCACTTGGCTTGATGCCTAAAATTACAATAGTATGTATTTATGTAAGATTTTTAGGATGGTTAAAAAGTTCCAAGATGTACTTAATAATATTTTAAAATAAAATAAATTTCAGCTTGAGGAGATGAGTCAAATCCCTGCATTGCAGCAGGTAATGAAAAGTCTCTGTTGTAAAATGTCTTTGTCTCATGGATTCCAGGTATAAGAAGCTGGGTTCTTCTCTTTAAGACAAGGAAGATGAAGAGGAGATTTAGCAAACATTATTAAAATTGTTATGAGCTCATGTAAAGTAAATAACAAAGAGAAGCTCCTTTCAATAGTTGAAAGGTTCCATAATCGAAGATACGACCTCAGTGTAGTGTGGAGAAAGTCAAGAAGGAGGATCAAAGGATTGGCTCTGAAACAGCCAATGCAAGCTTGATGCGACGAATCTTCTGCAGTGCTATGTTATCCTCCGATTCTGTCATTGTTACGTCTTAGAAGTGATTGCCTTGGCTCCTTACATTGCCAAATTCTACCCAATGTGCACCAGAAAGTTTAACCTCAATGATCCATTTGGCATGTTCCTTGCATTTATGTCCTTGCATATTAGTTACAGATACAAATTACTCGAGATGGCAGAGGCCGACAGCATCGAATCCACGCTGCTGAAGATCCAACTGCGCTGGGTAGGTCACGTCTCCAGAATGGAGGACCATCGCCTTCCCAAGATCATGTTATATGGCGAGCTCTCCACTGACCACCGAGACAGAGGTGCACCAAAGAAGAGGTACAAGGACTGCCTAAAGAAATCTCTTGGTGCCTGCCACATTGACCACCGCCAGTGGGCTGATATCGCCTCAAACCGTGCATCTTGGCGCCTCACAGTTCGGCGGGCAGCAACCTCCTTTGAAAAAGACCGCAGAGCCCACCTCACTGACAAAAGACAAAGGAGGAAAAACCCAACACCCAACCCCAACCCACCAATTTTCCCCTGCAACCGCTGCAACTGTGTCTGCCTGTCCCGCATCGGACTTGTCAGCCACAAACAAGCCTGCAGCTGACGTGGACATTACCCCTCCATAAATCTTCATCCGCGAAGCCAAGCCAAAGAAAGAAAAGACAACTACAAATTAGGAGGCCTTTCAGGTCCATGCAGTTCTCACAAAAGTACCCCCTCCGCTCCCCCCAACTCTTTCATTTTTCCTCTCCATAATTGCTCAATCAGCTTACAATAGATTTTCCCTTACATGTCCATCAATTTCCCATTGATTATTTTGACATTTACCCACCCTAACTGTTGCCAATTCTCATGAAATTGAGATTTTGAAGGAAATGTGGGAAAAACCTGCAGAACTGATCACTGTCACAGTGAAAGCTTGCAGGCTCCTCGCATACAACACAGGATTGACCCTGAGTCCCCTCATCTGTGGGGAAGGAGAACCAACTGTTGTTCCAACCTGCCACCTGTAAATTCGTTATAAGTGCTCCAATGAACACTTAATTAAAATAATAATGGCAGGAACAATGTACTGGCAATTGTTTCATTCCTATTGAAATTTGAAAACCATTGCTGCCCCAATTTGCAATGTTTTATGTTATGAAAGATCTGCATTAAAAATGTTTTGACCATGATTTATCACTTGTATCTGCCAATATATTGTATTCATCCTAGTAGAAACATAAACACGTTTGTATAGATTCTTTCATTACCTGAGGATATCCTAAAGCACTTTGTGACCCTAATGAAATGCAGCCAACATTATGAGGCAAGAAAGAGTGGCCATGTTGTGATGTTAGAAATGCAGCAACAAGCTCCTACACATCGCCATCACATGACTAACTTCTAAAAGTTAGTTAAGAGATGAATATTCACCAAATCAGAAAGATCTCTTCTTGTATGCTTTGGTTGGACCCTTGAGAATTTTTACATCACCTGAAAGGAGACTCGAGATCGCGGTACAAAGTCCTATCGCAGAAGGTAATATCTTGGACAATGCAGCCCTCCCTTTCCAGCTTTGCACTGGAGTATTCCTTTGCTTAGGACTTGAACCCAGATCTTTTGGTTTGGACTGAAGGCCAACTTTGTTTCACCTTTCTGAAATACTATACTGTTCCAGCAAATGTTGATGATACTGGGCAATCAGTAACTTTAATACCATTAGTGCAGAGATGTGGAGCCACAAGGAGGGTGTAAAGAGACTGTCCAGTATTACAATCCTTTCCTAGCAACAGCATTGTTTATGGGCAAGTGGCTTTAAAGTCCCAGCAAATAACGGTGCCAGCTAACGGTACCATTCGCTAATGCATCTTTTCTTGTTGATAGTTGTGCTATTCTTTGTTAGTGAAACAAGTTTGCAGTCGCTGTGATTATAGTTAATATACAAAAGTGCTGGAGAAACTCAGCAGGTCTCCCAGCAACCTTAGGAGGCAAAGATATATAACCGACGTTTTAAGCTTGAGTCTCTTCATCAAGGTCTTTGTGAATTAATTTTTGCCATTTTTCAGTGACCAAGCATCTCCTAGCCAATATGTTCACACATTGAGGGGGGAGAATAAAATAATAAGCAATGATCTGAAACCTTCAAATGTCTGTCATATCTAAACCAAAAATACTGTTTGTTCTGACTAGGATTCAGAATAATGACATATTTGCATACCACTGGCAGGTATCAGCATTCTTTGAGCTGTAATCCTTAGGGAATACTACAAAATCCCTAATGCTTCCCACATCGTATTTGACTGGATCATCCTCAATGTTATTTCTCACATGGCATTGATTGGTGGAGCTAGAGTATCAAAATTAATTGGAGCAAGCCCACATCACTCACATCAGACTAATCTCAGTTTAATGGAATAAGTCAACTTGACTCATGGACCAATTAAGACAATTATTAGTGCCTTTATCCCACTTGAATGAAGGAGACCGGTGTCGTGTTTTCTTTTCGGGATAGTGCTATAAGACAAACATTTAAGTGAAGATTGATACTATTCTCCAGTCACACTACTGCCTGTTCACTTTTGCCTATATACTAGATATTCAACCCAGGACATTTATTATCTCTCAATGCAATAACTAGTTTATAATGGCTAATTAAATTTTAGTTTCATCTTTTAAAAATTATAATTTAGATTTCATTATGAGATACACTTCATTTAAAGAACAATTATAATATTAATGTGATGTGGTATTTGACACGATGCAACATTTTCAACCAATTAAGATGCTCCAGGGAAGCTTATCCCAGCAACAGATATTAATACAGTCAGCAACAAGCGAAGGGAAACTCTTAATAGGTTATAGTCCAATACAGTAAAACCCGTTATCCAAAATTCAAGCAACGGGCAAAAAAAATTGAAGAATATAAATTGGGCAACAAAACACAGGTTTAAAATTGGAGTGTCTCATCAGTAGTTTGCAACAAACAATCTCAAGCAACTGGAAAATTCAGTTGTATGGCATCTACCAATTCCCATAGGTGCTGGATACCAAGGGTTTTACTGTATTTTGGAAAAAGAAAAAAATGGTTGCAGATTCGGGAAGTTCTGGAGTAGATTACAAATGTCTATTCTCACTCAGTGACATCATTCTAATCTCTGGAATTGATGGGTTGATTTCTCGCTTCGAGGTTTGAGCTGAAGAGGTGGTGTGGAGATCCCATCTACACCTTTGAAGACAAAGCGCTATTATTAAAAAGTTTAATGTAGGTTATTCATCCACTCGTATCAAGTAAATGTAGGGGTAGAAAGTTGTCCTCAGTTATTTGAGCTTGACATGCAATAAGTTAAAAGCTGTATGTAATAGCCTATTTCTGAAATTCTGTTCCATTTATGTCAAACTTTTTTTTATTATCAATCAATATGTGGTTGCTTTGGAAAATGGAGTAAAAGATAAAAATTTATTTTGTTTCACAGGCCTTCAAATAACATGAATTTGGAATTTAATAGAATTTAATCCAGAGGAGTGTGAGGCAATCAATGTATATGGGGAGCTGCAACAAGCAAATAAATAGTTACGGATTGGGAGAATTTGGGTGTGTTAAAGTCCCCAGATCCCTACAAATAGCGGGAAGGTCATTAAGATACATCATATTCTTTCCTTTATTAACAGAGGCTTGAGAGGGGGTTGGGGTGGGTAAGCTATACAAAACTTGTTAGGTTATAACATGGAGCTCTGGGTACATTTCTTTCCAGGACACAATGGAAAGGTATGATTGCAGTGGAGATTTTGCAGAGGATATTTACGTAGATATTGCTAGGGTTGGAAATTTGTTGCTATGAGAAAAAACTGGATAAACTAGGGATGGTTTCTCTAGTACAAGAGAAAGAGAAGCATAAGAGAGTTCCTTCAGAGACACTGAGTGTCTGTGGATTCACCACCAGCCCTCCAGCAGCCTCTGCAACCGCACAGACGCCTGTCCAATCTATCAACAACCCAATCCAAACCTCTGATACGATCATGTGCCCTTTAGCACCTGAGGCCATTCAGGAGCCCCTCTTGCCATCAGCGCCCTCACAAAGCCCAGTTTCATGAGTCCCTCAACTTTAACTCGCTGACTGCCTGCACCCCGTGTGGGTCCCTCAGCACTGAGCCCCTCGTTGGTTTGTTGCCATGGTCACCTTCCCTGTAGGGTCATCTCCACTACTTCATCTTCTCAACAGGGGGTGTTTTCCACATTTCTGGTGCCCTGCTCCCCTCTCTAGCCTGCAGCCAGCACAGACCCCACCATCTTGGGTGAACCATCCTTTGGAACTAATTGTAGGCTGGGAAGCATTTCCTTTCCAAAAGGCAAACATGGGAAGTCATACCATTGAAATGTTGATACCATAAATGGAAATATTTTATTTTCAATATTTAACTGGTCATTGGGAAGGGTAAAAACCAAAGCTTGCTGGACAAATCTGAACCCACCCCAGTAACGGAGATATCTTTGTACCTGCATCTGTCAGATACTTTCTCAATTCCTATTAAGTAGAGTAAACATAATGATTTGCTGTGTTGCTGTCATGGTTTAACTGTTGCTAAGTGGTAAATGTGAATCCAGAACAAAGGAATATCCGGATTCATTCAGCCTGGTGCTTGTTTAATGTTTGCCCACTTGATATTTTTAATTTCAAGCGATGACTCTTGGGTAAGGCCCAAGAAATGGATGTGGAGTGATGACCGATGAACTCAGTCAGTTACAATCATCGGGGCACTGCAAGGTTGGTTAGAGCTCCCACTGTTTCTGCAACAAAAAAAAATTAAATTTAGCTTGCTTTAGTGATCGTGTGACAGATTATAGATATGTTTTTGGGAGGTAAATTAGGGCAGGTTTTTTTTTTAGTATGGTCACAAAGGCCCCAGAGCCTTTGCAAAAGCTTTGGAGAGTGCCCAAGAGACTTAACTAATGGATTGACGTTTACAAAAATGCAAAGATGAAAGAACTTGTCGGAGCCGCAGACTATCTTGAGTGGAACTTGCTGTTCTAAGAGGATCATGTGGTTTTGCAAGCAGAGAGAGTAAAATAGGTTTTCTCTCAGTGAGAGAGAGAGGGGGATTTCAGTTCGGCAGTCTTACAGTCAGCAGCAGCAGCTGGGACTGGAACAGGACAAGCTGGGAAGCTTGTGGAAAACCCCATTTGGAAGCTGGGTTGTGAGTGCTTAGTTCAGCCTTGTCAAAGCCTTGTGGTTCATGCAAGAAGAGAGGACTGGCTGCTAATGTTTCATTTGAAATAAGAAAAACTAAAAGGAACTCTGTGGTGACCTGAAGGAAAGTGGTTATCATCTGGAGAACCCTGGTGGGGCAAGATTCTTCGGCAAGACACTGAAGTGGCTGATTAAAAGGAATCAGTTATGGATGTCCAGCGAACAACAAATCTATCTTTGAAAACCAATAAGAATTTAAGAGAGGGTTGGATGTGTACATGGAGGTGAGGGCGTTGGAGGGTTATGGGCGGAGAACAGGAGGGTTGAGCTAGTGGAGTTGTTCTATTGAACCGGTGTGGACTTGAAGGGCTAACATGGCCTGTTTCCGCTCCGTAAACGGTTATATGGTTATATGGTTAAAAACCTTCCTGAGCAGTAACCATTTATCTTTCAAGCACCAGAGCCTGGTGAACTTTATAAATGTTAAATTCTGTGCACAGTATAAGAATTGCCTGCAACCAGTGAACTTGGAGGAATGAGGTGAGATTGGACTGTGAATCAAAGAACTTTTCTGAACTTACACACACATTACCTACACATGCGCTTAGAATTAGAAGGGGGTTAAGTTAGGCTAGTAAAGTTAAAGTGTGATTCTGTTTTCATGTTTAAAGATAATTAAAAGCAGCTTTTGTTTGAGTAACCATTTGACTTGGTGAATATCTATAGCTGCTGGGTTTTGGGGCAGCTGACTAAACCACCTCCATGCCTGGAAAGTTTTGGGCACAGCACATTCATGTCAGTTTGGTGCCCTTCAGAACTTATAGAACAGGTCTGCACTGCTCCCTCAGCACATGCAAAGAACTTAGACCTTGATCCTGAGTTACTGATTCTAGATGCACACATGATAGTACAATTGTATACCCATTGAAATCAAATTTCCTCTGATGTCAGTGGAACTTACGTGAAATATTACGCAATGTACATTCACCACTGCATTGCATATGTGACTCAAGACTAATTATGATTCATTTGTGTTTGTTTAAGGCAGCTGTCTCAAACACATGAACATTTCAGCTCTGGTGATTATTAAGTGTTCTTTCAGAGCCTGTTCCACCCCCACAAAAATGATGCAACAAGATCCAATTTGACTACATTTCACAATGGCTCTTCCTTCACATAAAATAAACATAAAAGATGGGATAAGCCATTAGCTCATTGAGTCTGCTCTATCATTTGACAAGATCTTGGCTGCTCTTCTTCCTCAACCGCACTTTCCCACTGAATCGCGATGTAACTAGATCATGGAAATTGAATTACTACTTTTTTACAGCATTGTTACAGTATTGTTGGAACCCATAAATACTGAGGTCTTCTTATGTGAGGATTCCAGAATAGCGTTGCTGGGTTTTCTGTGTCAGCTTCAGTTCACAGATGGTTTGATACAGTAGAAGTTCTTGCAGCTGCCAGCATTTAACCCTATAGAAGCAATCTCCACATTTAGTCCTTAAGTGAAATACCAGAACATTAGCAGTATCTTTCCTTTTAAAAGGAGGCGCTGATACTTTAATGAATTCCGTAATGAAGATTGAGGACAGGTGATGGGGTCTGAGTGCTGCTGATAGAAGGTTGCTAGGAAAACCCCTGTAAAGAATAACACACCATGAGTTTGGTAGTTTTGAAAATTGTGCCTGATCGGACTGCTCCTGCATGTTAAAGAGAAAACTGCTCAAGCCTGAAACGTCAGTTCAGTATCTTCATCTTTGCTATATAAAGGACACTGTTTGACCTGCTGAGTTTCTCCAGCATCATTTTTTTATATAAAACTCGCCTTCCCTGCTTGAGTCATTGTTTATTTTTCTTTCTTTTTATTTACAGGTGGTGTTGTGGGGGGGGGGGGAAGTTGTGTTAAATATCGGAACAGTTCTCACGGCCGTTCCCCATTCCCCTGCTTGAGTCATTGTGATAGAGTTACAGAGCAAGGATACTGTCCCTTCATCCCAGCCCATTCTTGCTGACTAAGCTGTATATCTGAGCTAGTCCCATTTGTCTATGATTGGCCCATGATCTTCCCTCTAAAATATTACTATCCAGGATATCCTCCAAATGTCTTTTCTGTGTAATTATAGCAGAATCAGAATTTATTGTCATTAACAATAACTGTTTTACCTGCAACTACAACTTCCTCGGGCTGCTCGTTCTACATATCCATCACCCTCTGTGTGAAGAAGTTGCTCATCAGGCTGCCCTTAAATCTTTTCCCTTTCATCTTAAATCTATGCCCTTTAGTTTTGGACTCCTTTGCTTTGGGAAAATGACCACAACCATTAATTTTATCCTTGCTCCTCGATTTTATAAACTCTAGGGAACTCCTGTTTCTTTCCATCATCTGGGAAAGTTCAGTTAGCTAATTAATGACTGTTCAATGCCCCAGTGTCAGTAGGTGATAGAAGTTAGGGGGAGTTGATTGGAATGTGGGAAGAATATAATGGGATTGCTGTAAATGGGTGATTCCATATTGGCATGTGCTCGATAGGTCAAGGGGCTTGTTATTATGAACCATAGAACACTACAGAACAGAAAACAAGTCATTCGGCCCTTGTAGTAGGTGCTGAAAACATCATACTGTTAGTCCCACTGACCTGAACCCATTCCATAACCCTCCAGACTTCTCCTATCCATGTATCTATCCAGTTTATTTTTAAAACTTAAAAGTGAGCCCACATTTACCAAGTCGGATGGCAACTCGTTCCACTCTCTGAGTGAAAAAGTTCCACTTAATGTTCCCCCTAAACCTTTCCCCTTTCACCCTAAGTGCATATCCTCTTGTATTTATCTTTTCCAATCTAAGTGGAAAGAGCCTACTTGCATCTACTCTGTTTATTCCTCTCATAATTTTGTAAACCACTATCAAATCTCCCCTCATTCTTCTTTTCTCCAAGGAATAGAGACTCAATCTGTTGAATCTTTCCCTGTAATTCAATTCCTGAAGACCTGGGAACATCCTAGTAAAATTTCTCTGCACTCTTTCAATATTACTGATATTCTTCCTGTACCAATGTCTTATACAATCTCACCATAACATCCCAACTCCTGTGCTCAATACTTTGATTTATGAAGGCCAAGATGCCAAAAGCTTTCTTCACAACCCTGTTTCCCTGCGATGCTACTTTCAGGGGACAATGTATCGGTATTCCCAGATCTCTTGGTTCCTCTGCACTCCTTAGTGCCCTACCATTTACTGTGTATGTCCTACCTTGGTTTGTCCTTCCAAAATGCAACTCCTCACACTTGACTGCATTAAATGCTGAATGATTCTGACCAGTCCACTCTGGGATTTCTTTTCTTTTCTATCGTTCCATTAATATCCACTTGTTTCCTAAACCTCTAGAGTCTAGACCATCCTGACAGCATCTATTCATCATCTACTTGTAAAGAAATATTTCTGGTCACTTGCTTTTAATTTGTCTGACTCTTTTTTTTGTATTTCTTTGCTTCATATCAGTGTGATAATGAGAATGAGTTTATTATCATGGACACCGAATAATGTACATATGCACCAAAATTCTTACTTCCTGCAGCTAAACACGTACTTCATGAAAAATTGTAAATATTGTGAAATTAAAACGAGATCATAAATACAATTGATAGATATAAATATTCACAGTTACCATAGTGCAAGAAAATAGTGGTGTCATAATTGTGCAGACAATCCTTTGTGTATCTTGTTTACTATGGCTCATGGCATGTTTTGTCTGACACTATAAGGGCACATACAGGCTTTACAAGTCTGTAATTTAACTTATTCATTTATGGGATGAAGGTGTTGGGGAAAATTAATCCCCTATCAATAGATATACTTCAGAAGGTGGTATGTGATGTCATGAATGTACTCTGACAATAAATCTGAACTTTGAACTGGTTAAAAAAAAATCTGTGGTGGATCATGTTGTTCTTCATTGATTATGACCCTGACAGTTTTGCTCTTGGTTTTCTCCAGGATCTGGATGGCGCTCCGATATATGTACAGTGCCCCACGTGGCACGATCACCAACACCATCCACAACTTGCATGAACATGGTGCCTTGAAAATAGTAAGTAGTAAGCTGCTTTGTGGGGAATGTTTTCAAATAAGCTTGACAGGGAAAAATATTAGAACAAGTGGGGGTGCATACACAAAAGGCCATCAACACAAGAATCAGTATTTGAAGGATATACTGTGATTGATCAAACAGTGTGATTGATCACATTCTAACTATTGCCACAGCTGGTGCCAGAAAAAATGGAAAGTATTCTAATAGTTGGCTGACACTGAATATTAGGCTGTAATTTTTTGGATATTCAGATTCTATAAAGCACTTGAACACTGACAGTTTTTAACGTCAATGTAACCATTCAGCTGAGACAGTTTTGTAACTGTCGGCTACTTATTATCGTATGAGGACAATAATCCCATCTCTTATTAACAATTCACTTTTGATGCCAAGAGCTTTCTGAAGGGATCCATTATATTTGGAATTCAACAGCTTTTGTTGAAAAAAAATCTGCAATGAAGTGATGACTTTAACTGTGTGGGTGTGTAGTATCATCAAGCTGCAGCTTCACTTGGTGCTGTGTGGCTCACACCCACCAGCATTTTCTGCATTGTACTTCGCTTTTCATAATTCATGGTTACTAAGGAGGAGCCTTGTAGCGTTTTTGAAGGCGATTCTGCCAATTGCTTGCCATCTGAGCCTTTGGGATAATGTCAGGTCTAATAGAGCGATGAATGTGTAAAATGAAGTAGAGCCCTCCCCCCAACACACACACACACACACACACACACACACACACACACACACCATTCAATGCACATAGAGGCAAAATGCTTAAATCAATCAAGAAAGGTTAAAAACAAGATCTGCTAGATGGAGATAGATATCAGGTGACACTGTTTTCTTATTATAAAAGCTATTACTAAAGGAATATTTTGCCAAATTATAAAAGCAAGCTAATTTTAGGTTGTTTCCAAGAGCGGGTGGGATCAGACTATCTGAAGCTGTTGTCAGCCACAATTTCATTTCTTTGGCTGGCCTTCGGACTAATGCAAGAAATATTGAGGAGATTAGAGAGCCCTGGCGTGCCTACTGACTGGGTTTCTGCCTGAGTAAATTGCTGCCACCTTCAATCTCCTGTCAAAGACTCTCAGAGGCTTTTTTTTTCTTGCAATGACACGGCAACAGTCAGCTTAATCGAATGTAATCACCCCTTGGTGAAAGCTGTCAGGTACCAAACATGATTGTACCTCTGAAGCCGTCACACAGCCAGGGGTAGATTAATTTGATCTTTATCATTGCGATGGTTTGGAGGATTTCAGTTGTAAAGGTGCTGAATTGACAAATGTAACTTCCTGATTCAATTTTTCCCCTTATTGAAAGGCACAATTTTAAATTATAGGAGAGAGAATTAATCTGTGAACTTTCCATATCTCAGTTTGCAAAAGAACCATCTCAAAACATGAGTAGTGGTTTTCAGTATGTCTTTTTACTCATCCTTCCGATGTGCTCCATGAGAAAGTTTGGACTTTGACAAGAAGTGAACCATGGTAGAAACCAATATTATTAACAACTACTCTACATAGAAGCATTTGTATATATAATCATTGCTTACATCAACAAACTTGGGGTGAGGGGCCGTACACAGCCTTTAGAGCCTCGTAGAAACCCCTGAAGTCGCCAATGTCCGCGCTGAGCTGTGTTCGTTTGGCGATGCTAGTCCACCACTCATTTTGGATCTCCCGGAGTTTGCGCTGAAGATGGCTGCATGCGCGACGGAAGGCTTGTTTCTTCTCTGGACAGGACGGCTTTGTAAGGTGAGCCTGGTGGGCAGCTCGCTTCTTTGCCAGCAGCTCCTGGATTTCCTGGCTGTTTTCGTCAAACCAGTCCTTGTTTTTCCTGGAGGAGAAGCCCAGTACCTCTTCAGTGGATTGCAGTATGGTAGTCTTCAACTAATCCCAGAAGGTTTCAGGGGACGGGTCCGTGAGGCGGGTTGCAACGTCGAGCTTTGCTTTGAGGTTTGCCTGGAGGTTTCCTCTCGCTTCGTCTGACTGCAGTTTTCCAACATTGAACCTCTTTCTGGGGGCTTTATTGTTCCAGGGCTTTGGCTTGAAGAGAAGGTTGAGCTTGCAGCGAACCAGCCGGTGGTCAGTGTGGCATTCCGCGCTAGGCATGACCCTGGTGTGGAGCACATCTTGTTTGTCACTTTCTCGCACCAGGATGTAGTCCAGGAGGTGCCAGTGTTTGGATCGGGGATGCATCCAGGTGGTCTTAAGGCTGTCCCTCTGCTGAAAAAGGGTGTTTGTAATGACAAGCCGCTGTTCTGCGCAGAGCTCCAACAGGAGGCGCCCATTGTCTGAGCCCGCTGCGCAGCTCAGACGGCAAAGTCCTCCTCAGCGACAAGATCTCCATCCTCAACCGATGGTCAGAACACTTCCAATCTCTTTTCAGTACCAACCGCTCAGTCCAAGATTCCGCCCTGCTCCAGCTCCCTCAACAGCCCCTAAGGCTAGAGCTGGATGAGGTTCCCACCCTGGATGAGACATATAAGGCAATCGAACAACTGAAAAGTGGCAAAGCAGCAGGTATGGATGGAATCCCCCCAGAAGTCTGGAAGGCTGGTGGCAAAACTCTGCATGCCAAACTGCATGAGTTTTTCAAGCTTTGTTGGGACCAAGGTAAACTGCCTCAGGATCTTCGTGATGCCACCATCATCACCCTGTACAAAAACAAAGGCGAGAAATCAGACTGCTCAAACTACAGGGGAATCACGTTGCTCTCCATTGCAGGCAAAATCTTCGCTAGGATTCTACTAAATAGAATAATACCTAGTGTCGCTGAGAATATTCTCCCAGAATCACAGTGCGGCTTTCGCGCTAACAGAGGAACCACTGACATGGTCTTTGCCCTCAGACAGCTCCAAGAAAAGTGTAGAGAACAAAACAAAGGACTCTACATCACCTTTGTTGACCTCACCAAAGCCTTCGACACCGTGAGCAGGAAAGGGCTTTGGCAAATACTAGAGCGCATCGGATGTCCCCCAAAGTTCCTCAACATGATTATCCAACTGCACGAAAACCAACAAGGTCGGGTCAGATACAGCAATGAGCTCTCTGAACCCTTCTCCATTAACAATGGCGTGAAGCAAGGCTGTGTTCTCGCACCAACCCTCTTTTCAATCTTCTTCAGCATGATGCTGAACCAAGCCATGAAAGACCCCAACAATGAAGACGCTGTTTACATCCGGTACCGCACGGATGGCAGTCTCTTCAATCTGAGGCGCCTGCAAGCTCACACCAAGACACAAGAGAAACTTGTCCGTGAACTACTCTTTGCAGATGATGCCGCTTTAGTTGCCCATTCAGAGCCAGCTCTTCAGCGCTTGACGTCCTGCTTTGCGGAAACTGCCAAAATGTTTGGCCTGGAAGTCAGCCTGAAGAAAACTGAGGTCCTCCATCAGCCAGCTCCCCACCATGACTACCAGCCCCCCCACATCTCCATCGGGCACACAAAACTCAAAACGGTCAACCAGTTTACCTATCTCGGCTGCACCATTTCATCAGATGCAAGGATCGACAATGAGATAGACAACAGACTCGCCAAGGCAAATAGCGCCTTTGGAAGACTACACAAAAGAGTCTGGAAAAACAACCAACTGAAAAACCTCACAAAGATAAGCGTATACAGAGCCGTTGTCATACCCACACTCCTGTTCGGCTCCGAATCATGGGTCCTCTACCGGCACCACCTACGGCTCCTAGAACGCTTCCACCAGCGTTGTCTCCGCTCCATCCTCAACATCCATTGGAGCGCTCACACCCCTAACGTCGAGGTACTCGAGATGGCAGAGGTCGACAGCATCGAGTCCACGCTGCTGAAGATCCAGCTGCGCTGGATGGGTCACGTCTCCAGAATGGAGGACCATCGCCTTCCCAAGATCGTATTATATGGCGAGCTCTCCACTGGCCACCGTGACAGAGGTGCACCAAAGAAAAGGTACAAGGACTGCCTAAAGAAATCTCTTGGTGCCTGCCACATTGACCACCGCCAGTGGGCTGATAACGCCTCAAACCGTGCATCTTGGCGCCTCACAGTTTGGCGGGCAGCAGCCTCCTTTGAAGAAGACCGCAGAGCCCACCTCACTGACAAAAGGCAAAGGAGGAAAAACCCAACACCCAACCCCAACCAACCAATTTTCCCTTGCAACCGCTGCAATCGTGTCTGCCTGTCCCGCATCGGACTGGTCAGCCACAAACGAGCCTGCAGCTGACGTGGACTTTTTACCCCCTCCATAAATCTTCGTCCGCGAAGCCAAGCCAAAGAAAGACATCAACAAAAATATACTAAGGCACAAGACGAGATGAACACCCATCAGCTTCTGCAATGTTTGTTTGCAAAACTTAGTAGAATAATGTTCAATGTTATGGCCTCAGGGTTGATGTGGTGATCAGTGCAAGGCTATGACTGAGCCAGTGACCACAATTCAAATCCGGCACTATGTAGGGAGTTTGTCCATCACCCCATGTCTGCATGGGTATTCCCTGGGTGCACTGGTTTCCTCCCACCCTCCAAAACACCCAAGGAGTTGTAGGTTAATTGGGTAGCATAGGCTCATGCGCCAGAAGGGCCTGTTGCCGTGCTGTGCATCTAAGACAGTTACAACAGGCATTGGAAGAATACAAAGAGATAATACTTCAGGGAACATGAATGATTTATGTATCTTTGTGTTTCACTTGGAGTTTTAGATCTCTGAATTTCCACAAAGAGAGAGAGAGAGAGAGAGAGAGAGAGAGAGAGAGAGAGAGAGAGAGAGTACATGCTATGCTGATCATACCATCCGTCTGCTCTTTCAAGCAGGCATTTAAGTTCCCATGGTACTTTCTTGGAAGAGGGCATTGCACCCAAATGTTATGATGCTAGAACAGACATTTTATTGTTTCTGAGAATTTTCTGTGCATAAAATGGCTGACACATTTATATTACCACAATGCACTACACTTCAAAATTATTCATTAGCAATAAATTGCTTAATGATGCCCTGAGGCCATGAAAGGCGTTGTATAAATTTTTGAATTTCACTTAAATTAAAGTCCATTTTGTCACATGAGTGAACCTATTGAAAAAAAGTTTGTGTGATGGTATCATGAATGCATTTGGTACAGGTCATGTTCAGTATGGCCCTTACTTGCTTTCGCTTTATATAATGTTGGCTATTTTTAAAACAATCATATATTTTTAACTATTGTTAAATGTGTGGCATCAGGGAACAATCAGTGCAGGAGATCCATTCTAACATACTACTTAAACTTTTTGTGTGCATGGCAGTGCTGTTGTCCTGGTAACAGAAGGATGAAGTGTTTTGCATGTCACATTGAAGAGGAACAACCCACAGGGACCATGAGAGCACCTGCCAGGTCATTCTGCTTAAGAGTCTGGTCACATTACTCCACATGGGATTAAAGAGCAATGCGAAATATCTTGCCCCATGTGAGTCAAGAAACCAGAAACATTGAAACATGGATTCTAGTGCAGGCCTGATTTTGGAGATAGGAATATTTGGTATTTTTCAGAAGCTTTTGACAACATTACCATAAAATAAAATAAATGACTTATTGTATTTAGGATATGCAGTAAGAGCCTTAAAATCTGGATTGCTCAGGTATTGGGTCATTCTGGATTTTCCGGATTCTCGGGCTGCACATGGGTGGTGCTTACACAATGTGTGCACACATGCAAAAGCTGAGAGTTATTGAGAAGTCCAGATCCTCTGGATTTCAGGTGACAGTTTTTGAGAAGTCCAGATTCTCGGGTGGTCTGGATTTCTGACATCTGGATTTTTGGACTTTTTTTTGTAGTTTTAAATCACGCAAGTAGATCAAACTATTTTTAAATTGTTTCTATTTTGTTGAACCTCTTTATTGTGTTTAAATTTTTTAACCTGGTATTTGCTAGTCTCTTCACGTCAATGTCAGGTTTACTGTGCACTCTGCCTTGTCTTGCTGTAATAGCTGTAACAGAGTGTGTACCCATTCAACCGTACAGTGATAGAGTTAAACAGGAAAGCCTGCAGACACTGGGATTGTAGTGCACACAGCAAAGTGCTGGAGAAACTCATCAGGTTACACGGCATCTATAGGAAGTAAAGGGTAACCAGCTCTTCGTCAAGGTATGCATGACCTGCTGAGTTCATCCTGCACTTAATGTGCATTGTACTGAGATGTGTGTGTTGTGTGGTGATATGTAATTACACCACTAGGTCACCAGGGGTCATCCCGGTGACCTTGTCTACAAAGCAGTCCAGAGCTACAATCTAGCCTTCCAGGTTCGTCTTGCAGAGAGACATTTGTAGTGTACATTTTAGTTTATTAAAGCTGTCTTATACTCGCACTGCTCATGTGGTTATTGTCAGTACAAGATGTTAGGCCAAGGAACATGCAGTTACGGACTCACAGGCCAAGCAACTTGGACAAAGTGGAGTTCCTCTTTCCAGACGAGCACAAATTACAGAGAGCAGCAGAAGATATCCCTCACAGTGAATACGACAAGATCACTGGGCTGGGATTGAGACCAAACAAAATCACCCATCTGGTATCAAATAATGCTGTTTTAATGACAGCAAAGAAGGTTAAAAAAAAGAGAGGGGGTCCAATTTGGTAAGGGAAAAACATTTTGGGTCGTGATAATGACCACTCTCTTTTCAATTATTTGATTGTTTTGCAGTTCTGTTGAAATTCATTTTGCCCTTCATGGTGAACTTAGCATATTGTCAACATTCCCAAATGTGTCTTTTGACAATGAGAGAGATCCAATTAAAACGACAGCAGGAAAGGAACTTGTGTTTTCAAGTACATGTACTATTTGCCTGATGAAAGGGAGAAGAGAGTATGACCAGAGTCTGAAGTCCTTTAATATGTTAGCAGCTTTCCTGAGACACCAGTAAGTAGAGAGGAAGTCAATGGTGGCAAGTTGGTTTGCATGATAGTTTGAACTGTGTTAACAACTGTCTGGACTTTCTGAAGACATAGGAGAGACTGCTGGAATTTGGACGAACTCAGTGGGTCAAGCAACATTAGTGGGAGAAAAAGAATGGGTGATGTTTAGAGCCAAGACTTTTTAATCGAGACATTGACAATTCCACTGAGTTCCTCCAGCGGTTTGGGTTTAGTTGACTCTACTTTCTTGTGGTCTTGGACAGAGCAGTTTATTTGTCTTCATTTTCTTGAGGTCTTGAGGTTTTTATGGTGCATCTGCACTAGTTGGCAAGAGATCAAAAGAGACATTGAAGGGACATCCAATATATTCTCAAGAAAGTGGCGATGAGATTTTAAAAAAATATCAGCTATGATCCTTTTGAAAAGGACTGCAAACAAGGAGCTGAATGGCCTACTCTGTTTTTACTTGCATGCAGTATATAATGAATGGCATGCAAATTAACTTTTCGCATGAGGCTACTTGTTAGAGGAGATGCTGCTTGACCCATTGGAAATACTCCCCGTTGTTCAAGAGTTTGTGATGCCCAACTAAGTATTGAGACAGAAGAGAGAGTTGATGGTTGGAGGTAACAGTGGATCCTGATAATGGAGAAACACTCAATGACATAGTCCATATGCCTTGATGTTGCAATGCACTACTATACATTATTGTCCATGACACCACTAGATTTGAATGAAACACCTTATGGAAATTGGGGATCAGGGCTTCGCACAGCCTAGAATGATCTGAATTGGCTTGAAAGTAACTGATCTATTAAGGAGGATATCATCTTTGTTTATAGACCTGTTAATTTAATACTCTTCTGAGGATTTTACATATTTCTGTGGAAAGTTGTTTCACAATCCAATTTGGAACTGTTTCAGAATGTAAAATAAACTACACTCCGACAGACGCTATTGTGGCAGGTACTGAATTCAAGTATCTTGGATTAAATGTGACCGGTGGAATTTTTAATGGACAATATCAACCCCAAGTGGTAATTGATCACCAGGATTGATATTAGGCAGTAATATTCTAAAGTAAATTCATCGCTATCTACTTCTTTCGTAATGGACTGGGAATCTACTTTAATCTTGACCGTGATAATGATGAATTATAAAGACACTATGATTACAAATCTGCCAAGAAGAATGGGGGGGGTTGAATTGTTTTTATTGTGAAATGTCTTTGGTATGGTATATAAGGTTGGAGTTGTGAGATGTGCGCTATTCTGAACTGCTTATTAACATCACAGCTTCTCTATATATTTATTTCATACACACCTATATTCATCTGAATTATAAAAAAATTATGAAGATGTTTATCACTGTATTTATGATGTTAGTTCCCCATTTAAATTATTATCCAACATTTGAAACATCTTACATTGCAAAATTGGTATCAACAATAAACATACATTCCTCAGGCTATTTTCAGGGCCTATCTCTCATGTCCAAATATGCCTAAAAGGTTTTTGCCCTAAATTTAGCATTGGGTCATTTCTCAGGTTATCTGAAATTGGGCTGAGCTTCAAATTATATTTTATTGATCTTAGAATGCAATCATTGTGAGAAAGTTTGGCACTAAATGCCCAATTTCTTAACCCATTGGACTTCACTACCAACAAACTCAGTGTCCTGGTTTTCCAGGACTGGTTTTATATCCAACAACCAGCTGGTTCATACTAGAGTTTGTACTGTATTTTACCCATGGACCCAGTCCAGAGTATATATTATGAAAGGTTAAAAATGGCCAAACCTCAAAGGGTTTATTGTCTTTTTGAAAAGCGCAGTAGGCCATCTTCTCATATTAATGCGTCAGGTATACCCAGAATGCCGTTGAGTAGGAATCTGACTCTGTGTCACTGAAGGAAGGATGACGTAACCATCTAACCATATAACCATATAACCACTTACAGCACAGAACAAGCCAGTTAGGGCCTATTAGTCCATGCCGTAGCAAATCTCCACCCTCCTAGTCCCACTGACCAGCACCCGGTCCATACCCCTCTAGTCCCCTCCTATTTTCCTATTTTCAAATCCCAATAGTATGCAGGAAGAGAATCTAGAAGTGGTGGTTCACCATTTGCCTGTCCTTTCTTTTGGATTTGGGCCTCAGTAGTGCTGGTGAGTTGCTGCCTTTGGGATGGTGAACCCAGCACTACTTTGCACCATTGGTGGAAAGCGTGTCTGTTTAGGTTGGTAATTTGGGTTCAAATTTAAGGCAGTGACCCCACCCCCACAACCCCACTCTCTAGAAATTGGATAACGATGTGACTACTTCCACCATCCCAATTTATCTGCACATGTGTTTCTGTCACTGTTTCTAAATAATTGTGCTCTTCAGAGCAACAATGATTGCTTTTTTTTTAAAATTTTTTATTTTTCACACCATAAATCACAATAGCCATGATATACACTTTTTCTTTTCCACACATTTACAGTGACTTTTTCTCCCTCCCCCCTCCCTCCTCCCAAGCCACCCCCCCATCCCCCCCCCTCTCATCCATTTTAGTTATACAATCTAGGTTGCATTAATTCAGTTAGACAATGTTGTCATTCAACAAAAATACACCAGAAATTCTACTGAGTCCATTCTTTTCTTTTCTTCTCCTTCCATCAACTTAGGTAATGTTTGTTCCCGGTAGGTTTTCGCTATTGTATTTAATGTAAGGCTCCCATACTTGTTCGAATATTTCAATATTATTTCTTAAACTATATGTTATTTTTTCTAATGGAATACATTTATTCATTTCTATATACCATTGTTGTATTTTCAAATTATCTTCCAATTTCCAGGTTGACATAATACATTTTTTTGCTACAGCTAGGGCTATCTTAACAAATCTTTTTTGTGCATCCTCCAAGTCAATTCCAAATTCTTTATTTTTTATGTTACTTAGGAGAAAGATCTCTGGATTCTTTGGTATATTGTTTTCTGTTATTTTATTTAATATCTGATTGAGATCATCCCAAAATTTTTCTACTCTCTCACATGTCCAGATTGCATGAATTGTTGTTCCCCTTTCTTTTTTACATCGAAAACATCTATCAGATACTGTTGGGTCCCATTTATTTAACTTTTGCGGTGTAATGTATAGTCTGTGTAACCAATTATATTGTATCATACGCAGCCTCGTATTTATTGTATTTCTCATCGTTCCAGAGCATAACTTCTCCCATGTTTCCTTTTTTATCTTTATATTTAAATCTTGTTCCCATTTTTGTTTAGTTTTACCATTTGTTTCCTCATTTTCCTTTTCTTGCAGTTTAATATACATATTTTTTATAAATCTTTTGATTAACATTGTATCTGTAATCACATATTCAAGGTTACTTCCCTCTGGTAAACTCAAGTTGCTTCCTAATTTATCTTTCAAGTAGGATCTCAGTTGGTAATATGCCAGCGCTGTATCTCCCGTTATATTGTACTTATCTCTCATTTGTTCAAAGGATAAGAATCTACTTCCTGAAAAACAATTTTCTATTCTTTTAATCCCTTTTTTTTCCCATTTTCTAAAGGCAAGGTTGTCTATTGTAAAAGGGAGTAGCTTATTTTGCGTCAATATTAGTTTTGGTATTTGGTAATTTATTTTATTTCTTTCTACATGAATCTTCTTCCATATATTGAGGAGATGGTGTAATACTGGAGAAGTTCTATGTTGTACCAATTTTTCGTCCCATTTATATAATATGTGTTCAGGTATCTTTTCCCCTATTTTATCTAATTCTAGTCTCGTCCAGTCTGGTTTTTCCCTTGTTTGATAAAAATCTGATAGGTACCTTAATTGTGCGGCTCTATAATAATTTTTGAAGTTTGGCAATTGTAAGCCTCCTTGTTTATACCATTCTGTTAATTTGTCTAGTGCTATCCTCGGTTTCCCCCCTCTCCATAAAAATCTCCTTATTATTTTCTTTAACTCTTTGAAGAATTTTTCTGTCAGTTGTATTGGCAATGCCTGAAATAAGTATAGTATCCTTGGAAAAATGTTCATTTTAATACAGTTTATCCTTCCTATCAGTGTTAGTGGTAGCTCTTTCCAATGCTCTAAATCGTCCTGTAATTTTTTCATTAGTGGATTGTAATTGAGTTTATATAATTGGCCTAGATTTTTGTTTATTTGCACACCTAGGTATCTTATTGCCTGCGTTTGCCATCTGAATGGGGATTCCTCCTTAAATTTTGAGAAATCCGCGTTATTCATAGGCATTGCTTCACTTTTATTTACGTTTATCTTGTATCCCGACACTTCTCCATATTCCTTCAATTTCTTATATAGTTCTTTTATTGATAGTTCTGGTTCTGTTAAGTACACTATCACATCATCCGCAAACAGACTGATTTTATATTCCCTGTCTTTTATTTTTATTCCTTTTATATTATTATCTCTTCTTATCGATTCTGCTAGTGGTTCTATAGCTAGCGCAAACAATAATGGTGATAGTGGGCATCCCTGCCGCGTTGACCTGCTTAAGTTAAATTGCTTTGATACATGTCCATTTACTGTCACTTTCGCTAACGGTCCCTTATATAATGCTTTAATCCAATTAATATACTTCTCCGGTAAACTGAATTTTTGCAATACTTTGAACAAGTAATTCCATTCTACTCTGTCGAAGGCCTTCTCTGCGTCTAAAGCAACTGCTACTGCCGGTGCTTTATTTTCAACAATGATTGCTTGATGATGAGACATTAAACCAGGCCCCTGTCTGTTTATTCTCATGGTTCAAGTGGGCATTAAAAGTCTCATCATAGCACTGGCATTCTGACTGGCAACTCTCCCATCATTCACACACCAAGTACAGAAGTGATTGTTCATTTTGTTCAGCTTTCAGTGTTATTATAGTGTGCAATAGGACTGGTGTCTTTAGCTACATAACAAAAATCAGTGCCCTTTACAACTATTTTTTTCTATCTCAACTACTCTAAGATGTTTTCCAGTGAAGGGGATGAAGTACCATAGTAAGTCTTCCCTCAAGGATTGCGAATCCCAGGTTCAATAAAAAATTAAAAGCAATCCTGTTTCTCATGTTAACCAGAAAAATACAATTGAAGGGCCTTAGCAGGAAGACCTTCCAATCAATTATTTAACTTTACATGGTAGATTACCATTCTTGCGTTGTTCAACAGTAAAATGTCTTTTTTTGGAATGGAAACATTTGTTTCTGCACACAATGGGGAGTATGCCAGGTTTCAAAGTACATGTTGTCTTTATCATCTATGGGTTTTTATTGGAAAGTGCTTGCTCTTTTCCTCTTTTTATCCCACTAGTGGACAATTATGAAAGACAAATGGAATTTCCCACTGTGATCTTACATGCTTGCTTAAAAGTGGGTATGCTTACATTCGCTGGGGCCTGCAATACTTCACGCTGCTGTGTCAAGATGCTTTGATTAACACTGGCAAACCCCTTTTTTTTGCTTTCAGAGCTCAGTTGATTTCTTGTCAATGACTGACCTTTTAGAACCGCTCACACATCCTGTTATGATTTTATTCAGCTGTTGGGGGCGTTCTGATGTCATTTGTGGTGTGATATCTTAGCAGCTAGTGTTTTATGGTGACAGATGAGAGCAGGTGGGAAATGTATTAGAATGATTCTTGTAGAAAGTAACCCTTTCCATCCCATGGAAACACATTTCCCATAGACCTTAGTTTGTATCAACAGTCAAGACCATGCAGACAGGAACTTTGGCTGTGTAGTGTCCCTCTTTAATGCATTATAATGAATTCAAGCAAAAAATTACCACTCAGCATTTCAAAGGAGGGAAACACACGGGCTCCTAAGACCCACACCCAATACATGCATTAAGACCTTTCACAGTTGCATTGAGAGGCCCAACACAGTTCACGGTCCCTGTTGGAAGATTCGGCCTGAGTTGCACTACGTCACATTGAATTTTTCAACCACGTTATCAAAATGGTTCCTTTTTCTTTAAATCGTTCTTGTTTCAAAATGGAGTACACAATTCCATTTCTGACAATTAGTCCAGCTCTCGATTACCAATGATTCCTCCATTAACTGGGCTCTCCTCAGCCTCTGATCCTCCATCCACAGGCTGGAATATCCCCAATATCCAAATGTTCATCCACCATCTCTCACTTCCCAGAAGTCTGCCCTGACTTTTCCAACACTTAGCTTCTTCTATGGCCTCCTCACCATGCCAGCTCCATTGAAGGCAGACCAGGCCTGAGGTCAGAACCTCACAGTTCAAGCACTGAGAATAAATCCGCACCACTCGATGCCAAAAGACGAGGCTGCTAAAATATATAACCCTTTGCTTTGGGGTGGTATGGTTAGCGCAATGCTATGATAGTGCCAGCGACCCAGGTTTGCATCCGGCATTGTCCGAAAGGTGTTTATACATACCCCATGTCTGCGTGGGTTTCCACCAACTACAGTTTCCTCCCACCCTTCAGAAACATACAGGAATTGTTGGTTAATTTTTATATTTGAGGGAACAGGGCTTGTGGGCTGAAAGGGCCTGTTACCATGCTGTATGTCCAAATTTAAAATCTATATATAAATAACTTTATTCTGTGTGTGTGTGTGTGTGTGCGTGTGTGTGTGCGTGTGTGCGCGCGTGTGTGCGTGCGTGCGTGTGTGTGTGCGTGCGTGTGTGTGTGTGTGCGTGCGTGTGTGTGTGTGTGTGTGTGTGCGCGTGCGTGTGTGCGTGTGTGCGTGCGTGCGTGTGTGTGTGTGCGTGTGTGCGCGCGTGTGTGCGTGCGTGCGCGTGTGCGTGTGTGTGCGCGTGTGCGCGTGTGTGCGTGTGTGCGCGTGTGCGTGTGCGTGTGCGTGTGTGCGTGTGTGCGTGTGTGCGTGTGTGCGTGTGTGCGCGTGTGCGCGTGTGTGTGTGCGCGTGCGCGCGTGTGTGCGCGCGTGTGTGTGTGCGTGTGTGCGTGCGTGTGCGCGTGCGTGTGCGCGTGTGTGCGCGCGTGTGTGCGCGCGTGTGTGCGCGCGTGTGTGCGCGCGTGTGTGCGTGCGTGTGTGCGTGCTTGTGTGTGTGTGTGTGTGTGTGTGTGTGTGTGTGTGTGTGTGTGTGTGTGTGTGTGTGTGTGTGTGTGTTCTTGTTATCAAATGTCCCAAGGTAGAGAACAGGACCACGGAAATGTCATCTGCCATGGACCTATTGTTATGAAAGTGATGGTCAAGGCTGGCTGGGAGGCTGAGTTAATGTGGACCACTACCAAACAGCAAAACCACTTTATAATGATGAATGTCCAAGCCACTGGGTGATAACCAACTAAGCCCATTGTCTTGCTTTTCATTGTTACTTGGATATTCATTGTCTTCTTAAAGCAGCCTATCGAGGTAAAGGTTAAAGATGGCAGCTGGTTTGTGCAGGTTCTCAGGACACTCCTTCCAGACCAGATGCTTTTCATGGGTTCACTCTCTGGAAGGCTGACCTGGTGTCTCTGACAGTGACCTTGGGGGTACAGATGATGGCACACCAACCTTCTGTTCAAAATGAGCATGGAATGCATTGACTCATCATGGAGAAATACATTGTTACCTACGACTCCTCCCAACTTTATTTTGTAGCTCAGGTTGGCATGTTGACCTTGCCACAGTCAAGGATGTCTGAAATATTTATCTGATGGCCTGGTCCTGCCTTTCAATGTCTTTGATGGATTTTTAGAGATCATACCTGGTTTTCTTGATATACTTCTGAAATGTGGTCGTAATGGTAATGTGGGAAAATACGTTAAGGAACAATCTTCTTTGAACCGCCCTTCCCAAAAAGAAATTAAAAAGAGACCACATAAATTGTAAAATGATTCCGTTGTGTGAGAGCACATAAAATATGTACTCTATTCTCTAATCTGAAAAAAAATCTAAGTTAACACTTTCTTAGACTGGCACTTTATATGTTGATAGGTGTCATTCTCTGCTTGTTAGTGTCTGTTGCAGACTTAGGAACAAGATTGAAGTTCTGTCATTTTTTTTCTGCACACCTCACCATACCTGTCAGCAGCAAATAGATGTTCATTTCTCCTACGTTACTCGCTGATAATAAAACAATTTGCCAATCACAATGTACACTGCAGAGATTAGATTTGGATTTATTTCCACGTCTGAATCCTATGTTAACGTGGGGTTATTGCACCGCTGAGATTTTATTTTGTATCCTACATTGAACATGGTAACAGTGCAAATAAGGCCTGTGTTCATGGGTTTACTGATGAATACTTGGTAGGAAATTATGCCTTGCCGTTATAAGTATTCCCAATGGAAGAGGTTGACAATTTTAGTTTTTCAATTTATTTTTCATAAATTCCCCTCAGGCTCTGTTTCAATGATCATCCCCTGAACACTGAGTATTCCAGATCAGCCTTTGTCCAAACATGGAATAAAACAGGTGACCTCCCGAGGCAGGGTGAGAATGGCTCCTCTGGCATCAAAACACCATTTGACCAAGTGGACATGAGGAGCCCTGGTAAAATTGATCAATAAGTTTCAAGAGAAAACTCTTCACTGGCTGGAGTCAAACCTGAGGCAAAGGAAAATTGGTGGTGATTGTTGAAGATGAATCACCTCGGTCCAGGATGTTGCTGCAGGACAGTGTTCAAGACCCAACTATCTTTTAGGCTTCTCCAACAATGCTTATGTCAAAAGCAAAAGTGGATGTGATTGTTTGTGATTGCATTGTGGTCAGCTCCATTTCAAACTCTGCAGAACCTGAAGAAACCAATATCAGCATGGAACAAGGCTCTGGCATGGTTGGTTCAGTCAAAGGTTATTGTGGTGAGATGTAATTACACCACTAGGTCACCAGGGGTTATCCCAGTGACCTTGTCTATAAACCAGTTCAGAGCTACAGTCTAGCCTTCCAGATCCAACTTGCAGAGAAACAAGACCACTTAGTGTACATATCAGTTTATTAAAGCTGTCCTATACTCACACTGCTGGTGTGGTTATTGTCAGTACAGTTATCCCAACAAGAAAGTCCAGATATCTACCCTTGACATTCAACACAATACCATCACTGAGACCTAGGCCATCAACATCCTGTGGGTCATTATTGACAAGAAATTCAACTGGATCAGCCACAGAGGCATTACAGCCACAAGACTAGGTCAGTGACTAGGTATCTTGCAACAAATGATGAATCATCTTAAACTCCAAAGTGTTTCTACCATTTACAAACAAAAGATTGGAGTGTGGTGAGATTCCCTCCACTTGGAATCTTCTTTCTTTGGCTTGGCTTCGCGGATGAAGATTTATGGAGGGGTATGTCCGTGTCTGCTGCAGGCTCGTTGGTGACTGACAAGTCCGATGTGGGACAGGTTAGGCACGGTTGCAGCAGTTGCAAGGGAAAATTGGTTGGTTGGGGTTGGGTGTTGGGTTTTTCCTCTGTCTTTTGTCAGTGAGGTGGACTCTGCGGTCTTCTTCAAAGGAGGTTGCTGCCCGCCGAACTGTGAGGCGCCAAGATGCACGGCTGGAGGCGATATCAGCCCACTGGCGGTGGTCAATGTGGCAGGCACCAAGAGATTTCTTTAGGCAGTCCTTGGAATAGTACAGTTTCAAAAACACTCATCAAGCACATCTATCTGGATAAAAATAATCCATGATTGGAATTGATCCATTATCCGAGGTATTCATTCCTTTTACCAATGGGGAACCATGTGAATGGTATCATTTGTAGCATTTACAAATGCACCAGTTATTCAGCAAGATTATTTTGACAGTACCTTCCAAACACAACCTCTGCCAGCAAGGACATGAGAACACCAACAAAAGCAAGTCGATAAGAATATAAGAAATAAAAACAGAAGTAGCCCATTCAGCCCACCATTCAAAAAAATAATCAGGGCAATCTTTTTCCATCAGTATCATATCCTGACTGTGGTGGTACACCACCAGCCTACTGCAGGGGGCAACCTCTGTACCTGCAGAAGTCTAAGGGGACAGAACAACACCTGACTGGCTGCCAATCAGTCAGCATGAATGGATCAAGTCCCACCCGGTCGGGTGTCAATCACCCTCCAGGATATAAGCCTGTGCCGGCCTCACTCGGCCTCACTCGGAGTTGCTGCAGCCACAGCCAGCCTGGCTCTGTAGAGGTTTTTGTAGATTAAAGCCTGTTGTTCAGTCTTTACCTTGTGTGTGTCTGATTCTGTCGAACAGCGCACCACACTGACCTAACCCAATATCCCTCAATATTCAAAAGTCTTTCATCCTTTCACTTGAATATACTAAGTAACTAGTTCATCTTGAACAGGGAACTCTTAATGGAGAGTTTACTTTGCACCTCTATTCTTATTTTGAGACAGCGACCTTTGGTTCCAGATACTCATCCAAGGAAAAATTATCCTGAGATCTACATTGAATTTTATATGCTTCAAATAATAAATATTGTGGCCATATGCATGACCTATGTCACTGTCCCTTTAAGAAACTCAGAAGAGATTGAGGGCATGAGCACTAATGTGAATGTCACCATGTCACAAAAGATCCAGGAGCAGATGTCTCAGGAAGCAACCAGCACCCTTGACATAATTTTAAAGTGAACACATTAGCTAGTCTGATTTATGTGAATAGTAAGCGTGTTAAAGTGAATTAAACGTCCATGAAAGCCGCAGATGGATGCGAGCACAGGGAAAAATTCTGCCTCTTGGTGCACTCTTTGTGCCCTATATTTAACTCCCCCAGTGGCACATACATGTTGTGTATTTTAGTCTGCTAGCATATACAATGAATATAGGTCAGATGGTAACATTTGGTGAAGGCAGACACTTACGAAATGTGTCAGGAGCACTTGTATGGCTGCCAGAGATGTCTGTGATCCCAACAAACTCAAAACAATCCAGGAATGTATTATTGAAGAAGATGTACTCATGCATACTGCATAGAAAAGGATCAAAATACTGTGTGCACATTTTCAATCTCCTTTCATTTGTTTTATCTCTGTGTTATAAATGTATCATTAATATGTTTTAACATCTTCAATAGAATTTTTCCAATATCATCCAAAGTTCAAATGACCAAGTTTAATTGGTTGCAGTAAACTTCCATTTTGGAAGGAGCTGGCTGCCCAGTAATATTTCCTGGAAAGGCACATTCACACCAGGAGGTGACCAAGGCCAAAGCTGGCTGTGGCTCACCCTCTCCAAACCAGCGGGCCAACCTCTGGCATGCACTGTCAATACAGCCACATGGTAACTGGCACCCATAGATGTGTGTCCTGGCACAAAGTGACTAATTTCTGGTAATAATAGAGAAATTATTTTAAAAAGTCAAAGAATCCTTCCAGCAGCGATCATCTGCCCAAGTGCTCCGAAAGGATCTGAACCATACTTTATAAGCACCTATGTTCAGATCAAGAAGTTGTTGACTTGTTTGGTCTTAGTTCAGAGTTCAGGAAGAGTTCACAAATTGACTTCAACGTCCTTTGCCTGGCCATTGGGAGGACCAATGCTGTACTCCAAAGCAGAAGATGTGACCTGTGTCAGTATATCAATGTCATTACGAAAGGATCTCAGGCAATGAGGGCCATGAAACCACAGTCTTCTATTGACACACCTGAAACTCAACGTTCCCAGCTATGGTAATCCAGAAGTCTATTACCCAAAAGCAATATGGCAGTACCTTCACAAGAAAGACTGTTGTTCAAGACTATGGATCACCATCATCTTCTCAAGGGACTTTGGGGGTAAGAAGTAATTTTATCATTTTTTAATTAAGAAAAATGATTTACAACACAGTAGAAGCTGATTCCGATCATTTAAACCCATGCCACCCAATTACAGTACACCCAAATTAACCTACAACCCCCCATATGTTATTGAAGGGTAGGAGGAAACTGGAGCCTCTGGGGGGGAGCCCATGCAGACATGGGGAGAACGCACAAACTCCTACCAGTTAATGTGGGATTCAAACCCAAGTCATTGTTACTGAAATCAGGGTTCAAATCTCGTGCTGTCTGTAAGGTGTTTGTGCATTGTCTCTGGGTCTGCGTGGATTTTCCCGCAGGCTCCAGTTTCCTCCCACCCTTCAGAACATTCTGCGGTTGTAGGTTAATGGGGTGTCATTGGGTGGCACGGGCACTTGGGCTGAGAGGGCTTGTTAGTGTGCAGTATGTCTAAATTTAAAAATAGTGTCGTGCTAACCGTGTCTTGAGTACATGACTTTCCTTACATGGTGAGCACATTGCCTCTATCATGGCAAAACCTGCTTGTAGGCACCTTTCTGTGTTATAGCTCCATGTATGTTTTGCACTGTGGACCGGACGGAGAAAGCTGTTTGTCGGGTACAATCAGATGACAAATAAACTTGAACTTTCATCAAGGACTGATGAGAAGCTGCTGCTGGCCTCATTTGATTTTACAAAGTAAGATCCTTTCAAGAGGAAATAGATACAAAGCAAAGGTAAATGCTCTGTGTGCAGTTAAAGGAGGCTGAATCTAAAGTGAACTTTCCCCATTAAAGTGTCTTCTTCCAATATCTTTCATTTTTCTTTGGCTTGGCTTCGCGGACGAAGATTTATGGAGGGGGTAAATGTCCACGTCAGCTGCAGGCTCGTTGGTGGCTGACAAGTCCGATGCGGGACAGGCAGACACGGTTGCAGCGGTTGCAGGGGAAAATTGGTGGGTTTGGGTTGGGTTTTTCCTCCTTTGCCTTTTGTTAGTGAGGTGGGCTCTGCGGTCTTCTTCAAAGGAGGTTGCTGCCCGCCGAACTGTGAGGCGCCAAGATGCATGGTTTGAGGCGAGATCAGCCCACTGGCGGGGGTCAATGTGGCAGGCACCAAGAGATTTCTTTAGGCAGTCCTTGTACCTCTTCTTTGGTGCACCTCTGTCACGGTGGCCAATGGAGAGCTCGCTGTGTAACACGATCTTGGGAAGGCGATGGTCCTCCATTCTGGAGACGTGACCCACCCAGCGCAGCTGGATCTTCAGCAGCGTGGACTCGATGCTGTCGGCCTCTGCCATCTCGAGTACTTAGATGTTAGGGATGAAGTCGTTCCAGTGAATGTTGAGGATGGAGCGGAGACAACACTGGTGGAAGCGTTCTAGGAGCCGTAGGTGATGCCGGTAAAGGACCCATGATTCGGAGCCGAACAGGAGTGTGGGTATGACAACGTAGAAAACTGTAGAGTAACAAACTGGTAGGAAATGCTAATGGCTTTTGAAAGCTTTGTTCCTTTGGAATCACTGTCTTTTGCCTCTGAGCTTGAACAAAAGCTTTGGTGATTGCTGGCAATGAAGAATACGACAAATAACTAAACATTGTGGTCGGTGCGCTGTGCAGAGAATGAAAGAAAAAACCACACAGAAGTTGTGAGTGAGTTGAACCAACCCACTAACTTTACTGGAACTCTCTGAGAGCTTATCAGCACCAGTCCCATGATCCTTTACAGCCCCTCCCACTGTGAGCCTGCACCTCCGTGACCCAGATCGCTTGTGAATCAGTGCAGCTCACGATGACATTACCTTATAACAATTTGCACAACACTTTTACAGTGTCAGTGACCTGAGTTTGAATGCACCACTGTCCGTAAAGAGTTTTCACGTTTTCCCTGTGACTGCATGGATTTCCTCCAGATGCTCCTGTTTCCTTCTACGTTTTATAGAGATACAGTATTTGTCAGTATATTTGGATGGCGTGGACTCATGGGCTGGAAGGGCAGTTTCCTTACTGTAGCTCTAAATTTAAATCTATGTAATGACCCTCTCCCTATTCCTATCTTATATTTCCACAAAACTTTTCAGGAAAACTAAAGGCATCAGGTTCCAGCTGTGGTTCTGCTGCTTTCATTCTATGAATGAATGAACTGTCAGTTATTAAGGTTTACTTTCTGTGGTCTCCCACTAGCTTGCCCATAGCTAGGTGGGCCTGCTGTGTACTCATCTTTCAGTTAAGCAATATTATTACAGCTGCTGTCTAAATGGTCATTGTGCAGAACATTACTTTTAATGCATGAAGGCTTCCAAAAGGTGCACATTCCGGATCATGCACCAAAAGAAATGCGACTATGATCTCCCATATATAACAAACAGTCTATCTGGTCTTTTTCTCTGTTGATAAATCCATAAGAAATAAAACTGGGATTGTGTTCAATCTTAAGAAGCTGCAAATGCTAATCATGGCTGCTAAATACAGAAGAGCGAGGTTAACTCCTTCTGGAGATTTGAATATCTAAAGATACTCTACCTTGTTCCTTGCAACCCTGGCCGGACATCCATCTTCTCAACTTTGTTTGGAGTCGCACAGATTTGGAACAAAATGTCTACGTGCTGTGATTTAGCTTATCACGGTCGACCAGCATGCCCACATTTCATTCCAAACTCAGAGCTCGAATTCAACTTACACTGGTAGCTGTCACATTTCCTTCCTTCTCTGAACGGAGCTTTACTTGCTTTATATCCAACCTACCATGAACTTTTGCTTGTGGCAGCAGGTAGTGCAACCAGTCTTCCTATAACTGGCTGTATGTGGTTCTTAATATTTCCTGTTGGTTTTGATCGTGTTGTTAAGACACCTGTGTAGTATTATGCTATCACGATGCCAGTGAGTTCTTTCTGGATGAGGTGGCATCACCACATCAATCTGTGTGGTATGCTAACACTAGCATTGACTGATCCTGGTAGGTAGAGCCTGAGAACGCAGGAGAAGTGCACCAAGGAATTGATTCACTGCCAATATCAAGCAGTTAGAACCAGATGTGTGTGGATATGGGTATGAATAATGGTCCACTCTTTCACTTGTCCTTTTGGATTTTGCTTCATAACAATAGTGGTGGGTGCAAGTGTGGTGGTTGATTGAGAGTCAGCAAGGATGTGTTGATGAATATATTTGAGTTGGCCTTCCAATAAAACTGTTACCATGTGGATTGATGTGCTATTCCTCCAGCTGACACACAGAGTAAGGTTGGATGATGCCTTTGGCAGGACTGACATCTATTAGTGTTACCACTGTGCTTGTTTGAAAAGTCTTATGCACTTGGCAAAGCTACCAAAGCTGTTGCTGGACTTCCAAGCTTGTCATTGAATGTCAGAGATCTTCATAGACCAAATAAACGAGCATTGCAATAAGGTTGCAGAATTTATTTCGTTTCTCGAAAAAGCATTTTCAGTCATATTCATGCTTAGTTTTCAAGGTGGTTGTAGAGTAATCAAATTGATGAATTCTGAGCACACAAAATGTTAACGTCTTTTACCTCACAAAGATAAGCGTATACAGAGCCGTTGTCATACCCACACTCCTGTTCGGCTCCGAATCATACCGGCACCACCTACGGCTCCTAGAACGCTTCCACCAGCGTTGTCTCCGCTCCATCCTCAACATCCATTGGAGCGCTTACATCCCTAACGTCGAAGTACTCGAGATGGCAGAGGTCGACAGCATCGAGTCCACGCTGCTGAAGATCCAGCTGCGCTGGATGGGTCACGTCTCCAGAATGGAGGACCATCGCCTTCCCAAGATCGTGTTATATGGCGAGCTCTCCACTGGCCACCGTGACAGAGGTGCACCAAAGAAAAGGTACAAGGACTGCCTAAAGAAATCTCTTGGTGCCTGCCACATTGACCACTGCCAGTGGGCTGATATCGCCTCAAACCGTGCATCTTGGCGCCTCACAGTTTGGCGGGCAGCAACCTCCTTTGAAGAAGACCGCAGAGCCTACCTCACTGACAAAAGGCAAAGGAGGAAAAACCCAACACCCAACCCCAACCCACCAATTTTCCCCTGCAACCGCTGCAATCGTGTCTGCCTGTCCCGCATCGGACTTGTCAGCCACAAACGAGCCTGCAGCTGACGTGGACTTTTTACCCCCTCCATAAATCTTCGTCCGCGAAGCCAAGCCAAAGAAGGAGTATTTTGGCATACCCACACTCCTGTTCGGCTCCGAATCATGGGTCCTCTACCGGCACCACCTACGGCTCCTAGAACGCTTCCACCAGCGTTGTCTCCGCTCCATCCTCAACATCCATTGGAGCGCTTACATCCCTAACGTCGAAGTACTCGAGATGGCAGAGGTCGACAGCATCGAGTCCACGCTGCTGAAGATCCAGCTGCGTTGGATGGGTCACGTCTCCAGAATGGAAGACCATCGCCTTCCCAAGATCGTGTTATATGGCGAGCTCTCCACTGGCCACCGTGACAGAGGTGCACCAAAGAAAAGGTACAAGGACTGCCTAAAGAAATCTCTTGGTGCCTGCCACATTGACCACCGCCAGTGGGCTGATATCGCCTCAAACCGTGCATCTTGGCACCTCACAGTTCGGCGGGCAGCAACCTCCTTTGAAGAAGACTGCAGAGCCCACCTCACTGACAAAAGGCAAAGGAGGAAAAACCCAACACCCAACCCCAACCCACCAATTTTCCCCTGCAACCGCTGCAACTGTGTCTGCCTGTCCCGCATCGGACTTGTCAGCCACAAACGAGCCTGCAGCTGACGTGGACTTTTTACCCCCTCCATAAATCTTCGTCCGCGAAGCAAAGCCAAAGAGTATTTTGGCACCAATATTAAAAATAAATCTGATGACAACTGTCTACAGTTCTCTGGCCTTATTCCAAAGAGAACAGTCTACCTTCCATGAGAAGAGCAGTTCATATCCCTCTCACAATATGTGTATTATTTTTTAAGCATCAAAATGAATGAGGGAGACCATCCAACTCAACTTAGTCCTTTTGTCCACAAAATCAGGCGGTTCATTTACATCCAACTGTCTCTTTAATAGATGCACCTGTCCCATATTTACAACTCATTTCCATGAGCTAATTGCACTTTAAGTAAAGAGTTTCTTAGCATCTGTCCTTAGTTCACCTAGTCTGAATTCCTATGGTTCCCTACCTTTTTTTTGTCTCAGGCCCACATGGCTTCCGGCCTGACATGCCTTGGCCCACTCGTGGTAATGACTGAGCAATATTTTCAAGTCAAAGGCAGCTCTGTAAGAAACACATCTAATTTAATGTATTTTATTAAACATTTTTAAAGACTCACATGGTAACATGCTGCAATGCACTAGTGGGCCATGGTTAACTGGTTGTTGAGATCCATTGCATTTTACTGACACTGCCCCATTTAGATATCCCACTATCAGAAACATTCTCTCAGCATTCATACTGTCAATCCCTATTTTATATTCAGTGGGATTGCCTCTCATTCTTTTGAATTTCAGTAAGCAAACAGTCCACCTACTCAACTATCTCCACACATCAATCCCTTCATTCTGGGAATAAACAAAATTAACCTTTCACTCACTTCCTTAAATGGGTCTAGGGCATTTTGACGCACAAATTTTGGCCCTGACAGTTTGGCACTGGACATTTTGGTGGCCACAATTTGCAGCCGGACATTTTGGCCCATCGCCCCACTGTCTGCTGACCGACTCCATCCCGCCACGCTGTCTGAAATCCCAGTGTTGCAGAAACTCTCTCCTTCAAGGAAACCACACCCCTGGCAAACAAGGGTTTTTTGTAGCTTATAGTAATATATTTAAATTATTAAAAACAGTTAGGGAACAATCAAAAGCAAAGGTTTTTGGTAAATTTTAACAATTTATGTACCCAAAACCCAACACCCAACCCCAACCCACCAATTTTCCCCTGCAACCGTGCAGGGGACTTGTCAGTCACCAACGAGCCTGCAGCAGACATGGACATACCCCTCCATAAATCTTCGTCCGTGAAGCCAAGCCAAAGAAAGAAAAGAAATGTATTGTATTTATTGCAAGTTTAATTACATATGATGTAATATATAATTGAATTTAAAATTATTAAAAAATTAAAAACACTCGGTTAAAAACAATCTAGCTGTCATTCAATTATTGATTAAATTGTCAAAAATTGTTTATCAAAAAAAATTAATCGGTTAAGTCAAAATTATGAGCAAGGCCTTGTAAATATTCTAACTGTTCTTTCTCTCCATATGAAGAGATACACTATCATTCTATCATCATTTAAATAGTGATGAGCGTGTGATTAATCCCAAAATGTTTCCTGGTGGGAGGAAGTTTCTGAAATGCCAGGGGTTCAGGCAGTAATACAACACCGGGGGTTCGGCGCCGGAAGTTCAGGCAGTAGCAGACAGTGAGTGTGAAACTCAAATTCACAGAGGGCCAAAATTAAAAACTTGGACTAAGTCGTGGGCTAAACTAAATATTTATTGAAAATTTTCAACAACATCTGCATGTTTTCTCTTCTTTCAACATATGTAATGTTAAACTTTTTCTTATTAAAATAAATGTTTAATAATAGTTTTGGTTCAACTCTTTCCAGAAGAAGCATTAACAAATGAGAAATAAAATATTCAATAAATAATATTTCTCTATAGCCTTTAAGCTCCTTTAAAATGTATTTTTTTTCACAAGCCAACAAGTCAAAAAAAAACAACTTGCTTCAATGAAAATCCAATCTTTCAACTATGAACAGTCCAAAGTTAACCAAAGAAAATATGAATCCAAGCTTAGCTTGCTACACTGTGATTTACTCTGATGCACCTGGGTCTAAACCAGATACTTGGCATCTCTTCTTAGATGCAAGTTCATCAAACTCTGGGGTCAGAGTTTGCCTCCCACCTGTCTTGAAAGGTCCTGTTTTCTGTCTTTCGTTCAGCCATTTTTCGTAAGGGGTTTATTACATGTGAGTTGGGCAACAGGTCACAGATGCGAATGAAAGTAAAGAGAGGACGTGGGGGCGATTAGCGGGCTGACAGGCTGGCGCCAATGCATTTGCAAAGCATTCTGGGATTTGTAGTATTAGCCATGCATGCACTATACTGGCACGGCGGCCAGCTCTAATACATATTTGATATGATCTTGCGGGCCAAATATAATTATATCACGGGCCAAATTTGGCCCGCAGGCCTGAGTTTGACATGTGTGGTCTAAAGAGTACAGGGCTTAAAAAGGGTGGCACAGTTTGTGTAGCAGTTAGCACAATGCTGTTTTAGCATCAGCGACCCAAATTTGAATCCAGCATTGTTTGTAAAGAGTTTATACTTTTCCCCGTGTCTGCGTGGATTTTCCCCCAGGCACTCTGGTTTCCTCCAACCACTCAATAGGTACTGGGGCCTTGTAGGTCAAGTGGGTGTAATTGGGCGACACAGGCTTGTGAACCAAAAGGGATTGTTACCACGTTATATGTCTTCAAAAATGCAAGGAAACACAGCGTGTTTTCTACAGTTGCTACTGCATTTTTGTTATTAGTTCTATTTGATGTCAATAGTTTTATTTCCTGTCCCTTTAAAATCGCTTCTGCTTCCTAATGGGCAACCTCACAGGATATCATCAGGATCTTACTGTCGATGCTGAAACCAGAGAGGGAGGTGCTGTTCAGCTTTATATCGAGGAGGGAATGCTTTTCCACTGTGGGCATGTAATGGGGGTGGGGGGTGGGGTAATGAGGAGCAATTTCTCAGCATGGATGTGTAGAATCAGCTGAGAGAATGCAAATGCTAGTGCTCACATTGTTTCTCTGACAATAATGGTTGTATAACGTTAAAATTTCCAACTGATTACCAATGTCTCCCAGATCTGCTTGAGGAACAAGTAACCTCTCACATTGTATTAATACTTCAATTCATTGTTTCTTTCTTGTTCTTTATTTGTGTCGAGATCTTTTGGACTTCTGCTACCAATGCAGTATTTTGGACTCTCCTGTGAATTTCAGCCCATCAAAAGTAATATCCATGTAATAGTCATTCCCATAAATGTAACATTAAAGAATGGTCCAGAAATTTTGATTTTCACACGAGTTTATTCAGTATTTATGTACTGCATATGTATCATTTGTTTGTATGTGCATTTGCAGGTTTTTGTAGAAAGGACCAGAGAACACTGTTTCATTAGGTTGTACTTGTACAATCGGATGATAAAGAACTTGTATTTGTATAGGACAGATGTTGTGGTGGGAGGAAAGATAGACAGAGGGAGAAACTATTAGGAAAGGGGGAGGAAATAAAGTTATAGAGAAAGAAAAAAAAGTACAGGAGCAGGTAAAGATTGAAACAGCAGAATTAGATGAGGGCTTACCTAAAATTGTAAAACAAAATCAAATCAGAATTCATGCTGTTAGATTTAAGGCTGTCCAGGAGGAATAGGAAATGTTAATTCCTCAAGTTTACATATGGCCTCACCCTGACAACGGATGACAGACATGTCACTGTCAAAATGGTTTGGGGACAAAATGGTTGAAATGGGGACTTAAAATGGTTGGCTCCTGGAAGCTCAGGACCCACAAACAGAGCTTAGCTGTTCAGTACCTTCAGCCAACCAAATGCATTTAATGCTTTTTGACTCCCAAATTCCTTTGCACCACAACATTTTGCCATTTCACTCTACATAAACAATAATTTACTTTTTAATTTTTACCACCAAAGTAGAAGGCTTCATTTTCTCACATTCGACTCCATTTTATTAACTTTGTGCCCACTCACTCTATCTAGCCGTGATCTCAACATGGATCGGCTCTTTATGTTCTTTTCATAACTTGCTAACCCTCCTTTTTATATTGTTCGCAAGTTTGGCTACATCGGCCTCTCCCCGAATCATTTTTAAGGTTGAAGCCTGAGGCACCAACTTCCGAATTATTGATGGCCATTCTAACATTACCCACTTATCCCAACTTAGTATTTTTTATTAGTTGACCATTTACCTTCCTATCCATGCTGATATAATATCCTCAACTACACACACACTTATTTTGCATTATATGAGACATCAATCAAATGCATTCTTCAATTGGCAATGGTTCCTAATAATTAAATGTCAATGGAGTTTAACATTAAAATACCCATCCTTGGCTTGGTTCATCACTCTTACTAATCTCCAAATCTTTTTACCAGTATCAGATATTGGGACCCAACACAATCTACTGGAGGAACTCAGCAGGTCGAACAAAATCAGTAGGAGAAAAAGAACGGCATCTGTTTTGAGACAAAATTGTTCGTCAGGGCTATGGATCCTTCATTGCTGAGTTTGCTAAAGGATCAGGTCAATAGATCTTTGGATACTAGAAGAATCAAAGGATTAGGGCAAAGGGTTGTGTTATGCTTGTTCTTTCAAGAAGAACAACTTTACATGAGTTTAACACTTAACTGACTTTATTTTCCTTGACCTGCTTTAACCGACTTCCAACCAGCAACCAAGCTATGTCACTTCCAGTTTCTGCCCAACTGCAGGGAAATTCTTATTTACATGCATAATAATACACCTTTCCCCTTTAAAGAAAAACAAAAAAAAAATACTATGTCTACATAACAAAAGTATCTACATTCTGTGATCAATTTCTCTCCACCAGTTGCATCTGATGACTTCTGGCTTTGTGAAGTCATTCAGGTTATCTGCAAGATTCAGCTGAAGTTCAGAAATCCGTGAAGAGGTTCCTGTTTATCAACAAGTTCATGATCAGTCACCAGTAGCTGTTGATTTTGCTGTTGCAGTTCCTCAATATTACGATAACTCACCAGATGTTGAGAAATCACTTCAAAGGAACCTCTGATGTCAACAGAACTAACTTCATCTCCACATAAAATATAATTTGCTCGAGCATGTTCCAGTTCCATCAAAAGCCCCCTATTCTGCTGTGAAAGATTAGACACTTGCATTTTGTATCTCTGATTGAGTAATGAAGTGTGCTTATTTGCCTGGATATTGACATCAGCAGCGCATGGAAGAGCTTTCACCATATCCATCCAACCATGGCTCACTGCAAGCATCACTGCTGTCTAACCAGCTTGACTGGCTTTGGCATTCACATCTCCTTGGCTAAATAGTTCATCCACAATTTTTATGTCTTTCTCATTTTCCACTGCAGCAAGAGCAGCCAGCTTGGTTCTGCTGATTAACATTGCATACATTTGGATCAAGCAGTAACATCACAATTGCAAAATCTGAGTGAGACGCGCTGAAGTGAAGGGCAGTATTGCCATTTCCATCAGCCAAGTTGACCATATGATTCAGGACTTGTGGTGAAATCTCTCTGAATCCAGTCAGGTCATCCTCCAACATGATGGGAACTGGCATTTTCTGACTGGACAAAATCAACAGTTACTGGGGAATGTTCGTGAACTTGCTGATAAACATGAAAAGGAAGAATGGAAAGGAAGAGCACGAAAAAAAAACCTCTTGATTTGATATGCTTGCAGTTTCTGTCCTAAACCAACTGGGTCGATATCGCCACACATCACAATTAACCTTGACTTTGTCCTTAGAATTCCCTTGATTTTCAAACTGGTCTTCTGATTCAGAAGATGAGCTTTCATCTGAACTGGGATCATCGCTGGATGTAGTTTCATACCCTCCATTAACACCCACAAACTGAAAGTTTTTCTTCATACCATTGGCTTCATGCTTTCTGGGGCCATCTTTCACTTCCTGATTCTCTTCTTCAAGCTGAATCTCTCAATGTCTCCAACATTCTTCTCTGCTCCGAAGCCGTTCTTCAGCCTTTGTCGGAGCTGCATTCGCTGGCCAAGTTCAGCTTCTACTTCTGGTTATGTTTCTGATCGCTTCATTGTTTGCTGCAGTTTCTGTTCAGCAAGTTCCAGACGTTCCTGTAACTGTCTATATTTGTCATCCAGTTGGCATAAGAAGGTATCCTTATTTGCCAACTCATTTTCCAGTTTGTCATTCATGTCATATAATGAGGTTAATTCTCTCTGTACATTAAGGTATCACTTCTCCAGTATAGTTTTTCTTCCTTCCATGAAGTGTCACGTGCTTATCTTTGGCTGTGAATTCATTATGGAAACTCTTTTCACCAGGTTGAGCTCTTCACATCCACTCAGACCTAATATTGGCTGTACTCTCCTTTCTACAATCAGTAGCTGTGACGAGATGCCGGCCTTTGTGTTTGAAGGTCATCATGCAGCCACCTTTTACTGGAATGTTCTCTCCAGTGTAGCCTGTCACTTTTAATTTCACAGGATAAATGTTGCTCTTTATGGTGAGGGTCTTGTAATCGCCCATAGATAACAGATTCTTATGGGCTCTGGTGTTGAGCTTAAATGGAATTACTGTCTCATACACAGTCACTGGAATGATCCATTTGATTTTGTCAGCTTTCTCTTGGTATCCCCTGTTTTGCAGCACTTTGCAAAATGATTCTTCTTCCCACTGGACTTTATAACAGGACTTTCCATCGGCAGGACACATCTTTGGAATATGTCTACCTCCTCACCTACTGCATTTGCTGTTTGAGCCGACCTCTTTGGTGTAGCTTTTGGAAACTCCTGGTGCTCTGCTTCTCTGTTTTCATCACATGCCCTGTTGAGTCTATCTTGTGCAGCTCTTTAGCTTGTGCTCATGTGGTCTCTGTTCACCCTACACATATTCACAGCCTTTTCCAGAGTCAAATCGTTCTCACGCAACAGTCTTTCTCTAAGCCCCTTATCTGGGATTCCACAAACTATTCTGTCTCTAATGAGTGAGTCTTTCAAATCTCCAAATTCACAGGACTTACTCAGTGCGTGAAGCTCGGCTAAGAATTGGTCAAAGCTCATACCTTGTTTCTGATCACAGGAGAAAAAAAAAGAATCTCTCAAATGTGATGTTTTTACTTGGAACAAAATAGCCCTCAGACACTGCTGACACCATGTTATGCTTGTTCTTTCAAGAAGAACGACTTTATGTGGGTTTAACACTTAACCGTCAACCAACCTATATAACTTCCGGTTTCTGCCAACAGCATGCTGGGAAATATAGTTCTTACCTACATGCATAATAACACAGGTTAGAAAAGGAAGATGAGCTGGAAGGTCAGCGTGATATAAAGTCAAGTTTATTATTATGTGACAGTACAAGTACAACCCAACGCAGTGTTCTCTGGTCCCCGGTGAAAAACACGCAAACACACAACCAGATGTAACACTCAAGCAGACAAACAATATATCAGCAGGACCAAGTATTCATATATACAAATAAATAAATATTGTTCCATGGATATGAGACTCTTGGATGGTTAGTGAGGACAGTTTAATTGTTCATTCAGCCTTCTCACTGCCCGTGGGAAGAAGCTGCTCCTCAGCCTGGTGGTGCTGACTCTGATCCTCCTGGATCTCTTTTTCGACAGGAGCAGCTGAAAGATGCCATGTGCGGGGTGGAAGGGGGCCTCAATGATTTGCGTGCCCTCTTCAGGCAATGGTCCTGGTAGATCATGTTGATGGCGGGGGGGGGTGGGAAACTCCAATGATCTTCTCTACCACACTCATGGTCCTATGGATTGACCTCCGATCCATTTCTCTGTAGCAACCATACGACAGTGTGATGCAGCCGGCCAGGATGGTCTCAGGAGAGCTACTTTAGAAGGTTGACATGATGGTGGCCGGTTCAGTCTTCTCAATAAGTGCAGTTGTCGTTGCATCTAAAGCAGGTTCTAGAGCTTGATTATCCTTCTTCTAATAATGGTAACAATGTATGAGGCAATATTTCCAAGGAATAAACATTAAAAACCTCAAATAACTCAGGGAACACCATCTTTGAAATGCTAATCCTAGGCATTTTCTGCTCTCTTCAATTCTTATGAAATGTCCCAGGATCTAAATTCACATAGGAATTGAGAGATTCTTGACAATCTGACAAATTGTTATCCTCCAGTGAAGCACATCCCAGAAGATCATTTGACTTCACTTTACAGATGTTTGTGGGCAAGTGCTGTGTGCAAATTGGCTGCTACATTTCCTGCTTTACACTAAATTTCAAAGTATCAATTGCTTTGTGATGTCCCGAGGTTTCTTTATTTCTTAAATTCATTATTATTCTGAATTTTAATTCCCTCAAGAAGTCCAGACAGTTCATTTGAATTTCAGTAGCTAGTTCTTATTTGCAAATCAATTCACATTTTTTTCACATATACTTTAAAAAAATACCCTTGTCTGCCAGCTTATTTTACATGCAGTATTATCACCAACCAATTGCTATTTCATCCTTGAGAACAAAAGACAAACTCTGAAATGATGTTTATGTGCTGTTGGAGTTGCGACATAGTAATCAAACTTGATGGTGTTTTTGCATGTTTATACTAAAATGCATAAGTTCTGCCAAGTAATGAGAATGTTCTTATTGTTTCGTGAATTTCCCGAAGTTGTTTAATTAGGGCCATGCCCTCTTTACTCCAATTATTTCTGGCCTGCTTTTCACGACCACAATCAGATGGAATGCTGAACACAGTGAATATGGAGAAATTCTCCTAATGTTTGCCATGTCTCTGGGGAAATAAAATTCAAGGAATATAGGAACAGGAGTAGGTCATTTCATCCCTTTGTCATGTTTTGGCATTAAATGAGATCATAGCTAATCTGTGATCTATATCCATAGACACACCCATCAGAAATAAAATTTAGTATGAACCCATGTTTGAAGTTGATGCAATAAAGTTGTATGTGAAGTTGTTGCCCTATCATGAAAGGTTTGTCTCTTCAGATTTCAAATTTATTGTTCAGAGCACAAACATGACATCACATGCAACTCTGAGATTCTTTTTCCTGCAGGCGAAGCAGAATCACCACTTAATGGAAGAGCAAAAAAAAATTATACTCCACATTCGCATGTAAACAAATAAAGAAATGTAACAAACTAACTGTTAATTTCTCAATAAAGTGCAAAAGTAAGGGTCCTTAAATGAGTCCCTGATTCATTTTGTCATTGAGAAGTCTGATGGTGGAGGGGGAATAGCTGTTCCTGAACCTAATGGTGCGATCTTGTGGCACCTAGACCTCTTTTCTGATGGTAGCAACAAGAACAGAGCACGTGCTGGGATATGCGGATCCTTGATGGTTTGCTGCTGCTCTTCACTGATAGCAGCGTTCCTGATGGAGGGGAGGGTTTCAGAATCAGAACAAGTCATGAAATTCGGTGTTTTGCGACAAGATCGTAGTGCAAACATTCATATTATAACCATCTTACAACATTACTATAAATAAAAATAATAGTGCATGAAAAGTAAGGCAGGGTCTTTGGTTCATTGAATATTCAGGAATTTGATGGCAGCGGGGAAGAAGCTGTCGTGCTGTTGAGTGCTCATCTTAAGGCTTCTGTACCTTTTTCTCGATGGTAGCAGAGTGAAGAGGGCATGGCCTGGGTGGTGGGCATCTTTGAGGATAGAGGCTGCTTTTTTAAGACACTGCCTCATGTAGATGTCCTCGATGGAGTGAAATCAGGTACCTTTGCTGTCACAGGTTGAGTTAACAACTGCCTGGAATTTATTCTTGTCCTGAGAGTTGGTGCCGCCATACCAGACATTGATGCAACTAGCTAGAATGCTCTCCACAGTATATCTGTAGAAGCTTACGAGTGACATATCGAACCTCCTCAGACACCTCACAAAGTTTAGTCATTCAATGAGCTGATCTATCTCCCTTCTGTTCGCTTCCGTTTGCGATTCTGCCGACAATTGTGGTGTCATCGGCAAATTTACTGATAGCCTGGCCACAAACGGATATATAACGAGTAGAGCAGTGGGATGACCACATATCCTTGGGGTGCACCTGCATTGATAATCAGTGAGGAGGCGATGTTGTTTCCAATTCATACTGACTGTGGTCTTCCGATGAGAAAGTCAAGGGTCCAGTTACAGCTGGGGGTCCAGAGGCCTAGAGTTTGTAGCTTCTTGACCAGCACTGAGGGAATAATGGTATTGAAGGCTGAGCTGTAGTCGATGAAGAGCAGCCGTATGTATGGATTGCTGTTTTTGAGGCGTTCCAGAGCTGAGTGTAGAGCCAGCGATATTGCATCTGCTGTGGATCGATTGTGACAATAGGCGGGTTTTGCCTGTGATATGCCAGATCCTTGACCAAGATTCTCTAAACTCCTGGTTGACTTCCCCCAAAGATATTCTAACGCCTGCATTCAATCCCAGTTTTGTGGTTTCTGCAGATTCCTTTGGCTCAAAATCTTTCTCTCTGGTTGGTGCTCAGGACATCAGTCCACAGTAATGCAAGTGGAATGAGGGCCAGTTGGCAAGACAAAAGCACTGGCAGGTACTGGAATACCAGGTGGTTAGGCCCATTACCCTGCCGTTGATTAGCCTGGCCTGGTTATCCTTATTATTTTGACTGCAGGTTCATTTTTGGATTCAGCCGCTTCTCTTGTCGAAGATCCAAATTCAGCTGACCTGGATGAATGTGAAAGTATGAATGTTTCCATTCTGGCTTAGTTCCTGCTTGGAAATGACTCTGGCAGACGTGCCCTATTCACCAGAGATTCCTGCTTCCTACCCATTTAATATCACACATATGGCTGGCAAATTGAGCTTGGTAATACAAAGGCCTACTATATCAGATAATTTCAATTCACAAGTATGTTTTTGGAAGTTTTAAGAAAACAATTGCAAAGCACACACTCTTGAGAAAAGTGCTGGAACCCTTGAAGCTTTGTAGGCGAAAAAAAATCACACTCTATTCATTTGGCTCCTAATTATTCAGTTGCTAATTATTTCCTATTTTAGCTTCAGCTGAAACACCATGCTACAAAAAAAGGCTGCCTAGAGACATTTTAATGAGTAGCCTATTTACAATCCACACTTGAAATTTGTGGAAGGAGCATTTAGCAGTATTTGCATGCTGACTGTCTCGCTGGCTTTGAATTCAGACCTCCAGCTGGGGACTTTGCAAATCATTTTGCTACCCCTTGTCCTGCATTAGCATATGCCACCTGTGGAGCAGACAATGGTAAAAACATGCTTTTCCTTTTTAATTATTAATTGTGCCTGAGCCTTGCCCGCCCAGTACATAGGAGCTTCAGCAAATACAGCAACTGCGGCAAAAGGCTGGAGATTGTTTCTTGGATGTCTTGCTGGGTTTAACTGATTTATTCATTCAGGGAGTGATTGTAATTTCTCAGTCCATAATAATACTTCCATGAGATAAGGAGTCATGGACAGCCATAAACAGGCTCACACCCACACTCGCACACACATACACACGCACGCGCCCCCCCCCCCCCGCGCATACACAGACCCACATGCATGTGTGCATTCGCACATACACATGCACTCACACATACACCTGCACACACATACACGCGCACTCACACATTCATGCACGTGCACATACACACATACACCCCTGCATACACATACACACAGAAAAGCATGCACACACACAAATTGCATACATTTTTGCACGCGAGCCACTGACACTGATAGAATTATAAATCATAAAAATAAGTGTTGACATTATAATTATAATTCTGATATTTCAATATATTAATGCTGATCAGGTTTGGACTGATTACCAAGCAAATGAAATTATGTCAGTGTTAATATTAATATATTAAATTACAGATGTTAAATCTGTTATCTCTTGACACATGAAAATGAGAGCTCAGATGAAGAGGACAGTGACACAACCAGTGATGATTGATGTATGCAATGGTTTATTGCTTGACTTTCATGTGCATGTCAGTTACTTTGGAGACATGGCGCAAGATGGGTCATATGCAGAAATGTGATATCTGATTTGTCCAGCAAGTACAGACCCTAATTGTACCCGTTTGGTACACGACTGAATTCAACAATTGACAAAAATAAAAATAACCAAGTAAATAAAGCTGCTCTCAAGCCTGAAACGTCAGTTCTGTATCTGTATCTTTGCTGTAAAAAGTTCACTGCTTGTTTGACCTGCTGAGTTTCTCCAGCGTCGTGTCTTTACTTCAACCGCGGTGTCTGCAGACTTCTGCATTTTACTGCTAGAGGAACTCAACAGGTCAGGGAGAATAATGGACAGTTGACATTTCGGCTGAAACCCTGTTTCAGGATTGATAAGGCAGTATTAAAGAGAGGGGAAGGGGTCAGTGAATGATAGGGCAACTAAGAAGTGGTGGGATGACAAACAGATGGAGACAGTAATAGGTGGAAATATACAAAGGGGGAAAAGTTGGGGGGGAGGTGCTGCTGGAGCCAAGGTGGGGGAAGAGGGCAAAGGATAACTGTTGAAGAAAGGGGACTGATGGAGCCATGTCAATGAGGTATAGTAAAAACAAAATGCTGGATAAACTCAGCAGGCCAAATAGTGTACTTTATAGAGAAATGTTAAGTGTACGTAGGCCTTTCAAACTGCCGTGTAGAATGAGGTGCCTGGTTAGCACCGTATTTAACACGGAAGTTAAAAATGGTCCAACCCAGCCCCTAACCTACCTCAGAGGTAATCAGGGAACCCAGTTAAACTTACCTAGGTCATCTTGACAGGCAATTTGAAAGTGAAAATGACTGACCACTTATTCCGGTGACGTCAGTGCTGGCATGCATGCATCACCGGGCAGGCAGCATCCGAACATCTGGCGGTACTTCCAGTGAGTATGTGATGCATCATTGCAGAGGTGGGATCCCCCTTAAATCACCAGGTTGGCAATTTAATGAGTAGATCCCCCTGCAATTTAAAAGGTGCTTTTAGCACCTTTACCCCAGGAGGAATACCCAGGTCCTGCAGTTTGAAAGAGCTTAGTGTTTCAGGCTTGAGCCCTTCATCAAGGTGTGAACAAAATGTAGACAGGCACCTGAACAAAATAGTGTGGGCAAGGGGCAGGGGCAGGAACACAGTCCCACCGGCAGGTGATAAAAGGTGGATAAGTGAGGGAGATCACCCCAGCATATGGGGGGGGTGGGGGGTGGCTCTGTGAATGGAGACAGAAGGGGGTAGAGAGTTGGAGGTATGGTGGTCTGATGGGAAGAGTTGAGGAGGGGATGAGGTAAGAAGATGGGGAAGGAATGGAGTAACAGGGAGCTGGATAGGAGGAGGGTCTGAGTTTGAAAATATGAGGGGGTGGGGGTGGAGGTGGTGAGAGAGGACCAAGGAATATGAGAAGGAGAAAGATAGGGACCGAAAGGTAGCAGGTTAATGCTATGAGGTTGCAGATGACTAAAGTGGAATATGAGGAGCTGCTCTTCACATTTGGCCTCACCATCGTAATGGATGAGGCTGAAGACTAAAAGATTAGGATAGGAAACAGGAGAGAAATTAATATGGCTGCCAACCAAAGGCTGCTTGAGGATGGAGCACAGGTGGCCAGCAAAATAGATGCCTAGGAAGAAAATCACATCAAAATGACACAGGCACAAAGTATCACATCATATGAGAAATTTATGAGACAAATAACCAATTCATTCAAGGATATTTTGATATTTTTAGTTGAGAAAGGATTCTAGCCATCTTATCTGAAACCATGTGGTCTTTTTGGAATATTTCAACCTGAATAATAAAGCAATGTTCGTCTCAATTTTCACTCAATGAGGGGCAGATTAGATGAAGAGTTTCAGTGCTAAAAATAGTTTTAGTTGTGGGGGGTGGGATTGAGGGAAAGACTTTAGAAGCTACAAATTATTGCCCAATAAAAGCCATATAACACAGTTTTGGAGGAAACCAGGAGGTGGCAAATGGCAGAGCCATTCCTAAAAAGTGCTGGAGAAGCTCAGCTGGGCATGCGACACCCATGGAAAGCAACAGGCAGGTGGCGATTTTGGCCTGGGCCCTCCATCAGGAATGCACAGTATCACAGACTTATTCCTTTACATCATGGGCATAACTGGAAAGGTAAGCGCTTTCTTTCACTGACTCAGGGATTAGAATCATAGAGTGGTGTGCATAGAGACTTTGGCCCACTGCCCACAGTGACAAACAATCACCCCTTGAAACTGAGAAGAACATAAGAATAAAGAGCTCAAGCCTGACCTGCTGGTTATGTATTTTTAACTTTGCTATATAAAGGACACTGTTTGATCTGCTGAGTTTCTCCAGCAATTTTTTTTTGTTTTTACTTCAACCACGGTGTCTACAGATTAAATAGGAGCACGAGTCGGCCATCCGGCCCACCAAGCCTGCACCGTCATTCAATGAGATCATGGCAGATCTGATGAGAGGCTAATTTTCATCCACCTGCCTTTTTCCCATATCCTATAATTCCCCTTTGTAAAAATCATCAAAACTTGTCTTGTATATTTACTGAGGTCTCCTCCACTGCTTCAATGGGTAGCGAATTCCATAAATTCACCAGCCTCTGGGAAAAGCAGTTCCTCCTCATCTCCATTCTACATCCTAACTTTACTATCCTTAATCTTGAGGATATGTCCCCTTGTTCTGGTCTCCCTACCAATGCGAACAAATTCGATCTTATCTATGCCTTTCATAATGTTATATGTTTTTATAAGATTCCCTCTCATTCTTCTAAATTCAAGCAAATATATCCCCAGATGACTCAGTCTCTCCTCATAGGCCAACCCCCTCGTGCCTGGAATCAACCTGCTGAATCTCCTTGCACCACCTCCAAAGCCAGAACATCCTTCCTCAAATAAGAAGACCAGAACTGCACGTGATGGCACCAAGACCTTGTACAGCTGCAGCATAATTCATCCCATTTTCTGCTCCCCACCACTTCACCCATATTCTACTCTTCACCTGCACACTACAGGCAAGTTATAATGGCCAATTAATCTTCCACCATTTCAGAAATAAGGTGGGATCAATCACATTACTTGTGAGTTTGAAGTTACACATGACAGCAAATTTCCTTCCCAAGAGAGGTTACTGAATGTGATGGGGTTATACAGCAATATCGATGGTTTATAAACATTATGTCTAAAACTGGCACTTAGAGATTAGATTGCTTTGTGCTAATTGTTCCAGCTCTATAGAATTGCAAATAAGAGCAGTTAATTGTTGACATCAAGAAACCCAGAACCACTTGCAGAACTGACACAATTTTCATTTCATCAAAAGGAGTTTAAGCCCTCAAGCAGTGAAGTGTTGTCAGGATATTACTCCAAACATCAATGATCTCTCCCAGGTTTAACTGTGTTTTATTTGCATACCACTAAAATGCAAACCCACTGAGATAAGTCCCATACTTTCCTACCATTTTTCAGCTCTCAACTATTTTCCACTCTAGCCATACCCATGTTAATCCCACCCTCCCAATGATAACACTCCTGACCTTCCTTTGATCACATCTGTCTCCAAAGCCCCCAAAGACCTTTTGTGTTCCTCTGAATGGAGGATCTTATCTGCATTCAATCGGACTCATACCCTCAGAGCTCTGGTCAAAAACCTGATTGTTAGTTATCAGCTGACATCCTCTCACAAAGTCACAACACACTGAGCCTCAGCAGGACCCTAATCATGGACACTCCCCAAGATTAGATGAGGCCGTTAAACCCAACTCATCTCTTCCCTCTAACCCGTGGAACAAGGTTAGAAAATAGAACATAGAGCATTACATCACAGTACAGGCCCTTCAGCCCTCAATGTTGTGCCGGCCTGTATATTCCTATCAAAAAAATCTCTTCCTACCTCATAACCCTCTATTTTTCTTTTGTCCATGTATCTGCAGAGGTTCAGGTGCCTTGCCATTCTGCATGAGCGATTATGTCTCTCCATCCATCATGGTCTCTGAATCTCCGAATTGCAGTTGTTGCTCCCCTGTTTCTAACCAGATATTAATCCATCTCTCATTTTCATTTTCTGTCGGTCTCTGTTTCTTTTTTCTTCCAGCTTCCCAGTTGTAACTAAATGTACTAATACATCTCTTCTCATGATGCGTCTCAAGAATTTTGATCATTGTTTTGTGATTCTTTGAAGGAATGTATGTTTTGTTTTCGTTCTTTGTAGAACTTCTTTGTTATCCTATCTATATATAATTCTTCTGAGAAACTGCATCTCTGCTGCATTGATTCTTTTTTTTCATTGCATTTATGATGGTCAATGACTCGCAGCCAGACATCAATATAGGAAGAATGTAGTAGCTGAGAGTTCAAAGGCAGATATCAATTGCTATTTTCTTGTTGATTCGGATATTTCTCATTTCTATAAATGCTGTTCTTGCTTTTATGTCTATTTCGCATTTGCCGTCAGATGTTCCCCACGATCAAAGGTACTTGAACTTGTTTCAGGATTTCATTTCCCAATACGATCCTACAATTTGGAATAGTAGGTTTCTTTGATATGACCATTACTTCAGTTTTCTTTTGATTTAGTCTTTTGCCCTGTGTTGATGGTAGATGCTAATTTCTGTAAGTTTCTTCACTGTTTGCTCTCAGAACTGTATCATCTGCAGAGTAGAGAGGTTGTTGATATTGTGTCCTCCTATACTTATTCCAGGCAGGGTTTGTATGGTTCTCATGATGTGTTCATTGTACAGAGAGAACAGATTGATCACCACCTTGTCTGACTCCTCGCTTTATTGGCTGATATTCACCAATCTCTTCATCTATCTGTATGGCTGCACCTTGATGCCAGTAGACATTCACCAATCAAGGTTGAAATTGGCATACAAGCAGACGTAAAATTGAGGAGATCCAATGGAACACGCCCATTTTCTGCATCCCCACACCTTGTTCATTCCAGTTATGAAAGTAAGCTATAAATGGACCCCAAGTCTTAACGACGGAGGTCTTAATCTTCCTAACATTTATGTCTGATTTATTCCAAACTTAGAAAGGACATAATATCCAGTAACCATTGTGTATGGGTGGGTGGAAAGTCCTCTTTCCATTTAATCAATATTCCTCTTCTATCCATTAATGTAGAAAATGTAAGACCTGTTTTTAGTTAGATATTAAATACAGTATATGTTTACATCACTGCAGAAGCCAAACATTGCAATCAATGGACATTGTTCTAGATCGATCCCAAAAATGGCCAAAAAATGTTCTGAAAATAGTTCTCCAATATTCTGCTAAATTGGGACAAAACCAAAAATTTAATTAGGATCAAAAGTGAATGGGATAATGATGTTAATATGTCAATTTCAGAAGAAGATTGGATTTCAGTTTTGGCCCTTATCCATGACTTGAATCTATGCGCTCGGTACAGTTTGATTCCATTTAAAGTGGTGCACATAGTACATTTTTCTAAAGTTAAGCTCACTCATATCTACCCAGATATCAACTCGTTGTGTGACAAATGTAAAAGATTTGAAGCCTCTTGGAGGATGATGATTTTAAGTAGAGGTTTTTGTGAAGAGGCTTTATTATACTAATTGTTCTGTGTTGTCCACACTCTGTTGCACATAGTTTCTTAGGTAGCGCATTCCCTACTGTCTTTAAAAGATCTTCTGGTACGTTGCCACTCTTATATATTCTATTTAATATGATTGCTAATTTTCCTTCACCAAAACTTCGCACTTCCTACAGTTCAGCCGGAATGTTACCTAGTCCTGATAATTTCCCTTTTTGCATTTTCTTCATAGCATGTTCCATTTCTCTTTTCGTTATTGCTGGGCCCTTGTTGTTGTTACCAATATCAAAGATGTCCTCTCGATCGTTGTTGTTGTATAGATCTTTGACGTATTCTGACCATCTTTGCATTATTTTTCCTTTTTTCATAATTAATTATAGAGCTGTCTATTACTTTAATACATCCTGCTGTTACCCTGCTTTTCTTCCAATTTATGACCTCTTTAATCTCGTCATGTATACAGTTACTGCCATTGCTACATTAACTCACATTTGTCCTTAAGCCACGTATCTTTTGCTTCCTTGCACTTGGTTGTTATCTGGTGCATACTTTGGCTTCTTCAGTTTCCTGACATTTTCTTCTTTGTTCCTTAAGATTCAGAATTTCTCCTGTCATCCATTTCTTTTTAGCTTTTTTCTGTTGTTTGGGAATCACCTCTTGTGCTGCTTGTGTTATACTGTCTCTGAGTTCTTCCCATTGCTGTTCTATAATAGTGATGTTTTGTAGAGCCTCGAACACCATGTCAATGCTGCGTAATTGCTCAACTAAAGGAGGAGTGAAGCGCTCCTTCTGTCCAATAGCCTACAGGTCATCCTTGGGCAAGGTGTAGTACCTGTTTAGCCTCCCAATCAGGGTCATATTAAGCCATGGATTGCTGATGGTGGATAGTTTTTACAAGCAGATTCCACAATTGGAATTTATGGTTGTAAAACTAAAAACGCTGGGCAGATGAATCTACTGATCAATGGCCAGGGTTACCCGTCCAGTATGGACATTGCGACTGAAGAAGGCAACAGGAAACCACTTCAGTTTTCTTCCCTGGCATAATCATGAACTCAAATCAAATCTGGTCTCAGCTCAAAGATGTGAATGGAGCCTTCACTGAAGGAACTTCATCTGGTAAAGGATCTCATGAGCCACAGGTGAACTTCGACTGTTACCTGTCAACTGTCAGCAGATTCCAATCAAAGAAGATCAGATCAGAGTAGCAACCTGGAATGTAAGAACCCTTAGCCAACCTGGTAAACAAGACAACATCAAACAGGAAAGGGAAAGATTAAAAGTCAACATCTTGGGAATGTGCAAGATAAGCTGGAAAGGAGCTAGTAAAATAAGCTGAGAGGAATATACCATTGTTTATTCAGGAGAGATACATGGAAAAGGTGTTGGAATTATGTTAGATGAAGAACATGCAAAATCCATAAAAGATTTTTTTGGACAACATCAGATCGAATGTTACTTGTGAAACTATATTCAAAATCTTTTGCCATTAAATCATTCAAGTTTATGTCCCAACAGCAGACAGCAGGAAAGAAAGCATCGATCAATTTTATATTAAGACAATATAAAAGCTCAAAAAATACCATTATTCAATGAGACTTTAATGCAAAAGTAGGCAAGACCAGGGACGAGGACAATATTAGGCATTACGGCATAGGTGAGAGAAATGAGAGAAGTGAACGACTAGCTGTACAGGTCACAGAAAAGATTACATAATTGGTAATACCATCTTCAAGCAACACCGAGAAAACTATGGACATGGAAGAGCCCAGGGGATAACACCAGAAACCAGATTGATTCCGGCCTTATAAGAAGGAGATATAGAAATGCTTTGAAATCATGCAAAACATATCCGGGTGCAGGCTGCTACAGTGATCACGTGCCAATAATCAGCGTGATGTACCTGGGACTCAGAAAGCTTAAAAGAGCAAGAGTAGAGCCAAAGCTGAATTTGTGACTTTTGAGAAAAAACAGTGCCTGCATAAGAGTCTTTTAAAGTTTTAACCTCTACCATCACCCCTGGCAAGGCATTCCAGAAACCCACAACTCTCTGTAAAAAAAACCTTACCCCTAAACTTTCCTCCCTTCACTTTTATGATCATTGATGTTTGGAGTAATATCCTGACAACACTTCACTGCTTGAGGGCTTAAACTCCTTTTGATGAAATGAAAATTGTCAGTTCTGCAAGTGGTTCTGGGTTTCTTGATGTCAACAATTAATGCTGCTGCTTGTTTGCCTCCCTTGTACTGATGTGTTTGACGTTCCTGCCCTAAGAAAAAGGCGTTGGCTGGCCACCCTATTGATGTTTTTCAAAATCTTGTAGACCACTATTAAGTTAGCTTTCATCCTTCTTCACTCCAAAGAAAGATTCAGAGACCATGTTTTCACTCACATGCTTTGCCACACACAGAAGAAAAAGCACAATACATCCCACAGGCATTACTGAAGTTTGTAACAACATGCCCAGGACTGGAATGGTTATTGACAACAATCATGGAGCCTGTTAGGCCTTGGGTTTTAACTCTAGCTACATTCAATTAACTGAGTTGAAACTCCCAAGTGGGATTGAAACTGTATCATTACATCTTCCAGAACAGCCCAGAGCCTTCTGCTCAATGTGTCCATGCCTTTCAAGTTGCCTACCTGAGCCTAATTTGCAATTATTCTTGGCTATAATAAAAACAGATAAGGCTGGAAATACTCGTTTATGAGTTTTATATTAGCTCAAAAGAATCAGTATATTCTTCCAATAAAGAGAAACAGTTCAATAGAGGGCCATGGAACCTGCAATGCGACTCCATTTCTCTTTCCTCAGGTAAGGCTTAAGGTTTCCACAATTTCTGTTTTATATCAAAATTCCCAGCATCTGTAGCTTTTGTTTTTAACTTTCTTTTTGATGGGCCACAATCAAATTGAGAGAAAACATGCAGAGCACCAGCAGTTAAGAACTGACCTGAAGGTCAGCAACAGTCAGTGTCCTGTATTAGAGATATCAAACCATTGAACTTTACTGTACAGCAACAAGGCATTCAGCATAAACAATGTTTCTGGGCTTTGTGAAAGAACAAATCCCTTGGTCTGTTTTCGGTACTCAATTTCTTTTTCTCTTCCGCCCTTTTATAAGCTTTTCTGATTATATCTCCACAAGATATTGTGCCAGAGTCTCTGTGAAAATCTTCCAGCACTTTATTTAACAAAAAGAAAATTCTGGGCAATAGAAGTAATTTTTCTCTATTATAAAACTATTTTATGGTTTTGAATACTTCTAACATTTACAACAAGCAAGAATTTCAGTACATCAGTACATTTTACACATAAATTTGTCATGTAATAATACATTTAAAATGGAATATATACGGATCAACGTTTTCTGCCATAAGGCAAACAAAGATTCGCCGTGAGCATTTCCCAGCGCCCTTAACAATAGGAGAAAGGGAATCAAAATAGAATCCTTTCAGAGTCACTGATTTGCTTCCAATGCCATGCACACTCCTGTTTGATTCATCGGCAACCTGAGCTCCAGATCCAAACCTCTGGTACGATCAGGAAGACTTCAGTGCCTGAGTCCCTTCAGGAGTCCTTCTTGCCCTCACTACCCTACTGTATCCCATTTTCGGTACCTAGTTCCCACAGCTATTTGGCGGTGGCCCACAAACTGTGTGGGTCCTTCACCACCCTGAAGGGTCATCTTCTGTGCTTTTCCTTCATAAATGGGTTGGGGAGGAGTGGGGGGGGGGGTCTTCTCCATATTTCTGGTGTCCTGCGCTTGTTTGCTGATTTGCCAGAGTCTGCAATACCTCATGATATGCTGCCTAATATGGGCACCTCCATCTTGGGCACAGACCTCCGTGGTCACAGCATTTTAAAAAAAGCACCATCAGCTCTTTTAACAGGTTGTGTAAAGCCTGTAAGAAGCCATCAGCATTTGGGCCAGTTAAACCCGATGGAACAGTGCTGTGTCCCCACTCCCTGCTCTCCCAAGTGCACACCAGCGACACCGCTGCCTTGACAGCGGCTTTGGCTGCACCGCCATTTTTTTCAATGAACTCTCTTCTCATTCTAATCTTTCCTGTTCAACCTTGAGCCTTAATTCTCTTTAGAAATTGGAGGCTCTTTCCCCAGGGATCACTTCAGAAACTCACTTCTGCACCTTCTCAAACTACCTGAGACTAAAGAAGACTTTCAGCACAATGACCATTGCATGGATTAACAATCATCTCTGGTTGCTAAGAATGTTAATTTCTGTGCCTTTTTATCATTCATGTGACACTGTTCATCTTCTGGGAAGGCTCTGGCCAGCAAGTTCAATGTTTAATGCCCCTCTTAATTCTTCTTGAGAAAGTGTTTGTGAGCTGCCTTCTTAGACCACAGATATTCCATAGAGTTGATGGGAATTCAATAATATTTACCAATCAACAATAATTAACAGTGATCAATGTCTAAATCACGGGAGTTGAAAACATAGACAAATTGCAGGCTCACGCCGACCTTATTCTTGGAGCTGATGGAAATAGAAGTCATTCAATATGTGTTTGAAAATCAACCAGCTATTTAACATCTTAAAAATCTTAGCATTTCCTCTATTCATTTTGGGACATCTTTGACCCTGATATAATGTATTCATTATCCAATTATATGACCACATTTTCATCTGGTCCCATCTTTCTACTGCCAGCCTTTATCTCACCCCTTCCTCTCACTTCTTTATTTGGATATCTTTCCTCCGCTCTTTCCCTCCAGATACAGGGACTTGAGACAAAATGTTGACCAACCCTTTGTCGCCGTAAATGCTGTTCAGCCATCTGAGTTCATGCAGCTATTTATTTTCTTTTGCTAAAGTTTCCAATATCTGCAGTCACTTGTGTCTACAGTGCAATATCATTTCCTTTCCAAACTCTAGAATGTTGAATTGCCTGAACAGTGTCTTTCCTTCTGGAATCTACAGTGAGCTATGTTCGTAAAATACATGTTTTGACATACTTGCTCTGATCACTTTAGACCACTTGGTGTGTCCAGAAGGAATGTCATTCTTGGACTTGATTTGAGTCTTTTTTTTTTTTTAAATTTTTTATTTTTCACACCATAAATCACAATAGCCATGATATACACTTTTTATTTTCCACACATTTACAGTGACTTTTTCTCCCTCCCCCCTCCCTCCTCCCACGCCACCCCCCCACCCCCCCCCCTCTCATCCATTTTAGGTATACAATCTAGGTTGCATTAATTCAGTTAGACAATGTTGTCATTCAACAAAAATACACCAGAAATTCTACTGAGTCCATTCTTTTCTTTTCTTCTCCTTCCATCAACTTAGGTAATGTTTGTTCCCGGTAGGTTTTCGCTATTGTATTTAATGTAAGGCTCCCATACTTGTTCGAATATTTCAATATTATTTCTTAAACTATATGTTATTTTTTCTAATGGAATACATTTATTCATTTCTATATACCATTGTTGTATTTTCAAATTATCTTCCATTTTCCAGGTTGACATAATACATTTTTTTGCTACGGCTAGGGCTATCTTGACAAATCTTTTTTGTGCATCTTCCAAGTCAATTCCAAATTCTTTATTTTTTATGTTACTTAGGAGAAAGATCTCTGGATTCTTTGGTATATTGTTTTCTGTTATTTTATTTAATATCTGATTGAGATCATCCCAAAATTTTTCTACTCTCTCACATGTCCAGATTGCATGAATTGTTGTTCCCCTTTCTTTTTTACATCGAAAACATCTATCAGATACTGTTGGGTCCCATTTATTTAACTTTTGCGGTGTAATGTATAGTCTGTGTAACCAATTATATTGTATCATACGCAGCCTCGTATTTATTGTATTTCTCATCGTTCCAGAGCATAACTTCTCCCATGTTTCCTTTTTTATCTTTATATTTAAATCTTGTTCCCATTTTTGTTTAGTTTTACCATTTGTTTCCTCATTCTCCTTTTCTTGCAGTTTAATATACATATTTTTTATAAATCTTTTGATTAACATTGTATCTGTAATCACATATTCAAGGTTACTTCCCTCTGGTAAACTCAAGTTGCTTCCTAATTTATCTTTCAAGTAGGATCTCAGTTGGTAATATGCCAGCGCTGTATCTCCAGTTATATTGTACTTATCTCTCATTTGTTCAAAGGATAAGAATCTACTTCCTGAAAAACAATTTTCTATTCTTTTAATCCCTTTTTTTTCCCATTTTCTAAAGGCAAGGTTGTCTATTGTAAAAGGGAGTAGCTTATTTTGCGTCAATATTAGTTTTGGTATTTGGTAATTTATTTTATTTCTTTCTAGACTTGATTTGAGTCTTGATGCAAATATAAATTGCACTCTTCAGCTTTAGATTTGGCACTAGTTTTAACGCTCACAACTTGTGGTCAGCCTGCTGTACCTTCAGATCATTCCCATACTTATCCATTGGCAGCGAGGGATTCACTAGCAGGTTGTGACTATCCGCTTACACCTGTACTTGACCTACCTCCATGTAAGAAGTAGTAAAACCCATATACTGTTTGGTTTCTACCTTGTCACCGTCTCTGCAGCAACACACCTAACCATATACCCTTTGGAAGGAGCGATGAGAATCGGTTGAAGTAAAGGAAACTTACTTACGACTAACTGCATACATCTCCTTGACAGATTTTTGTTAATGTGCCAAGAGCAGACCCGATGGAACAGATCTAGATCAGGCCAAGGACTACTGGCAGCAAATCTGTAGATACACAACACTTAAAATCACCAATGCCTGAAGAGGGCGCACAAAATCAGTGAACCGGTGTGGACATGAAAGGGCAACATGGCCTGTTTCCGCTCCGTAAATGGTTATATGGTTATATCTTCTTTCTTTTTTTTTCTTTGGCTTGGCTTCGCGGGCGAAGATTTATGGAGGGGAAAAGTCCACATCAGCTGCAGGCTCGTTTGTGGCTGACAAGTCCGATGCGGGACAGGCAGACATGGTTGCAGCAGTTGCAAGGAAAAATTGGTGGGTTGGGGTTGGGTGTTGGGTTTTTCCTCCTTTGTCTTTTGACAGTGAGGTGGGCTCTGCGGTCTTCTTCAAAGGAGGTTGCTGCCCGCTGAACTGTGAGGCGCCAAGATGCACGGTTTGAGGCGATATCAACCCACTGGCGGTGATCAATGTGGCAGGCACCAAGAGCTTTCTTTAGGCAGTCCTTGTACCTCTTCTTTGGTGCACCTCTGTCTTGGTGGCCAGTGGAGAGCTCGCCATATAACACGATCTTGGGAAGGCGATGGTCCTCCATTCTGGAGACGTGACCTACCCAGTGCCATTTGATCTTCAGCAGCGTGGATTCGATGCTGTCGGCCTCTGCCATCTCGAGTACTTCGATGTTGGAGATGAAGTCGCTCCAATGAATGTTTTTTTTTAATTTTTATTTTTCACACCATAAACCACATTAACCATGATACACACTTTTTCCTTTTCAAACATATACAGTGCCATTTTCTCCCCCCCCTCCCTCCTCCCATCCCACCCTCCCTACCTCCCCCCTCCCGTCCATTTAAAGTACAAAATCTAGGATACATTAAACCAGTCAAACAATGTTGTCATTCAATAAAAATACACAAGAAATTCCACTGAGTCAATTCTTTTCATTTCCTTCTCCTTCCGTTAATTTAGGTAGTGAATGTCCCCAGTAGGTTTTCGCTATTGTGTTTCATGTAAGGCTCCCATATTTGTTCAAATATTTCAATATTATTTCTTAAACTATATGTTATTTTTTCTAATGGAATACATTTATTCATTTCTATATACCATTGTTGTATTTTCAAATTATCTTCCAATTTCCAGGTTGACATAATACATTTTTTTGCTATGGCTAGAGCTATCTTAACAAATCTTTTTTGTGCATCCTCCAAATCAATTCCAAATTCTTTGTTTTTTATGTTACTTAGGAGGAAGATCTCTGGATTCTTTGGTATATTGTTTTCTGTAATTTTATTTAATATCTGATTTAGATCTTCCCAAAATTTTTCTACTTTCTCACATGTCCAGATTGCATGAATTGTTGTTCCCATTTCTTTTTTACATCGAAAACACCTATCAGATACTGTTGGGTCCCATTTATTTAACTTTTGAGGTGTAATGTATAGCCTGTGTATCCAGTTATATTGTATCATACGTAACCTCGTATTTATTGTATTTCTCATTGTTCCAGAACATAACTTCTCCCATATTTCCTTTTTTATCTTTATATTTAAATCTTGTTCCCATTTTTGTTTAGTTTTACCAAATTTTTCCTCATTCTCCTTTTCTTGCAGTTTAATATACATATTTGTTATAAATCTTTTGATTATCATTGTATCTGTAATCACATATTCAAAGTTACTTCCCTCTGGTAAACTCAGACTGCTTCCAAATTTGTCCTTCAAGTAGGATCTCAATTGGTAATATGCCAGCGCTGTATCTTGAGTTAAATTGTATTTATCTTTCATTTGTTCAAAGGATAATAATCTATTTCCTGAAAAACAATTTTCTATTCTTTTAATCCCTTTTTTCTCCCATTCTCTAAAGGAAAGGTTATCTATTGTAAAAGGGAGTAACTTGTTTTGCGTCAATATTAGTTTTGGTAATTGATAATTTGTTTTATTTCTTTCTACATGAATCTTCTTCCAAATATTGAGTAGATGATGTAATACTGGAGAACTTCTATGTTGTACCAATTTTTCATCCCATTTATATAATATGTGTTCAGGTATCTTTTCCCCTATTTTATCTAATTCTAATCTGGTCCAATCTGGCTTTTCCCTTGTTTGATAAAGATCTGATAGGTATCTTAATTGTGGAGCTCTATAATAATTTTTAAAGTTTGGCAGTTGTAAGCCTCCTTGTTTATACCATTCTGTTAATTTATCTAGTGCTATCCTCGGTTTCCCCCCTTTCCATAAAAATTTCATTATTATTTTCTTTAACTCCTTGAAGAATTTCTCTGTCAGATGTATTGGGCTCCAATGAATGTTGAGGATGGAGCAGAGACAACGCTGGTGGAAGCCTTCTAGGAGCCGTAGGTGATACCGGTAGAGGACCCATGATTCGGAGCCGAACAGGAGTGTGGGTATGACAACGGCTCTGTATATGCTAATCTTTGTGAGGTTTTTCAGTTGGTTGTTTTTCCAGACTCTTTTGTGTAGTCTTCCAAAGGCACTATTTGCCTTGGCGAGTCTGTTGTCTATCTCATTGTCGATCCTTGCATCCGATGAAAGGGTGCAGCCGAGATAGGTAAACTGGTTGACCGTTTTGAGTTTTGTGTGCCCGATGGAGATGTGGAGGGGGTTGGTAGTCATGGTGGGGAGCTGGCTGATGGAGGACCTCAGTTTTCTTCAGGCTGACTTCCAGGCCAAACATTTTGGCAGTTTCCGCAAAATAGGACGTCAAGCGCTGAAGAGCTGGCTCTGAATGGGCAACTAAAGCGGCATCGTCTGCAAAGAGTAGTTCACGGACAAGTTTCTCTTGTGTCTTGGTGTGAGCTTGCAGGCGTCTCAGATTGGTTATATATGGTTAAAAGAAAGGGCCATTTGACAGAATAAATAAGGAAACCATTGCTTAACTCCACTAAGATTTATTTGTCAAATATTGATAGCTTTGTGGCATTTTTATATGACCTTCTGAATGGTATCCTGGAACAAAGAGATCATTGGGCCATGCAACTTTCTACATCCCAATACCAGTTTGCTCTTACTTAATGACAATGGCTTAATATCTTTGGAGTACAACACTTCACTATTCAGTTATCTGCCAGGAATGCATTTTGGACAAGGGAAATGGAAGTCAATGTAAACAATGTCATCTATTCTCTTCACTTAAAATAACAGTGAAGTTTATGGATTCATGCTGCTAATCTATTGCTTCTGTGCATTGATCTGGCAAGCACAGAGACAGAATACAGGGGTTAAAAGTCAGCGATATCAGTACATAAATCAGATGAGGCTTCAAAGCATGATTAAAATAACAATTAAACTGTATTGTTCCAAGAACAGTAGCTACAGAGTACATATGGTTGCCAGCAAATCCTGTAATGCAGAGAAAACTGATTCTGACCATGGCTCGCATATTTTGGCCTTGTCGAGAGAGAGAGAGAGAGAGAGAGAGAGAGAGAGAGAGAGAGAGAGAGAGAGAGAGTACTGTGCATATTATTACCATCCTGTGCTGAGCTATTCCCAGAAGATGAAAATTTAATGTTTTCCATGAGTGAGAGCATCAATAAGACATTAAGAAGAAAGTCTTGTTTATAAATCTCTGAAGGCCTAGCTTTAACTAATAATCTAGTATGACATGGACAGGAGTTATACTTCACAGAGTGCCAAGCCCCAGGAAAGTATTATGTAGCTGTATTGTGAAGCCAAATCTCCTTCTGGATTTAAACCTTTCCAATTTGTGTGGACCAATAAATCATTGTTCTTGGAGACGCTTGCGGTATGGAACAAAACTTGGCACAATGGTTCAAGGAACTTCTAAAAATCCAATAAGCCAAATTGTCCCCTGTGTGGTAAGGTTGTATGGCCTAAAAATGGAGAAGTCCTTGTACAGATTCATAAACACTCTGGTTGCAACAGGCAAACAAACACTTTGTTTGAAGATGTGCAGCTGGGAAACTCAGAGACACACGAGCCCCAGGATCTTGTACATCAGTGAACAGGCCTCTGCATTCTTCATGAACTCTGCAAACACTAGGGAAAAATGGCTGTGCAAAGACCAGTGTAGGAGTGGATGGGAGGATCAGAATTAGAGGGGTAGAGTGGGGCCCAAAAATAATTCCAAACTTGATTTTAAAACTCTGGATAGATGGACTTTACCTGAAACCTCGACTCTCCATTTCTCCCTCCAGCTGCTGCCTCAGGAGCCAGCAGTTCATTTCTTGCTCCAGCATCTGCTCCAGCATGTGGCTCCAAACTTGGCTTAATTGGTTTCACTAACAAATTCCAACTGAAACTGACAACTGAAGGGCAGAGGAAGCTCAAGAAATATAGTTTCCCACTGAAGGCTGGATCTGGAGCTTGGGTTACTGCTGCAATGCGGTGGAGGTGAATCCACACACACACACACACACACAGTGTCTCTGAAAGGACGCTCTTTTGTTTCTCTTTCTTCTATTACTAAAGCGTGCTCATGGTGACTCTTTGCCTACAAGGAGTAAATCGTGTATATTATATTTTTAATGTATTATTTACCTGACAATAAAAAGGAACCTTTGAAGATGGGTGGACAATTTGGGAATGAAGGGAAAGTCCTTTTTTAAAATGGTAGTTGTAAGCTGCCTGTAGAATTCCCAAAAAGGGAAATCAACGTGCTGGGCAGAGACATCTTGTATGTTCTTGCTATAGCAGTAGTCCATCCTTCACATAGCTCAAAGTTTCATACATGAAAAAGAGAAATGTCTGATTAAATGCTCTGGGAGACCTTCCCTCTGAAGCCCAAACTAGCCTCAACCATTCAATTAAGACCAGGCGCAGTGTCTACAACCCAAACCATTCATTGGCCTCCAATGTGTAGAGTTATTTTGCACAAATGGCAAATACAGGTACTCTTCAACTTACAATGGGATTGCATTCCAACAACCCCACTGTAAGTCAAAAAATCGTAAGCCGAAAAAGAATACAGGTATAACACCAAAAGTCCACACTGATCTCACTGCCCCACTCTCTCCCAACAGCCCTGTATCAGTCCCCTCACTGATCCCTCTGCCCCACTCTCTTCCGATTGTGCTGCATCAGTCCCCTCACTGATCCCACTGCCCCACTCTCCCCCACAGCCCTTTATCATTCCCAACACTGATCCCACTGCCCCACTCTCTCCTAACAGCCCTGTATCAGTCCCCTCACTGATCCCACTGCCCCACTCTCTCCCGACTGTGCTGCATCAGTCCCCTCACTGATCCCACTGCCCTGCTCTCTCCTGACAGTGCTGTATCAGTCCCAACACTGATCCCACTGCCCCACTCTCTCCCAACAGCCCTGTATCAGTCCCCTCACTGATCCCACTGCCCCACTCTCCCCCACAGCCCTTTATCATTCCCAACACTGATCCCACTGCCCCACTCTCTCCTAACAGCCCTGTATCAGTCCCCTCACTGATCCCACTGCCCCACTCTCTCCCGACTGTGCTGCATCAGTCCCCTCACTGATCCCACTGCCCCGCTCTCTCCTGACAGTGCTGTATCAGTCCCCACACTGATCCCACTGCCCTGGTCTCTCCCCACAGCTCTGTATCAGTCCCCTCACTGATCCCACTGCCCCACTCTCTCCCGACTGTGCTGCATCAGTCCCCTCACTGATCCCACTGCCCCGCTCTCTCCTGACAGTGCTGTATCAGTCCCAACACTGATCCCACTGCCCCGCTCTCTCCTGACAGTGCTGTATCAGTCCCCACACTGATCCCACTGCCCTGGTCTCTCCCCACAGCTCTGTATCAGTCCCTGCAAGCTTTCTAACTGAACTAAAAGTAGAGATTGACCAAGGAGGCTATAAAAAAATTGACCTTAGAGGAATTATTAATGTTTATTGGAAAAATCGATGATGCTTGCGATGTCCTTACTTTAACATATTCTTTTCTTTGGCTTGGCTTCGCGGACGAAGATTTATGGAGGGGTAAATGTCCACGTCAGCTGCAGGCTCGTTTGTGGCTGACAAGTCCGATGCGGGACAGGCAGACACGGTTGCAGCGGTTGCAGGGGAAAATTGGTTGGTTGGGGTTGGGTGTTGGGTTTTTCCTCCTTTGTCTTTTGTCAGTGAGGTGGGCTCTGCGGTCTTCTTCAAAGGAGGTTGCTGCCCGCCGAACTGTGAGGTGCCAAGATGTACGGTTTGAGGCGATATCAGCCCACTGGCGGTGGTCAATGTGGCAGGCACCAAGAGATTTCTTTAGGCAGTCCTTGTACCTCTTCTTTGGTGCACCTCTGTCACAGTGGCCAGTGGCAAGCTCGCCATATAACACGATCTTGGGAAGGCGATGGTCCTCCATTCTGGAGACGTGACCCACCCAGCGCCATGAAAGTAAACAATGATAGTTACCCGATTATACCATTGTAACTTTTAAAAATCGTAAGTCAAAAGATTGTAAGCAGGGGAGTATCTGTAATATTGTATTTCAAACCATTTATTGTCACTCAGTAGGCTTGTTGGCCTCTGTGTGCAAGTTCACATCTGGAGGACCAGGAAAAGGCATTCCGAAAATTCACTACATGAAGTGCAATGTGGTTGTTGGCAAAATTCCAAGTCACCGGCAATTATTTTGCTATTTATGGGAGATTTCTTTGTGTAATTTGCTTCCTGAATTATCTCCAGTATATTGGTGCCGATGCTCCATAAGTAATTTACTGGATATGAAGTGCTTTGGAACATCAAAGGTGCTGATGAACCCCCAAATAGGAGCAGGTGTCCATCAGATTGTATGTGACTGGGGCCTCAGTGCTGGGGTTGGTGGACTGGAAGAAATTATAATGTTCAATTGGTAACTAGGTCTATAACCTTTTATGGTTTGGCGATTCAAGTAAATTTTAAATTTAAATGTGGACATACAACATGGTAAAGGCCTTTCCAGCCTGTGAGCCCATGCTGGCCCATTACACCCAATTGACCTACAATCCTGGTACGTTTTGAAGGGTGGGAGGAAACTGGAATATCTGAAGGAAACTCACGAAGACACAGGGAGAATGAACAAAAACTTTACAGACAGCACTGGATTCAGAGGCCGGTCATTGGTGCTGTTACAGCTTTGCACTAACCAAAACACTAACTGTGCCACCCCGAACTACTTGCCTCAATGCTTCTTAAATGTGAAAGTGAATAAAATGGTGTTGTATGGTGAAAAGCATTAGTGTTTGAGATACCTGCTACAAGGGTACAATAGCTATAATATTTAGCCTTGAAAACACTGAAGAATAGTTACTACCATTTTACTGGATTTCCTGTTGTCTTTCCACCACCTGTTATTTCAGTGCCCAGAATGTCAGGACCCTCATGGACAGTTCCAACATCACAGATCTGAACAAACTCACTTGCCTACAAGTGTGACACCCAGAGGGAAGAGATGGTCAGCTCAAAAAGAAGACAGTGGATGCACCTTCAGGAAGGGCACACCAGTAAAGGAATGACTTTTTCACAAGGTGAGCTGTGCACTTGGTTCCCACTGCTTAAACACCATTCTACAAGTAACATTCAGGATTACTGTCTTTATTAAACATTGCAAAAGTTTAAGTTTATACAGTAAAACCCTGGTGTCTGGCAATTCAGGGATTGTTCGATGCTGGATAAGTGAGTTTTCCAGTTGCTTGGGATTCACTCTTACAACTAAAACTAACATTAAGAATGAACATTTTAAAAGACAAAAAATAGTGCAAAATGTAATTTGGAAAAAAAAATCAGTACTGAAGACCTTAATTATGTAAAGTTCACCTTAATCAGTTCCTCCCAATAACTTACAAAATTTAAATTTAGATTCAAACCCTGATCTCTTGCTCGCCAACAGTGTAGCATTAACCTCTACACTAACCTTTCTGCCATTATAATTAACTCCCCCATCCCCTGTCCCCCAAGTTTACAGATAAAGCCATGTTAATACAGTTAATAATATACTAGTAAAGATAAAGATACATACTAAGCAGGAATAAGGAGACACTTGTAAAAAAAAGTCAGCTGAACAGCGAGAGGCATCAACCAGCTCTTCATCCTGGGCGACAACATTTTATTCAAACACAACTTTAATCAAACAGCTGCTATGAGCAAAGCACGACCGCTGGCTGAATATTTGCTCCCATCTTCACCAAACGGGAACTTTTACCATTTAAAAGTAAATTTTTATCTATTGAAATTTTCAATCTATTTATTTACCTTTAAAAATTAAAAAAAAAATTGTTTTGGCTGGTTGCTTGAATTCCAGATAACAGGGGTTTTACCGTTCTTCTTGCTGATTTGTCTTGATGAAGAGCTCTGATCTGAAATGCCTGCTCACACTGAGTCCCTCCAGCCTATTGGTTTTATTTGCTTTAGGTTCCAGCATCTCTTGTGTCACTGTTGTATTTTTGGATAATATCACAATAAGCCAGTGAGATGTTAGGACTTTTATTACTTTCATATTCAATCCCATAGAGATTACAACATGCAAAATTGAAGGGAGGCAGGAATTTCCCTGCATCTGCAAAAAGTTTAAGTATGGCACTTATCTGTAAATCCATAAGAAAATTTTGATGTTGATGCAGGTGAGCGTATTTTACAATCAATACATTCCAACCACTATTTCTTCTGAGCAGAAAGACTGATGATTTAACAGACAAATATGCTGTGGTTACTGGCAAGTGAAGTATTTTCAAACTAGAGTAGTTCAGATAAACAATTCCCCAGCTCAAAGTGTTGGAGGTCAGTCATCTCAGATCCAGAATGCCACTGCAGGAATTCCTTCAAGGCAGATTGTCGGCTGAAACATGACGTCCCATCTATCAGGAGGCATGGATTGGGAAGGGTCAACAATGATTTTGCTTTCTGAATACTTTTGGGTTCCTATCACATACTGTCTTTTAGATATAACCTATTTTGTGATTCCTGTCTTATTTTAAGTCTACTAGTATATTGGCCAGAAAGCAAACTGTTTTGCTCAGTCCAAGCATGTGTGGGCATACAGTCAGTGCAGGTGCTATGCAAGTGTTGTCTTCAGTCTTGGCATAATTTGTCAGGATAGATGTAGACAGGCTATAAAAGCAGCTCACATATACAAATGCTGTGCATTACATTGATAGAGATTGAACACGTGTTGATGCACATGTTCTTCAGGCAATAGCAAAGTGAGTGCATGAACAATAGCATTTATTGTCTTCAGGAAGCTTCAATACAACAGAAATGTCTCATCAAAGTTGCAACAGTTGCGATAAGTTCTGTTACATTTGTGATGAGTATATGCTTAATGCCAAATTCAATAAAAGTTAATTTAATGTTTCTCTAACTTCCTACCTGATATAGCAAATCTGAAATTACTTTTATGGTCATCTTGAAGTTGTCTATCATAATCTACATTTTATTTTACAATAAGCAAACTTTTAGAATAAAATTGTTGTCCACTGCATTGCACAGTGTTCAATTGCTCCAAAAATGAAGTAACACCTTGTTTGCTTGCAACAGACCCCAAACTGCATTGAAGAATAGACTGGTATGTGACAGATATCTTTCACTCCACCTGCGCCAAATAATTATAGGTATACCCCGCTCTACGAAACTAGACCGTTCCCAGGTAACATTTGTAAACTGAAATGGTGTAAAGTGACTATTATTGGAGGCTACTTTCATAAAAGTGAAAACCCATTCAAATCCTTTCTTAAAAGAAAATACGGTTTTCTTTGTAAAGGAAGATATTTGTAATTCTGGTATTTGTAAAGTGGGGTACACCTTTACCATCTCTAACAAGAGGAATCTGAACAACCTACTATTGGCATCCAAGAGGAAAATAAAAAATGGTCAGGTTTTAAGGTCTGAACTCTTCAAACCCAAAGGGTTCTGACCTGAAATGTTAATGACCTTGCTCTTATGCTCTTTGCCTGAGCTAATAAGGATAAGTATCATGTGCCTTTTTAACCACCTTTACAAACTGTATCATTAGATACAGGATACTCCAATATATATATGATGGTCTGTACGTATGACGGTCTGTGGATTAGGAATGGTGATGCGGGGAAAGTGTGGTGAAGTGGGGAGGGGCAGCTTGAAGTTGGTCTAGGACCAAAAACATTCTTTGAAGAGGATGAATGACAAGCTGGTTGATGTAGTGAGACTGAATAAGATGGTCCAACCTCTTCCCTACGACTCTCTGCTTGGCTTGCTGCTCTCTCAACAGACTCGCCAAGGCAAATAGCGCCTTTGGAAGACTACACAAAAGAGTCTGGAAAAACAACAAACTGAAAAACCTCACAAAGATTAGCGTATACAGAGCCGTTGTCATACCCACACTCCTGTTTGGCTCCGAATCATGGGTCCTCTACTGGCATCACCTACGGCTCCTAAAACGCTTCCACCAGCATTGTCTCCGCTCCATCATCAACATTCATTGGAACGACTTCATCTCCAACATCGAAGTACTTGAGATGGCAGAGGCCGACAGCATCAAATCCACGCTGCTGAAGATCCAACTGCGCTGGGTAGGTCACGTCTCCAGAATGGAGGACCATCGCCTTCCCAAGATCGTGTTATATGGCAAGCTCTCCACTGGCCACCGTGACAGAGGTGCACCAAAGAAGAGGTACAAGGACTGCCTAAAGAAATCTCTTGGTGCCTGCCACATTGACCCCCGCCAGTGGGCTGATCTCGCCTCCAACCGTGCATCTTGGCACCTCACAGTTCGGCGGGCAGCAACCTCCTTTGAAGAAGACCGCAGAGCCTACCTCACTGACAAAAGACAAAAGAGGAAAAACCCAACACCCAACCCATACCCTCCAATTTTCCCTTGCAACCGCTGCAACCGTGTCTGCCTGTCCCGCATCAGACTTGTCAGCCACAAACGAGCCTGCAGCTGACGTGGACATTACCCCTCCATAAATCTTCGTCTGCGAAGCCAAGCCAAAGAAAAGAAGAAATCTCTCAATATCGGGATAACTTTAAAGTCAATCTGAATTCTTCAAGGTCCAAGATGCCCTGTTCGTGGAAGATAAGCTCCTGCATTTTTAAATTGTGTGGAAATCTCTCTTGGGTTTGAAGAAAGTAGATAATGCTTTACCCTTCACGGGCAGTGCCATTTTCAATAATCTGTACTGATCCCTTGAGATTTATTGTGTAGAACCAAAAATAGTTAACTTCAGCAATGAGGTCATGGAATAATACACAAATGGTCAAGAAATCATAGAAACTACTGTTAATCCTTTTTTATGTGCAGGAAACAATTGCTGTTTTCCTCAGAATTTAAGGCCCTTTATTGTTGATAAGGAGGTTCAATGTGCTGTTACTGTTTCAGATGCAAGGTACTGATTAACTAATTAACATTTCTGAGAACTGCAAGAATGTTTGCAGAGTAATTTCACTTGGTAGATGCAGAAATTGAGTGGGTTGAGAATCAGTAGGTGATGAGATTGGTCAATGTGATCAGCCGGCTAGAATATAATAGATTATTAGTGCACAGAGGGGGGGCTATTCAGCCCATCATGCCCATGCCAATATTTTGAAAGAATGCTTTTCCTCTTTTCCTAAAGCCTCGTGCAGATTATTCCTTTTCAAACTACAGCAGCACAAGGACAGCTTCTCCTCTGCTGTCAGATTTCTGAATGAACAATAAGTTACAGACACTACCTCATTTTTTGGGGGGAAAATTTTATTTATCATTTGTATCGATGCAAAGTATAAATTCAATAATATAGTAACTTAATAAACCATACAAAATGATACAATAAATCTTTAATTTTCTTCCCAAAGCCCCTCCCCGCCAAAAGAGGAAAAAAGGAAAGTAAAGGAAACAACAGCTATTTCTACATATTTAATATTACTAACATATAAAATATTCATTATTTTTATAATTACTAACTGAGAGGGGAGGGCAAAGTGGAGGATGTGGATGGACTTTTATTCAGAAAATCTAGATATGGTTCCCAACTTTTATAAAAGTTCCCAATTTGATTCCTTAAAATATAAGTATTTTTTTCTAAATTTATACAGTTTTGCATTTCAATCTGCCATCTGTCTATTTTTACCAAATTCTCAGTTTTCCATATTACTGCTATACATTTCTTTGCTATCACTTCGGCTATGTTTTTTTCTTGATATTTAACCAATTTCAATTTTATATCTTCTTCATAAATATTCCCAAGTAAAAATATTCATGGATCTTTATCTTCAGACACTACCTCACTTTGTCTTTCTCTTTTCCTTGCACTATTTTTTATTTATTTTGTGAATGTGGTTTATATAAATGTTTGCACGGCGACGCTGCCGCAAAACAAATTTTGCGACGTGTTCATGACAATCAATTCTGATTCTGAAGCTATATCTAATTTCTAGTTACTGTATAAAATAAACAAACATGGAGCAGCCAGGTGATACTATGAACAGCTACCCCTATACACAAGGGACTGCTAAAATAGGGCTATATCATCATTTATTCTCTTTGAAGGCTAAGGACGCAAATGACTTTCTTTATGTACTTTTGGTAAGTTCCATTTGCAACTGAGTAGCAGTAATCTTCTCATTTGATCTTATTTTGCCCTTTGGAATAAATGTTTTGATACTGATTTCAAAATAATTCCTGATAGACATCATCATTTTGTTTTTTCTTAAGTGAAGAATGCTGATTTGCAGCTTGGAAATAGACCCTCTTACTAGATTCCATATTCATAGTAGGGTAGATATCATACCAGCAAAGAATGTTCCTCCCACTAATGCTTCCCGCTGAGTTCCTCTTGCAGGTAAACAAGATAGTCTACAGATGCTGGAAACACACAAAATGCTGATGGAACTCAGCGATTCAGGCAGCATTCTTGCAATGTTTTGCCGCTGCATTGCTATGTCTCCTTGAGGTCTGCCAATCCTTTTAATATTTTTATTGGTTTCATCATATAAATTTATAAAATAGAATATTAACAAATCTTATAGAATAATACAGGTGGTATTGTAATCTGTCCTTCTTTGGCTTGGCTTCGCGGACGAAGATTTATGGAGGGGGTAAAAAGTCCACGTCAGCTGCAGGCTCGTTTGTGGCTGACAAGTCCGATGCGGGACAGGCAGACACGATTGCAGCGGTTGCAAGGGAAAATTGGTTGGTTGGGGTTGGGTGTTGGGTTTTTCCTCCTTTGCCTTTTGTCAGTGAGGTGGGCTCTGCGGTCTTCTTCAAAGGAGGTTGCTGCCCGCCAAACTGTGAGGCGCCAAGATGCACGGTTTGAGGCGTTATCAGCCCACTGGCGGTGGTCCATGTGGCAGGCACCAAGAGATTTCTTTAGGCAGTCCTTGTACCTTTTCTTTGGTGCACCTCTGTCACGGTGGCCAGTGGAGAGCTCGCCATATAACACGATCTTGGGAAGGCGATATTGTAATCTATGTTACATTAAAAAGAAGTTTAAAAAACACTAACCACTATTTTACTATCTAACTTCACCCTACAGAGGCTATTGGCTTAACACGGACAGACCACTACTGATATCTTAAAAAAAAGGTAACCAATGGGGTCATAAACCAGAAAATAGTTTTTGGAAATAATTGAGAAAAGAACCTCATAAAGAAACAAAATTAAGATTCATTTCAGTAGTGGAACATCTAATTATTTCCAAAGTCAGACATGCCAACATAACAGACAACCATTGAGTATGAGTGGGAGGGACGGCATCTTTCCATCTCATTGAAATGGCCCTTCTAGTGATAAGGGGAGTGAGGGCAACTACACAGGGTTGTAATACATTCAATATCTTATTCCACTTGTTCCAAAGAGCGTGAGAAAAGCATTTGGAGTAAAAGTAATATTAAGAACTAAAGACAAGGTACGAAATTGGATTAATTGTTCAAAAAAGGCAAGACTTTGGTCAGTAAAAGTATCTAAAAAAGATTGGACACCTAAATTTTACCAATGATGGAAACCGATAATCTTGAACCAACAGTTAAAAAAAATAATTACCTAAAATAGGACAAATTAATAAGAATCTATGGTACCCAAAATTGAACCAGATTCTCAATGTATGTCTAACAACAAAATCAGCGGTTAGTTTAGAGACCAGAAAGGTAAAGGTGCTCCAAGTATTGGTAGATTTAATTTCTAAACGAATCCATCTTGAAGCCCCTAAATTTTCCTTGTAATATATCTAATGTCATCTGCCCAATAATAAAACCAGAAGTTAGGTAATGTTAAACCCGTGTTCCTTTTAGTATTTTGAAGGAAAACATTTTTGAGATGGGGATGCTTGTTTTTCCATATAAAAGAAGATCTGATATAATCAAAAAAAGGATTTGGGAACAAAAACAGGTACAGCTTGAAAAATATATAAAAATTTAGAAAGAATATTCATCTTGACCATATTAACGCATCCAATTAATGCTATCAAAAGAGGGGAACATCGTGTCAAGGACTTCTTCACATGACTCATTAGGGTAAGAACATTTTCTTTAAACAAATTATTGACCTTCTTAAATAGTTACCTCGATAGTGAAACAGTAAATCAGTTTAAACAATAAATCAGTCCTCTGGAAGTACAAGTGAAGGTTGCTTCACTTGAAAGGCCTGCTTGGGGATCTGGGACCGTGGTGAGGGAGGGGGTGTGTGCGCAAGTGGTGCACCTCCTGCTGCCACAGGGGGAAATCAGGCCAAGGCCCCAGACTGTGGTGCTCCCTCACTATGGTCTCAGTCCCCAAGCAGGCCTTTTAAGTGAAGCCACATTTCACTTGTGTATCCACAGGACTGATTTACTGCATCTGGTGCTCCCTTTGTGGCCTTCCCTACATTGGAGAGATCAGTTGCAGATTGGAAAATCGCTTCGCTGAGCACTTCCTCTCCATCCGCCACAACAATGACCTCCCAGTAGCCAACCATTTCAATTCTGAGTCATACTCCTGGGCGCACGTGTTTGTTCGTGACCTTATGTACTGTCTTAACCTGACCACCCAGTTTGGAGGAACACCTTATTTTCCCTCTGAATACACTCCAGTTAGATGGCACTAACATCGACCTCTTTGCTTTCTGCTAACCAGTTCACTGTTCCTTTCCCCTCCCCTTTCCAGTTTTTCTAGTTCTTCCCTCCTTTCCCTCTCCACCCACCCAGCCATCCCTCCTCCTCGATGGCTGCTGTCCCCTCCCTCCCTTCTCCACTTATCATCTTCTGCCTTTGCCCCTCTTCCCCCCACCATCCTTTTGCACAGACGCCTGCCGACTGTCTTTCATACCTGATGAAGGGCTCAAGGCCAAAACGTTGGTTCTGTATCTTTACCTTTGCAGCATAAAGGCACTGTTTAACCTGCTGAGTTTCCCCAGCATTTTGTGTTTTTATTTCAGCCATGGTGCCTACAGATTTTCGTGATTTACTCCTGTTTACACTGAACCACATTCATTCTACATTTTATTCTCCCCACGTTCTCAGCTGTAAGATTGATGAACGGAATCCTGTAACCTTGGGTCCCTTATTAATGAAAGTGAGAAAATTATTACAGAATACTGATACATTTATTTTACATTATATTTCAATGTCTGCATGTGATTATTATGTGCTCTGTGAGAAATGTGTGTACTATGATCAGTGAAACACTCTTTTCTCTGGTTGTATATGTACAGTCAGATGATGCAAGGATCGACAACGAGATAGACAACAGACTCGCCAAGGCAAATAGCGCCTTTGGAAGACTACACAAAAGAGTCTGGAAAAACAACCAACTGAAAAACCTCACAAAGATTAGCGTATACAGAGCCGTTGTCATACCCACACTCCTGTTCGGCTCCGAATCATGGATCCTCTACCGGCATCACCTACGGCTCCTAGAACGCTTCCACCAGCGTTGTCTCCGCTCCATCCTCAACATCCATTGGAGCGACTTCATCCCTAACGTCGAAGTACTCGAGATGGCAGAGGCCGACAGCATCGAATCCACGCTGCTGAAGATCCAGATGCGCTGGGTGGGTCACGTCTCCAGAATTGAAGACCATCGCCTTCCCAAGATCGTGTTCTATGGCGAGCTCTCCACTGGCCACCGTGACAGAGGTGCACCAAAGAAAAGGTACAAGGACTGCCTAAAGAAATCTCTTGGTGCCTGCCACATTGACCACCGCCAGTGGGCTGATCTCGCCTCAAACCGTGCATCTTGGCGCCTCACAGTTTGGCAGGCAGCAACCTCCTTTGAAGAAGACCGCAGAGCCCACCTCACTGACAAAAGGCAAAGGAGGAAAAACCCAACACCCAACCCCAACCCACCAATTTTCCCCTGCAACCGCTGCAACCGTGTCTGCCTGTCCCGCATCGGACTTGTCAGCCACAAACGAGCCTGCAGCTGACGTGGACTTTTTACCCCCTCCATAAATCTTCGTCCGCGAAGCCAAGCCAAAGATATGTACAGTCAGATGATGATAAAATTTAACATGAATTCCTCTTTAGAATCTGTTGCCTAACTACTTACTACAGGCAATTTTACAGAACTTTATTAAACCAATTTTTAACCTTATTTACCCACCAACCTGCTTATCTTTGGCATGTGGGAGGAAACCGGAACACACAAAATAAACCTGCTCAGTCCCATGGAAAACGTACAAAGTCCACACAGCCAGCACTCAAAGTCAGGATTGAACGCAGGTCTCTGCCACTGTGATTGTCGCCACTCTACTAGCTGTGCCTTCCATTGGAAGGCTAAATAGATAGTTTATCTAATCAGGTTTGTGGTATGGTATTGAGTAATTTGATCTCTGCTTCCAGCCCTATTCTCTGATGAGGTACCTTCTTGCATCAGCTCAGTGATTTTAACAAATCTTAGTGCCCCTACCACTAAAGTAAGAAAAAAAAATCAATCAGGATTTTCCCCTTTGTCTTGTCCAGTGGCAACATTTGAAAAGAACTGTCTGCATTTTTCTGACCTTCTGAGGTTACAAAGTTCAACCATCAGTCAGTTTATTTAAAATGGGTTTCTGTCTCAGCAGAATAAAGACCAGAGAAACTTCAAGTATAGTCATAAAAAAAATCATTTACTCATACCAACAAGCATTGCTCCAAGGCTCGAGTGACAAGAGAATCAAAGTTGAACTATGAAGTTCTTGATGGTGAAATAACCCAGCAATACTCATTGACTCAGCTCAGTCAGATAAAGTCTATTAATGGTGTGGCATTGTACCCAGGTGTTTCAACTGTGTGGCATTGTACCCCAGTGTTTCAACAGTGTGGCATTGTATCCCAGTGTTTCAACGGTGTGGCATTGTGTCCCAATGCATTAACAGTGTGGCATTGTACCCCAGTGTTTCAATGGTGTAGCATTGTATCCCAGTATATTAACGATGTGGCATTGTACCCCAGTGTATTAATGGTGTGGCATTGTACCCCAGTGTATTAATGGTGTGGCATTGTATCCCAGTGTATTAATGGTGTGGCATTGTATCCCAGTGTATCAACTGTGTGGCATTGTACCCCAGTGTTTCAATGGTGTAGCATTGTATCCCAGTATATTAACGATGTGGCATAGTGTCCCAGTATATTAACGATGTGGCATTGTATCCCAGTGTATTAATGGTGTGGCATTGTATCCCAGTGTATCAACTGTGTGGCATTGTACCCCAGTGTTTCAATGGTGTAGCATTGTATCCCAGTATATTAACGATGTGGCATTGTGTCCCAGTGTATTAATGGTGTGGCATTGTGTCCCAATGCATTAACAGTGTGGCATTGTGCCCCAGTGTTTCAATGGTGTAGCATTGTATCCCAGTATATTAACGATGTGGCATTGTATCCCAGTGTTTCAACGGTGTGGCATTGTGTCCCAATGCATTAACAGTGTGGCATTGTACCCCAGTGTTTCAATGGTGTAGCATTGTATCCCAGTATATTAACGATGTGGCATTGTACCCCAGTGTATTAATGGTGTGGCATTGTACCCCAGTGTATTAATGGTGTGGCATTGTATCCCAGTGTATTAATGGTGTGGCATTGTATCCCAGTGTATTAACGATGTGGCATTGTACCCCAGTGTTTCAACAGTGTGGCATTGTATCCCAGTGTATTAACGATGTGTCATTGTATCCCAGTGTATCAACAGTGTGGCATTGTATCCCAGTGTATCAACGGTGTGGCATTGTACCCCAGTGTATTAACGGTGTGGCATTGTATCCCAGTGTATCAACGGTGTGGCATTGTACCCCAGTGTGACTCAGCTCCTTCAGGAGAAACTGGTAAAATGTAGTTTGAGAAACAGGACTCAGAGAGACACTACACACAATTTCTACTTGGTTGCTTAAACAAATATCTAGTATTGGAATCATTGACTGTGTTAGATTTGATTACTATTTCTTGCCAAATTAGATACAGTGTGAAAATAAAAAGCCTGTACAAAATTAATCTGGACAACTTTAAACATGATCCAAGTGATTTGTTTATCCACACTATAAACCCAACCACAATTCTCCTTGTCCTTTTTAATTGCAAACAGTCTTTGATCAAAATTTAGTCAGGGTACGTATGCATTGTTCACAGAGCAAGAAACATGTTGCCAGTTAAACTCAAACATTCAATAAATAATAATATTTTGGGATTATATATTAGCCAATAACAATGACATAGATGGAAATATGACTGGTTTTGAATGAACCAGGATCAAAATGGAAGCAATGTCAGCTGGGGATGGGTTAAAGACATTAGGGAGATTGTCGATCTGGTAATTATTTATATGTAAAGGGATTTTCTCCAGCATTTTTAAGTTGCCCAATAATGGAAATACTATATAGAATTTAGTATTTGACAGGTGTTCCAAGATACAGATTGCATTGAAGGAGTTATTTTTCATATTTATTGTCAGAGTACATACATGACATCACATACAATCCCGAGATTCTTTTTTCCTGTGAGAAAATTACCACTGATTGGTAGTGCAAAAAAGCTGTACACAATGTACATATGTAAACAAATAAACAAATGCCAACAAATAGACTGTGTAACACAGAGAGGGAAAAAATAAAGTGCAAAATAGTCTTTAAATGAATTCCCGATTGAGTTTATTGTTGAGGAGTCTGATGGTGGAGGGGGAGCAGCTGTTCCTGAACCTGGTGATGCGAGTCTTGTGGCTCTTAGACCTCTGTCCTGATGGTAGCAGTGAGATCAGAGAGTGTGCTGAGTGGTGTGGATCCTTGATGATTATGGTCTGGAGGTGAGGAAATCCATGATCCAATTACACAGTGGGGTGTTGAGTCATAATATGCTTATTATGACAAAGAACTTGAATTAATCCAGATGTTTAGCCAAGTGAGATTAGAACAAATTTGGTAGAAACCTGGAATAATATTGAATGATGTGACTCTGTACCAGTTATATTGGATAGAATTTCAGTCATCTACCAGTGGTAGATTGAATAAGACCAGTCAATTTTTACACTATCAACAAAGCAACATACATATATCGTTAAAGTTCCAGAGCAATAATTATCTGTGTTTGCTGCAGATAGAAAATGATCACTGATCACCTTGCTGTCTGCTAATAGCAATGTGGCTATCTTGTGAGAATATACTGAGGAGCCCTCTTACATGGTAGAACTCTCCAAAGACTGAATTTTCAGCATGAACTGAACACCAATTGTCCACAATATCACATGCACACTTATCTTTCATAACAACACTGATATGTTAATTAAGACACTTAATTCAGCAATAGTGTTATCTTCTTTCTTTCTCTTTGGCTTGGCTTCGCGGATGAAGATTTATGGAGGGGGTAAATGTCCACGTCAGCTGCAGGCTCATTTGTGGCTGACAAGTCCGATGCGGGACAGGCAGACAAGGTTGCACCGGTTGCAGGGGAAAATTGGTTGGTTGGGGTTGGGTGTTGGGTTTTTCCTCCTTTGCCTTTTGTCAGTGAGGTGGGCTCTGCGGTCTTCTTCAAAGGAGGTTGCTGCCCGCCGAACTGTGAGGCGCCAAGATGCACGGTTTGAGGCGATTTCAGCCCACTGGCGGTGGTCAACGTGGCAGGCACCAAGAGATTTCTTTAGGCAGTCCTTGTACCTTTTCTTTGGTGCACCTCTGTCACGGTGGCCAGTGGAGAGCTCGCAATATAACACGATCTTAGGAAGGCGATGGTCCTCCATTCTGGAGACGTTTCCCACCCAGCGCAGCTGGATCTTCAGCAGTGTTATAACACTTGAGAAACCTGTGCATACTCGCCAGAGACCATCAAGAAAAGCTCTAGGCAGCCTTTCAAGGTTAGATTGAGTTTTCAGCTGTTTTTTAAAGTAATATTTTGCTCCAAGTTCTGCATTGAGCTCTTGCGGTGTGAATCTGGAAAACAGATAGCAGCAATTCCTTTGTTCTTGTTCACAAGCTGCATAAAGATAAAGCAACCCAGTCACTGAACCTTGCCTGTTCGCCAAAAAAATTCCCTGCATCTCCCTGTCACAGCAACTACCTGTAAATATATTTTGACTGTGGCTATATTTTGTCTCCTTCCACTCTATCCTGAAACCAATGGCAGATTAACCATTAGGCTGAGTAGGCAGAAGCCTAAGGACCTGGAAGGTAAGGGGACCTGTCGCAACCACTGGTACACCAATGCAACGACTTGCGCTTGCGTTGTCCTGGATGAGCCCATCACAGGGAGCAGAATTCTTTTCATGGGGCACAGCAAGAGAGAGGTCAATGTTTATACCCACAATGCAATGCGGTGCAGAAACCGTTCCATTTCGCCCGCCTTAAAAAGAATACACGATCTGCAACTAAACCAAGTGATCTTCCGTAATGACATCATCACACACAGCACCCGCCCACTCAACCCCACTCCCCATTTTCCACCAACGCTCGTCTTCGGAAACCTGTCACTCTCTCAGCCCACATCCAGGCCAGTCGCCACCACGTGCCCCATTCTCCCCGTCGGATTTGGCAATGAAAACTGTCCATCATGTTCCCTCACCCCTGCGCGTTGGTCACCCGGACAGTGAGGGGGACCGTGCTTCTTTTTGCAAAGTAAAAACATGGAAATGCTGGAGGAACTCAGTAGGTCTCGCAGCGTCCACAGGAGTTAAAACTATCACTATATTTCTGTGGAGCTGATGTTTCCTTTTTTAAGAAGTATTCTCCATTCTCCTTTGTTATTTTGTATTGAGACTGTATTTAGAACTGATTTTATTTATCCTTTTGTAACTAACAGACTTTTCAAATTATTTGGAGCTGGCAGATGGCTTCTGTAAGGTAAAATTTTGTTTGATTTTAATGAAGTTTTTCCTCCTCTCCCCCAACCAAACACCAACTGGTGAATTCCCAGTACATCCCTGGCAGATAAATTTAGAATATGTGAGGGCATCGTGCCCAAAGGCTAATAAATGGAACAATTTCACTTTATTCTGTTCAACGAAGGTAGGGGCTGTGGGGCAGGAGAGCACGGTCTGGGTGGGGGGGGGGGCCTTACTAAAGCTCAGCCTAGGGCCCGGGTGGTAGTTAATCTGCTGCTACAACCAATCTGAATATCAATCATTTGCATAAATTGATATTTCAAAAATAACATTTTTTAAATGCTGGCACTGCCAGAGCTGTTGGTGCACACCCAGGGAAAGTGGGGAGCCAAGATACAGTGCTCCCCTGTGGGGTTCTACCACACAATCTACCAGATGCCCGATGACGGTGGCTGTCTTAAACTCTGCAGGAACAATGGATTGCTGCAGTGAAGTGTTGAAAATGTCTGTCAAGAACTCCGTCAATTAGTCTGCGCAGTCCTTCAGTACCTGGCTAGGTATGTTGTCTGGTCCTGCTGCCTTGTGTGGGTTCACCCATACGATATACAGTCCAATATACTGTTAGCGCAGCTGTACTGGTGTTTTGTTCAGGCATTATGACAGCACATTGAGCTTGGCCATCCCCAATAATAAACCAGGTTCATATTACAGGTTCAAAAAGGTATATCTTCTTGCCTTGGGTTTTGATATTCAACATTTAAATTTCAAAAGTAATGAGTACCCATATGAGATATAGAATTAAAATAGCAGTTTTACATTTACCGAGAAATGTTATCCTTGTTGCCCCTTGATGCATTTGCACAAGAAAATTTGTATTATATAGTAATAGAGTTAGTTTGCATCCATTCACAAATATATTGGATGTATCTAATGTAAGTGTGTTCTTTGGCATCACTGGGTGCCTATTTTGCACTTCAAAGTGACATGAAGTTGTGCTTGATTTCTGTTTATTACTGAACTTCTAGCTAATATAACTAGAATCAGAATTTATTGCCATGGACATGTCACGAAATCTGTTGTTTTGCGGCAACATCACAAGTGCAAAATTGCTATATATGACTTTTTAAAACTAAATAAATTAGTGCATAAAGAAGAGAAAGTGGGGACATGTCTGGAGTTCTTTGCCTATTCAGAGATCTGATGGCAGAGGGGAAGAAGCCGTTTCTGTACAGTTTGGTGTTCATCTTCAGGCTCCTGTACCTCCTTCCCAATGGTAGCAGTGAGTGGAGGCCATGGCCTGGGTGGTGAGGGTCATTGAGGAAAGAGCTTGCTTTCTTGAGACACCACCTCTTGTAGATGCCCTTGATGGAGTGAAAATTGATGCCTGTGATGGGGCTGGCACCTCCATACCAGCTCTTCACGGAACACCTGAAGAAATTTGCCAGAATCTTTGGTGACGTATCAAATCTCAACAAAGTATAGCCACTGGCGAGCCTTCTTTGTGGTTGCATCGACATGGAGGCCCCAGGATAGATCACCAGAAATGTGGCTTATTCTGCTTATTCCTTGAAGAAGGGCTCAGGCCCGAATCGTCGACAATATATCTTTGTCCCTTATGGACCCTGAAAGACTGGCTGAGTTCCTCAGCATTTCACTGTACTTTTACTTCAGACACATTGACCCCCAGGAATTTGAAGTTCTTAAACCTTTCCACTGCTGACCCCCCTCAGTGAGGACTGGTTTGTGTTCCCCTTTCCCTTTCTAAATTCCATGATCAGTTTCTTGGTTTTGCTGACGTTGAGTGAAAGGTGATATTTGTGACACCACTCAACCAGCTGATCTATCTTACGCTTCCTCTTGACCATCTGTGATTCTGCCGACAACAGTGGTGCTATTGGCGAATTTGTAGATGGCACCTGAATTGTGCTTTTCTACACAATCATGGGTGTAGAGTGAGTGGAACAGTGGGCTAAGCACGTATCCTTGTGCCTGTGTTGATTGTCAGTGAGGAGGAGATATTATGTTTTCAAGCTGCCTTGTAAATTTGCCCAGTTAGTGCCCCACTCACAAAGCAGCTTGAAAGGATCTGACCCGGCCAGTGGGATCCAAAATCAACTGGGTCCCTGCCCTACCTCACTGGCATCACAGGGAAACACCTGCTGAAGTGTCTGCCATGATAGGGGGAGAGAGGGGTCACCACAATTTGGGGGAGTGAGGTTGCTGACATGAAGGGAGAGTCTGCATGATGTGTCACCTACCGCATCATCGCTGGGGCAAGATCCCCCTTAAATCACAATTTTAGCAATTTACTGGGTCAATTTCCCACCCCCCCTGCCCCCCCTCCCCTGCCCCCCCCCCTCCGCCCCAGATTGAAAGGTACTGGAAGCACCTTTAGCCCACTAATTGCTACCTGAGTCTCTGGAGGATAAAAACACCTATTGTTTCCAATTTGTCCTGACTTCACACCAACTATATAATTTCACAAACTATATAATTTTACCTGCTGAGGTAAAACCTTTCCCCACATCTTAGATAAAGCACAACTTTGCAATGAATCTGTCTAATACCCATTTGAATAAAATTATTTTTGCTCCTTTATTGAAAAATGCTTTAATCTGTTTATTTAAACAGCTCCTGTAGAACCGAAAAGTGAATTTGGTGCAAACCTATTGAGTTCATATCGCGTGGCCTAATTTCAAGGCCTAACAATATTCAGACTGAGCTATAAATCAGGAGACTCTGCATGTTCTGGGAGGTTTTATGTGTTTTTAATGCTACTTGAGAGACTGAATATAGGCAGTTAAAGAGTTAACTACTATCTGCCCTCACTCTTTTTTTTTTTAAAAATTTTTTTTTCACACCATAAATCACATTAGCCATGATATACACTATTTCTTTTTCACACATATACAGTTCTATCTGCCCTCACTCTTGAAACAATGTAAAAGCCAGTAGCCTGTTAATGTTGTTCCTGGGGCGAGAATCTTAAATGTGACCAGCAAAACTGCAGTCACATGACCTAGATTCATTTCATTTTGCTACAGTTTTCTATCTTACTTCCTCCAGGCAATACTAGTCCATGAGTGATGTCAGAGAGCAATATAAGAATGTTTCTGATTTATTGAAGCCCTGCTATCTAATTTTCGAGTGATCCATTTGTTAATTTCCAGGGTTCACTTGTGAACTACTTTTGATTCTGATTTATTTTGCACAATATGGAATATATATAAACACACACACTCACACTCATATGCAAATACACATATGCGCACACACACACACACACACACACACACACACACACACACACACACGCACACACGCACACACACACACACACACACACACACACACACACACACACACACACACACAGAGTTTACAGCAGCTGTGGGAAATAGTGGACAATTAATAATGAACATGGGGAAAAGAGCATGGGGACAAAACACACACACACACACACACACACACACACACACACACACACACACACACACACACACGCTCAGTATTCTAGACAAATACAAAGACAGACCTTCTCACAATGTCTGTGGGTTTCCTCCGGGTGCTCCGGTTTCCTCCCACCCTGCAAAAGCTTAGGGGGTTTGGAGGGTAATTGGTGTATTAGGGTGGCACAGGCCCATAGGCTGGAAGGTCCTGTTATCATTCTGTATGTCTAAATTTAAAAATATTAATCTGGGAATGGTATCATTTGGATCCCACAACAGATTATAACTGAATGTGAGATCTCACTGATTTCAATGAGGATCATGGAGCTGCAGGACTCAAAGGGAAATAAGATGATTTTAAAAAAATGTTTAAAGTTATTTTTATGTTTTAAATACTTTAATATTTATTGTTATATTTTCTTCAGTTATTCTGACTTTTGATTATTGCTCAATATCAGAGATGTTTAACCCCGCTACCCCATGTGTAGTGTGAATAAAAACTCTCACGACTGGAAGGAGAACAAATGCTTTTATTAGCTCATACCTAAGGGTAAGGTTCAACAGTCGTCTTCAGAAGGGTTCTGGGATTAGGCGGAAAACCAGGGTTATATGTGGGCAGAGCCAGGAGGCAGGGCAAGCGAGCAGCACGACACACTACCAGTGAATCCCAATTCACTGCACCGTGTGCCCAACTCAGGAATATTTCAGGCTGGCCAGACTACTGTGAATCTTGCAGGTCCACGAGTGGGGGTTGTAGCTGGGAAAGGCAAGGGTTGGAGCCATCAAGATCCGACACTTTAGGTCCACAGTTTAGGCTGAATGATTCTGAATGAGCGTTTGTCCTAATGTATCTTTCATATTTTGAGTAGCATTGGTGGAAGTCACTCTGTGACTGTCCCTCTCTTTAGCTAGACTACAATTCGCGGCCAGAGATGAATGTGACTGTCATTGTTTTCTTCTGCAGTGTTTGTGACCTGGACAATAGTAGTACTTTGAAATAGGATTGTAGCAACAAGCCTCAAGAATGAGAGACATTGGTAAGTTAAATGCAGGTCCACCCAATTGTTAAAATGGTGTATGTCTGTGATAGTACAGATCTATCACCAATGTACATAGTGTATATAGTTACTGTATCTAGACTGTGCTTACATCGATTGGCTGAGAGCTAAGCCACGCCTATTGTCTGGGCCTTAAAGGGTTGTGTCCCTAGCCAGGTCGGATCATTCCGGACTGGTCGGCCACCTGTGAAGAGCTCCGGTCTTTTGCTAATAAAAGCCTTGGTTTGGATCAACAAGTCTTTGGTTCTTTCGATGAGCTCTACAATGTCATACTTTTGCATTTTGAAAAAAAAGTCACACCAGCTGACAAAATTTGAGGTCAAACCCACATTCAAATAAAAGTCCCTCCCATCCCTCATCAAAGGGTAACCAATCCCTGCCACCTGAAACCAGTGCATTCAGAGAAGAAGAAAATAAACAGAGAGGAAGTGTGAAAGGAGGTGTACTGTCGATTAATTTATTCAGATTAGATCCATGCAAAATAGAAAAACAGATAGCACATCAGTAAGTCAATAATTATGTTTAATAATTAGCAATGTCTAACTGAAATTGTGCTACAAGCCATCAGGGGTACTGATATAAAAATTAATTTATCACTAGTTGGTCTGAAAGATTATAGTGAAGGAATATTGCAGATGATATTGACCCAGAATTGGTTCCATTGGTTTGAAGGTCTCAAATGTGAACTCACTAACCTTATTTAAAGGGGTATTGTCAGTTAATAGCTATGTTAACAACAGTATATTCCAGTAAGGGGTTTTCCAGGTATTTCCTCCTGTTTTTATGGAAGAGCTGCCTTGCGAGTGTTGAGGTTGCACTTTCTCAAACAAATGTTCATTGTTCAGACCATGGCTGGCTCGTCAAACATGGAGGGGCACACAACTAAGCATCGGAATTTCATTAGTCTACATCTGAGCCTGTGCTCTTCACCAGGGTGATGACCCTGTTGAAATGTAGAGCAGGAATCCCAACAGATTATAATATTCTCCCTCCCAACCCAGCCCAGTGGATAATGCCCAGCTGATGTGCCTAGCTATGACAGACATTGGTGATAAAACATGCATTCTTCTCCTCCTCCTTCCTTCCCCTTCTTCTTTCTTTCCTCTTCCATTTTTCCTTCCTCATGTCATCCCACCAAAGTCATTGATCATTTGGCAGCTACATTGAACTCCTCATGAATTACCCTTGGGAAGATCCCAAGCCACACATGGCCCACCCTTAAGCAGAGAACAAAAGATTTTGCATGCTTGCCTCCTGCTGTAATTGGAGCTGTCAAGTGGCCCATTTCACCATGTCAGCTCCAGACAGGTGAGCTGGGGAACTGGAGGTCTTTTTAGGAGCTTCCAGGTGGACTGTGCCCCTGTGGGAGTTGTTAAGTGGTTGAATATGACCATGCTGACTCGACTGTTAAGCTCAGCAAATGGAGCAGCCACAAGTCCTTGGGTGGGTTGGAGCAGGAATGCTCCAGTGAGCTGGTGCTGTTGTTCCACTATGGATGCCCAACCTGTTGGACCAGTTTGCACCAGGTTGATTTTATTTTTCCACGGGCAGAGTTTTACAACAGCAGTTGAAGGTGAATAAAAGACACAGGACAAGTTTCTAATTACATTCTAGTGTAATAAATGAACAGAATACCATGTCAGAGGAAAGGATTCAAGGATGTGTTCAAAGCCCCCGTTGCAAAAATGCAAAATCCTCACGAATTCCTGGAAATCTCTCGCCCATGACTCCTCATAATGGAAAAGGAATATTTCAGGATTGTATTGAGAATCAAGATCATGCATCAGAAGTACATTAGAGGGTGTGAGGAAGCACCGGAAGGAGTGCACCATCTCACAAGACTACCTGCTCATTTGCCCCATTGGCAACCACCTGCCCCAAATCCCACAATGGCTTCATGAGCCACCTGAGTGTGGTGCTCTGTTAGCCAGAATCAGTCACACACAAGGCAAAGACTGTATAACAGGCTTTAATCCACAAAGACTTCCACAGAGCCAGGCTGGCTGTAGCTGCAGCAACTCTGAGTGAGGCCTCGGGAGGCCCCGACTGGGCGGGGCTTGATCCCTTCAGGCTGACTGATTGAGAGTTAGCCAGGTGTTGTCCTGTCCCCTTACACTCCTGCAGGTATAGAGGTTGCCCCCTGCAGTAGGCCGGTGGTGTACTACCACACTCAGTAAACTAAAATGGAAGTGAGTCTGTCTCAATGAAGGATCTCGACCCGAAACATTGACTCACCATTTCTCTCCATGAACGGGCTGTCTGACCCACTGAGTCCCTCCAGTTTGATCTTCTTCCTTGGCTGCGATGGACAACCTTCAGAAAAAGAGTCAATGGTGGGAGTGAAACATCAAAGTCTACAGACAATGTTATTATGTAATTGAAGTAAAAACACAATGCTGAAGAAACCCAGCAGGTCAAATAGTGTCCTTTATGAAGTAAATACCAAAATTTGTACAGGTGCCTGCCTACATTTTGCTCAAACCTTGATGAAGGGCTCAAGCCCGAAATGTTGGTTATGTATCTTTATCTGTGCTAGATACACTGTTTGACCTGCAGTGTTTCTCTAGCATTGTGTTTTTGAATTAAGGGCAAGAGTGGGTCCCATTTTTAATTTGCAAGCTTGGTGTCAAAGTTCATAAATTCAATGTCTTGGAATGTTATGAATGGTCTCTGTCTATCTAGGTCCACAGCTTGCTGGAGAGTTCTTTCCTGATTATCTCCGGAATTCAACGTGCTTCAACCTTGGTCAGGTTTAGGAGACCACTTAAAACCAATTGAGAAGAAAAATGAGCGGCAAAACATTTGGACATTTCAGCCATTGACTTAAATTAGGTTAAAGGTCAGTAAATTGAACAACAGTATTAAGGCAGAAGGTTTAGAGTTCACGGGAACTGTGTTTAAAGAGGAGACAAAGAACGAATTTAATAAGCTGAAGCTGTAGTATTCCAGAATGCAATTTACATATTGAGACACCAGAGCCATTTGAAGGTAAATCCATTAGAAATCCCTGAGCGCCGATTTGATTTAAAATGGATTGTGGAACACAGCAGCTGCTGAAGTTAAAGTGAGTGTTCCTGTAGCATGATTATTGCCTGCTTGACTGTCAATTGGATTTGTTGGATTTTAATTAGGCTATGATGAAGGAGAGTGTCAATACAGGATACTATGGCCTGGAAATTCAATTGAGTATTACACTAAATTTGCAGGCAGAAAACATGTGCCTTAGAATTGAATGTAGCAAACATTAGACACAAGGATTTACCACCGGTTTATTTGTAATGCGACCAGAATACCCATCTAGGGAGGTTAGACAAGTATCTTGACACAGCTAATTTGTTTTTTGAACATGCAATCAGATACTAGTAAAATGCATTGGCATGCTGATTGCTGATTTGTTACCTCTTCCCCAGTGACTGGACCATGTTTTTCTTCAGCATTTGACAACTAAACCAATGAACCTTAAAGGATAGCATTTCATATTTCATAGCTTCCCTTATATGGTACTCCTTGTTCCACCTTCGGGTCACGGGTTGCCACAGGACACTTCATTTCCCAAACATCTCCCATCTTCCTAATTTACTTCATCTCAATCCCAGTTCCCAGCAAAGTAATCCCATCAGTCATATTCTTCTGTTTGGCCGATAACCCTACGTTTGAACCTACCAGCGGTGTTGGGATGCAAGAAGAAACCAGAGCTCTCAGCTGAATCACATGCAGTCATTATCGCAGACTCATGGCCTATGTGGTCACAGGGTGATTAGGCAACACCCCAGATTATACCTAAAGTCAGATAAGAGTAAAACATGAAAGTCTGCAGACAGCGTGATTGAATTAAAAACACAATGGTGGAGAAACTCAGCAGGTCAAACAGTGCACTTTATATTAGCAAAGATAAAGATACATAATCAACATTTCAGGCTTGAGCCCTTCATCAAACTATGAGCAAAATGTAGGCAGGTGACTGAACAAAATGATGCTGGGAGAAGGGGCAGGGGAAGGAGTACAGTTCCACAGGTAGGATGTTATAGGTAGATAAGGGAGGAAGAGCACCCCAGCAAACCAGTGGAGGGGGGTGGTGTGGTTCTATCAATGGAGAAGGAAGGGGGTAGAGAGCTAGAGGAAGGAAGACAGAGAGATGAGAAAGAGAGGGAGTAGGTTAGTTGTAACAGAAGTTGATCTTAATGCCATCCATTTTGAGAGTTCCAAGGTGGAAAATGAGGTGTTTCCTCTCCAATTTATGGGTGGTGTTGGTTTGACAGTGCATGAGGCCATGGACAGACATGTCATTTGTGGGAGCAGGGCACAAAATTGAAATGGTTGGCCTCTGGGAGATCCCTGTCACCGATGCAGACAGAAAGGAGATGCTCAGTGAAACAATCTCCCAATCTGCGTCCAGGCTCTCCGATGTAGAGAAGGCCAGACCGGAAGCACCAGATTCAATAAGGCAGCAGCACGAACTGCTGTAGCTCTGTGTTGTCCTACAAGGTTCCGCTGCTCACTACATATGGCGAGTTCACAATTCAGACTGATAGCCCAGTGTCATATGTAAGGAGTATTGTATTGTTTAAAGTTTTATCCTTTGGATGAAACTTTAACAGAGGCTCTGTTTGGAGTTTGTAGAGGACCCCATGCCACTGTTCCTTTTTTTATTTCAAAATATTTTAATTGATTTTAATAAAGAATATATGAATTAGATAAAATTATAAAGATAATTACACAAAATTAATAAAATATTCAATATATAAAAAAACATGTTATAAATTATATAAAACTATTGTTACGAGCCCAAAGGACCCCAAAACCCAGCAGCAATAGATATTCACCATGACAAATAGTTACTTAAACAAAAGTTGTTTTTAATGATCTTTAAACATGAAAACAGAATCAAACTTTAACTTATCACTATTAACTTAAATACCCAACTTAACCCCCTTCTAATTCTAAGCACACGTGTATATAATGTGTGTGTAATTTTAAGAAAAGTTCTTTGGTTCACAGTTCAATCTCACTTCTCATTCTTCCAAGTTCTCTGGTTGCAGGCAATTCTTATTACTGTGCACAGAATTTAACATGTATAAAGTTCACCAGGCTTTGGTGCTCAAAAGGTAAATGTTTACCGCTCAGGAAGGTTCTTGTAGGTTTGTAGAGAGAGATGTGTTGCTCCATGATTTATACAACTGAGGTACCACCATTAGTCACCTCAATGTCTTGCTGATGAAACTTACCCCATCCGAGTTCTCCAGATGATAACCTCTTTCTTTCAGGCTACCACAGAGTTCCTTTCTGTTCTTCTTATTCCAAGAGAAACAACAGACAGATAGCAATTCTAGCCATCTGCCCTCTGGAGCTTATGTTTCAGTTTTAACAAGCTTCTTCTGGCTCACACTGTTCAGTCTCTCCCTTTCTCTGAGATTCCAACTGCCAGCCACATGTCCTTCTGTCTCTCATTTGCAAAATCCCCTCCTTCTCCAGCAAATAATAGGAGTTAGTCTTCTAGTCCATCTGTTGTTTTAGGTAAACAAACTTCTCAATGACCTCTGAGTGAGCACTTTGCAGAGAGGTCAAAAGCCTTGCAAAAAGGTCCAAAACAGACAACCTGACTCTTCCAAGACAATAGCTTATTCATTTCATGACATCATTTCAATTAGCACCTACTTGTGAAATGTGCACAGCATTCTCCATAGTTTCTGTAAAGTCGCTGAATATGAATTCTTCAGTATTTCAAATAAGATCTGTTTTAAAGTGTGTGTATGTATGCAACCTACTCTAATTTTACCAATTTATTTTCCAAAAACATCTCCAAATATTCCATCACACTATAAAAATGGAAAATATATGAGTCAAAAAATTTAATTACATTGAGATGAAATTATGAAGAGAGTCTTAAATGACCCCCATAACATCTATAATCTTATATTTAATAGTTAACTGAACAATGAATCATTTCCATATTCAAACAGGACACGGTGTCTCGCAACCACTGATCATGAGTAGGTGGGGTAGCTTCCTTCCATTTAAGTAAGATCATGTGCCTCACCAAAAGAGAGACAAAAGAGATGGCGCGACTCTGAACTAAAGACAAAGAGGAATTCTTCTCTCCCATTGTACTGAAGAGGTGCATTAAATCTATATAAAATTTTTTTGACAAGTATGGAAAATCTCTCTCCAGTATTTTTCTAGACTAGGACAAGTGCAGAATATATGAATTAATGATGCTTCTCTACTCTTACACTTGTCACAACAGCGACTCGTATCAGAGTAAAAATGAGACAATTTAACCTTAGACATGTGTCCTCTATGTACCACTTTAAATTATAATAAAGAGTGATAGGTCCATAGCAAAGAGCTATAAACCAATTTAAAGATATTAATTAATTTATGACCCAATCCACATCCAATATAGTGAAATTTAAATCCTTTTCCCAAGCATTTTTAATTTTAGCTAACAAAACATTACCATTTCCCATAAAAAACAGATATTAATCCTTTATGAGAAGACATTAAACTAAAAACTTATCTACAAAATTTGATTCGGATTCTCTTGGGAAATCAGATAATTGTGATTCAAGAAAATGACAGACTTGCAAATATCTAAAAAAAATTGAGATTTGGGCAGGTTAAATTTAGCAGGAAGCTGCTTAAATTATGCAAAATATCCATCAATGAACAAATCCTTAAAACTTTAAATCCCCTCTCTAAACCATCTCTGAAAAATAGCATCATTTAGGACATATTTCAAGATTCAAGATTATTTTATTGTTAAGTCAAGTTTACTGTCATCTGATTGTACAAGTACAACCTGACAAAACAGCATTCTCTGGTCCTCGGTGCAAAACACACAGACACACACCAGACATAGCACACCTGCAGGCAGCCAGATAAACACATATGCAGGACAAATAGTTCATCCATAAAAATGAATAAATAAGTAAATATTGTTTCATGAATATGAGAGTCTCAAATCGTTAGTGTGAGCATTTCCCGATGGGAGCAGCTGAAAGATGGTGTGTGCTGGGTGGAAGGGGTCCTCAGTGATTTTGAGTGCCCTTTTCAGACAACAATCCTGGTAGATCATGTCAATGGAGGGAGGGAGACGCCAGTGATTCTCTCTGCCATTCTTATGGTCCTGTGTATTTGCCTCCAATCTATTTCTCTGCAGCAACCATACCACATTGTGATGCAGCTGGCCAGGATGCTCTCGATAGACCATCGATAGGAGGTTGATAAAATGGTGGCTGATAAGCTGGTAGTGTGAAGTGAAGGTAGCTACCGTAAGGCAGAAAAGGATTTGCGATCAGCAGAACTTGCTCAGCGCCTCTTACAGCCAGAGATAGGGAAGCAAGAGAGAGTCACCCCAGAGTCATTGAGTGTCCATTGATTCACCTCCAGTGCTCCTGTAGCCTCTGCAGCCATAGAGCCTTCAGTTCAAACCATCAGCCATCCGAACCCCAGATGCAAACCTCTGACATGATCAGGAAACCTTCAGCACCCTTTACACCCTCTCACATCTCAGTTTCAATACCCTTCAGCCTGTCTCCAGCCAATCTCCAGCAGTCTGCAGCCTGGTCTGAGTCCTTTGACCACAGCCTGTGTCTTATGTGGGTTCCTCACCAACAACCTGAATGTTTTTCAGCCTCAGAGCTCCTCACACTGGTCCACCACCATTGTCACCGTCTCATTGGGTTGTCTCCTCTGCTTCTCCTTCTCAAACAGGGTGGTCTTCCCATTTTCCCCATTTAGGTGATTAAATTTTCCTTTGTCTGATTTGACCTGGCTACAGAGTCAGTTGAATTTTGCCCTTACTTCTCACAGCAAATTGTTTCCCAGGTGCAGTTGCTGCTAATAAACAAGGGGCTGAGAGGAGGGGGGGGGGGGGGGAAGAAGGGTGGCCTTATTTAGTGTGTGTTGTACCCCAGTCTGGACACAAATCAATACCTAGCCTTTTCTCCTTGTTTTTCTTGTTCTCACATCACGTCATGTTTATAAGGCCCAATATGTGGACACCCTGAATTCCAAATATTGGGTCTTGTAAACATAACTAGATCTCTGCCGCCTCACCCATGTGAAAATTTGGCTTGTGCAAGCCTGCACTGTGACTGTTAAAAGGCTGTTTGCATCTGGGATACATAGAGCATAGAACATTATAGCACAGTACAGGGCCATCATGTTGTGTCAACCTATAAACCTGCAAAACAATCTAAACCTTGCCTTTCTCACACCAATAACTTGCATCCATGTGCCTGTCTGAGAGTCTTTTAAATGTCTCTAAAGTACCAGCCTTCATCTCCACCCCTGGCAATGTATACCAGGCACTCATTCCTCTCTGTGTATAAACTTACCCCTGATCTCACCTGAACTTTCCTTCCCTCATCTGATACAGATGTTCTCTGGTGTTTGCTACTCTCGCCCTGGGAAATGGGAGCTGGCTGTCAACCTTATTTATGCCTCTGATCCTCACTACATCAACATATTTCTCACCTGTGACCACAAATGTGAGGATATTCTTTCTTATTCCATTTGAATTAATCAGTTGCAATTTTAACTCATGGCTCAGTCCTACCAATCCACTTTTATTTATTGATTAATAAGCCACAGGTAATGTCATCATCTGGGGAAATTTGCACGGGCCTGTACTCACCCTTGAGACAAGCTCACAATGTTGGCACAGTTCTTTCATGATGGTCGAATAGTTAATCATTCCTTGGCATCTATATATCACATCGTGAAGATGTCACAACGACACCTCTACTTTCGAAGAAGCTGGAAGAGATTCAATATACAGGGTTCAAAAATACTTTTTTCCAACATCAGGCTCTTGAAGTATCTTGTACTATCCTAACCGTAACTCTACTGTAGGACCACCTAAGATCTGACTCACCATGTTTTACACTACCAGCCAAATTTATTTTATTGCCTGTTTGTTTTTCACATTGTTTATAACACACACGCGTGTGCGCACAGAGTTATATGTTTTTTTAACTCTTCATTATGTATAAATTATACAGAAAAAGTTCAAAAATCTGGATGTCAGAAATCCACACCATCCGAGAATCCGGACTTCTTGAAAACTCTCAACCTTTTTAGATGGCTTTTGTGTGCATGTGCACATTGCCACAGATTCACAGCAGCAACAAGAGACCAGTGGAAGTTGTGGAAATGTAAGAAAAAGATATTTATGTGGAGTTTTTTTTGTACTTTGAATTTTAAATGGAATATATTTTGTTGTTAAACGATGAGAATTTACATGCTCATCTCTTCTTTATTCTCCTTAAATTTGAATTTTAAAAGTAATGCCTGAGAATCTGGAAAATCTGAAATTCCGGACCAATCCAATCCCTGAGCAGTCTGGACTTTAGGATTTTTAATGTACTTGTTTTTATGTGTTTTGGGAAGCTGCAGCAAGTAAACCTTTCAATTAATCTGTGAAAATGCACATATATATATAAAGAAATTGTACGTTGTATTTCCTGACCAACAACTCCAATCATTCAACAGTTCCTAATTTTATAGGTTGTGAACTACTTTGTGAAGACCTGAAGGTATGAGAGATGCCACAGATAGAAATTTTCCTTTAATTTTGATGGATAATATTTGTCTCTTACTTGAACTCATTATCTTTGATACAAAGGAATGACAATTGTTCTTTAGACGAGAGCCCACATGGATTGATCAGCCCTTGAAAACGATTTGTCTGAAGGGATTGATTCTTACTTGGGTATTATTTCCTGGGTACCTTCGGACTTTTGGCAGTTCATCCCTAGTTCAAATAGTCCTGTGACATGAACAAGCCCAGATCTCAAATGTGGATGGATATTTGACAAGCATCCTGCCTGAATCTAGTCAGTTCTTGATCTGATGCATAAGCAACTTGCAACGTGGTTGGAGCCCTGCTGGTGGTCAGAGAGTCATGTAGGTTGTGACCCACTGCAACAATACTTTTTACTATCTTCCTAGTTCAAGATCAGTGGGGCCAAATGAAGCACATCAAGGTTGTCCAACTCAGTATAGATCAGGAATGAAACCTGAGGCATTTTGATCCTTGTATCTGATTTTGCAATGGGTAACAAGCATCTTACATGACCTTTCTGTGAAAGTTTAACAGTAACTCTGCCACCCATGGTTCTATTTCAGTGCTAGTCCTTACATTATTGGAAGCATTAGCTCCTTTAAATCAATTGGAAATTATAAATTCTTTCCCAATTCATAATCTTGTGCTTTTATGAACTCTCGTTTACAATGCCATATATATTGCACTGATAATTACAAGGTACTAGACCACATTTAAAATAGGTATAAAGGTCATTTCAGTAACCGAAGGGAAAATAATATAGCACTACCAGTTTTTAAAAAAAATTGTAGGAACTATTGATTTTATTGCACCCATGAGCCTTGTTAAAGAAGAAAGTAACATTGCACTGTCAGCTGGTCTTGAGAGGAAGCCCATGAACATGCTAGTCTTTGTATTGTGTGAGATTTTTTTCTTGGCTTATTATCCTATAAATATAGAATAATGGATAGGTAGGAAACAAATAGGATTGAATTCGAGGGATAAAGGTGTTTTAAGAAGCCATAATAGGAATGCCAGCACATGTCAAAAGGTCACATTGCTTTTGTTCATCCCCTTTATGTGTTTTCTACCCAGAGGCAAATGCACAAGCTGCAAACCATCATGACCATACAGATACTCTCTGGTCCACTGGGCCATCATTCTTCAAGTGCCAGCCTGAAGTAGGGCCTTCAGAGTGGCATCAAACCCAACAGGATAATCTATTCTTCACCCCATTTTTATCTCTGCATTCTTTTCAGATCTAAGAGTGATTAAAAAGTCATTGGTAGAAAGACTCCAGAAGAATACTGAGGGGACCTCACCTATATTGGTTGAATCCTCATATTAAATGCAAAGCTTACAGTAACTGGTTAGATTTGTAAGAAGGTCCAAAGTGATGGCAAGAAGAATCACTTTTACACTTTCCAACCTCATTAATGCTCTTAAAATACATCACCTCATATTTATCAGGGTTAAACTTCATCTGCCATTTCTTAGCCCATTTCAAGAACACATCATTTTGTATGCCAAAAGTAGTTGTTGATGGAGAATCAACAATTCCGCCCGTTGTAGTGTCATCTGAGAAGTTTCAGAGCATGCCCACCTTCATCCACATCCAAATCATTCATGTATATTAAAAACATCAAGGGTCCCAACACCAATCCTTATGGAATATCACAATTATAGGTATCCAAATACAAAAAGGCCTTCTACCATCACTCTTTTGTCTCCATTTATTTGAAGGAGATTGCACTCTTACAAGTCCTGGATATTTAACAGGGGGTCTCACAGTTCTGAGAGGCAATGGAGGGTTGAGAAAGTTAGTGGAAAGGCTGTGCTGCTTCTCAACTGCATTCCTATAAAAACTGACCCGGTTTTTGCAGTTAACATTGTCAAGGGTTAGGAGGTATGTAGGTGAAGAAAGGGGAAGACCATGGATCCAACCTCAGGGACTGTAAAGTGTGGAAAAGGGTGATAGTGGAGGAGATCATTTATTGGGATGGAACCAAGTAAGTGTGGAAGGATGCAGGAAGGGTAAGGTGTGTTCGACAGTGGTAATGACCGCAGTGTGATTGAGGAGATAAATTTTAGATAAATTTCTGTTGCACAAAATGTTATTCATGACATTGACTAATTCTTCATACAGAATTACAGAACTCTGCCCTTGTGCAAAAGAGAGTGAATTATTAATATTCACAGAAGCCACTGGACCACAGGATTGTATTAACATTGAAGATATCGAAGATGCCAGTTAAAACGTTTCCAGTTACATAGAACATAAGAAATAGGAGTAGGAAGTAAGAAATAAATTTATGAGATAAATTTCTTTGTGATCCCCTTTCGAACCAGAGTTTCTATTTCAGTACATTGCAGTGGGGCCAGTGCTGGACCTAATTTATCCCTTAAATAAGATCTTAACTGAAGAGAGCAGAAAAAGGATGTATTTAAAATTCAAATTTATTCCTGGTTTGTTCAAATGACATAAATTGTCCCTGCTCAAAACAATCTTCGATAGAGTTGATCCCTCTCTGAGACCAAGTTTCTAGAATTTTATTATCAATTATTAACGGAATTAATTTATTTTGAGCTCAGCTTGTTTTGGGAGAGAGGCTTCCTCTAATACCGATTTGACCATTGAGTTTATTCCAAATTGTAATAATATGTTTTAGAAAGGGGGCTTCCTTAGAACCAGATAGTAATTTGGAATTCCATTTATATGTAAATTTTTTGCTATCTTCTCACCAACCTTGGACAGTTCAACATTACCCAAGAAGACTTGTCTCCTCTGTCAAAGAGGGAGGCGACAAACTTCATTTGGGATGCCCAATAATATTTTTTTAAAGTCTGGGAGCTTTAATCCTCCCAGTTCATAATTCCAGGTTAATTTATCAATAGAGACTCTGGGAAACTTAACCTTCCACAGAGACAGAGACTTGAATTTAAATTCTGGAAGAATTGTTGTGGTACTAAAACAGGTAGGTTTTGGAAAATATATTGTAATTTAGGCAATATATTCTTTTTTATACAATTGACACTTCTAATCAAACTAATTGGAAGAGTTATCCATTTATTTAAATCATGCTCAATTTTCTGAACCAAGGGAAGATAATTTATATAAATTCTCTGTTATTATCTATCTGAATACCTAAGTATTTTATCCCATTAAGTGGCCATTTAAATTTAGAGTCTTTTTTAACATGATCTTAATTCCCACCCAAGTGACATAACTTCACTTTTATCCTAATTAACTATAGCCCAAGGAAGTCCCAAAACATTTCAATTTAGAATGCAATTTTTGCAATGAACTTGCTGGGTCTGTCAGATATATCAGAACATCATCAGCAAATAGATTCATTTTATATTCTTCCTGGTTAACCCTGAAGCCTTTTATGTCTGGATCTTGGCAGATAGAATCCGTTAACGGATCAATAGCCAGGACGAAAAGGGCTGGAGATAATGGATAACCTTGTCTACTACATATGGACAATGATAACACTGATGAGATTTGACCATTAGTGATTACTTTTGCTTTAGGCTCATAATACAGAGCTTTTACCAAATTAATAATTACCTCTACCTCACCTAGTTCAAATTTTCCCAAAACTTTAAATAAATAGTCCCATTCCAGTCTGTCGAAAGCTTTCTCCACATCTAGGACTAGAGTGATGCTCAATTCATCCCTTGTTTGTGCCAGATGAATAACACTGAGCAGTCTGATAACATTGTCTGCAGATTGCCTCTTCTGTACGAAACCTGTCTGATCTACATTTATTAATTTAGGCAAATATACTGCCAATTTATTTGCCAGAGCTTTATCAATTTTTCTAGATAAGTGCTTTGATCTCCAACACCACACTATCCCCAGTATCCCTAGTGATGCCTATGTCAAAACATTTACCCTTTAAGGGAGGAAGTGAGCTCTGGATGAATCACATAATGTTTAATCTGTATGTAATTAATGCTTTTGGAAACACATGATTTTGTCACATTATATGGGAGAATTATCTTTTTTTCCTTTTCCTTTGGGGAGGGGGGGTCTTTCCCTTTTTCTATTTTCTCTTTCCTACTTTTCTTTTAAGGATCAACATGGTGTGTAATTTGAATTTATAAAAAATAGTGCAGAATTTGATAATTGTGATCATTTGTTGATTCTTCCATCTTTGTACATCAAGGTAGTTCTGTTTTGGTACTTTATTGTAAATATCTGGAATGTTTCTTTGATTTTTGTTTGTTTTGTAACTTAATGCTGATTGAAAATTAAATAAATAAAGGAGGAAAAAAAAGATACAGGAGCAGGAGTCGGCCATTCGGCCCATCGAGTCTGCTTCGCCATTCAATGAGATCATGGCTGAGCTGATGACAGGCTTATCTCCAAGGACCTGCCTTTTCCCCATATCCCCCATGATGTAAAAATCTATCCAACCTTGTCTTTAAATATATTCACTGAGGTAGCCTCAATTGCTTCAAAGGGGAGTGAATTCCATAGATTCACCAACCCTCTGGGAACAGCAGTTGTTCAAATTAATTACCTTTGCAGTAGCTGTGAAGCAGGAATAGAAGAGGGAATTCAATGTATTGTACTTGGCAACCAAAGTTTTTTAAAAAAATGAAATTGAAGTTTATCCTTCTCCTTTTCTTTCTGCACAATAACTGTGTGAACTTGTCCACTAAACTCTAACTCACCACACGTCAGTTTACACCATTGAAATCTAGTATTCCTATAGGACAGCATTTCTCCATCATAGAGTAAACCTTCACGAGTGATGCAGGATGATGCTTCAACTTTTCATAACTAGGCTCTAACATTATGAAAGATAATACAGAAAATCATTTAATGTATCAAAGAAAATAATAATGGACTAGATGGTAATTCAGTCAGGGTTCTGGTGACTTTCATAAACCACTTGAACTTTTCATGCAGCATACAATGTCACAAAGAACTCATCAATTGAATTACTACCTCATAACTCAATAGAAGCCATTTGTAATGCTATGTCGTGGTCACTTCACATGACCAAATTACCATATTCGACTAACCAACCTCGCAGGGTCCTGTTGAAATCCAAGTCAGAATGACAGCATCACAGCCACTAACATTTCAACTGTTGCAATAGGTGTTGAAGGAGAACCTGGAATTCAGATAACTATATGATCACTGTCAAACAAGGTTCAATAAAATTGTTGAATAATGCATGCATTGCTGATAATTTAATCCTTGCAGAATATCAGCAAATACCTATGCCAAGTTTTTACGGTGCAGAAAGTAAATCATATTGAATATCTGACTGGTAAAGGAGCAATTTTGTTTCTTCAGGGAGATAATGTCATTTATCTCTTGACACATTTTACCTGACTGAATTTTTTATTTTCTTCTTTTTGCCTTTGCAGACCAAGTATGAGAAAACCACCTCAGATCTTTTTTTTACCCTTTTCCCTTGCCAGCGGGCAATGATAAGGAATAGATCAGTAGAATATTGTTTGGGAGAGAGCCCTCTAAAGTCATGAGATAAAATAGAAAATACCGAAGCACTCAATGGGTCAGGCAGTGTCTGTGGAAAGGATAACTGAGAAATAAAACAGAAAATACCGAAGCACTCAATGGGTCAGGCAGTGTCTGTGGAAAGGATAACTGAGAAATAAAACAGAAAATACCGAAGCACTCAATGGGTCAGGCAGTTTCTGTGGAAAGGATAACTGAGAAATAAAACAGAAAATACCGAAGCACTCAATGGGTCAGGCAGTGTGTTGGCCTTTAGCCCCATTAATTTCCTTGGTACCACATTGTTTTACGAACTTCCCTTAGTATAACCTATTGATTATCTATTATTGTTGAGACAATTTTAGTGTCTTCTGCTGTGTTCTTGCATAGCAGTTGTCAAACTTAAAGTTAACATTGAATGTCGAAGAAGCTCTGAAACTTTACTGATTCATCCAAATTTACAAGAGACCAATCAATATGTTTTCTTGTTGCCCAAGCACCATACCTCTTGTAAATTTATATTGTCCTGCAATTCATCAAGGGACCCTACACACTTAAATGTAATAGCCAAACAATTCTCAGTGGGAATCCATCACTTTGAATGGTGAATCAATTAAGTTTTTCTTTTCCCTGGTGTGAAGTGTGGAGGAGACACAACAGAGTTCCAAAGAAAGATGGGACAACATGAAAGAAAAAAATGAGCAAATGGAATATTTAAGAACTCTTTCCAACATGGGAGCTATCAGGGAATTTTAAGCTACTTTTATTTTATCTCAAGCTCGCAGAGCGGAGCTCATTTAGGGATGGGATCTTTAAGTGTTTATCCACACCAAACCATTCAAACTTTTAAAAGTAAAGATTGAAGCAGCTGCCTCCATGTGACGTGGAAGACCACACTTCCTCAACCAGCATCATTAAAAGAGATTTTTTTTTTCTATACATCAAAATATTACATAGGCTCCACTGTGCCTGTCTCCTTGATTTGTTTGATCATCACTGCAGCCTTCATGGTCATCTGTCTGTGGGCAGGTATTTGTTCAGGTTGTTGACAAACCTTAGAACCTGCAACATCTGTCCAGTTTGGCCTCTATTGTTCTGACTATTGCTGGATCTGAATTCAGACCAGGAACACAAGTAATTGCAGATGCTGGAATCTGGAGTTAAAAATAATCTCAATACGCTCAAACATCTCCTCACTTGTCAGGAAGACATAAGAGTGAGTGCACTTCCTGAGAAGACTGAAGCGGGCAAGGCGACCTCCCACTATTATGTCAATCTTCTATAGATGCTCCATCGAGAGCATCCTGGCCAGCTACATCACAATGTGGCACAATGTTGCTGCAGAGAAATGGATCGGAGGATCCACAGGACCATAAAAGTGGCAGAGTCTCCCCCCCCACCCCTGCATTGACGAGATCTACCGAGATCGTTGTCTGAAGAGGACGCGCCAAATCATTGAGGACCTTTCCATCCTCCACACAGTATCTTTCAGCTGCTCCCATCAGGGAAGAGATTCAGGAATATCAGAGCCAGCACCACCAGGCAGTGAGAATCCTAAACAACCAAAGGAACTTCTCACAGTGACCATCCGAGATTCTCATCTGTATAAAGTGGAATTTATTTATTTATTTTTTACATATGAAATATTTGTCCTGCCTCTGTCTCTTATTTGTCTCTATGTGCGTTACGTCTGGTTGGGTGTCTGCATGGTTTGCACCGAGGACCGGAGACTGGACCATCTGTTGGAGTAACTCAGCAGACCCTCCAGCAGATTGGATCTTTCCTCCTAATTTCAGACCATCACTTCCATTAAAACAATCCGTGGAAGAATCTTCTTTGAAGGTCAACTTCAATTGAAACTTGTCCTTGCATCCATTGTTGGGAGCATATTATAAAGAAAGAAGCAAGGAAGCGGGATGAAGGGAGACAGAATGATGAGGTTAAATGGGGGAAAAAAAATCCACAGGCACTGGGCTTGTCATGCAATACACAGACTGCTGAGTTTCTCCAGCACTTTTGGGTATGGGCAGGAAAGGATTGGCCACTGTTTGTAGGAATCCACATTATGCAATTCTTTTCCACATGGAGATTATTTTCATTTCTGCATTCACAATGCCACCGGTAATACTGGTTACCTCTCAGCAGCCTTGGCCCTGCTTCAACTGTTCTGCCCTGCATCTCACTCCATATCCCAGGAACATCATCAGTCATCAGTTATTTTGGCGGCTGGCATTGGAAATTTCTGCAACTTTGTACATTGAACTCTTCAATTCCACAAATGATCGAAGCTCTCATCTACAAATGATCGAACCTCTCCTCTAAAAATGATTCAAAACTATAACATTTTCTTTATCTGTTAAAAACATTAACTTCACTAACGAAGTACCAAAGGATTTTCCTGTTCCCGGTTGTGTGCAGACCACTGGTAATTGTTAACAGTTTAATTGTCAGCAGGAATATTTGATGGTGACACACAAAAGTCTGCAGACACTGTTTGTAATAAAAACACAGAAATGCTGGAGGAACTCTGAGGTCTCTCAGAGTCCATATCTTGAAGGTATCTTGAGGAAAGGCTCAAACCCAAAACATCAGTTCCATATCTTTTCCTCCTATGGATGCAGCGAGACCTGTTGAGATCCCCCAGCATTTCTGTGTTTTTAGGATTGTTATGTGTTTGCAATGTAGGCCCCAAGGATTCATGTTACATGCTTTTTCAATGGGAACAATGTATTCTAATACCTATTTTAATCTTCTCTGGTTTATCTGAAATAGCAAGATCAATACACTGTGGAAAGGTTTCCTTCCACTCTGTTCATTCTTCAGATGGATTACTTGCCTGAAAATTGAACTGTTTAGGTGCTTTATTTGCTTCATCGTGAACAGTCTCAACTGAATCACACAGCCCACTATCTCTCCGAGGTCATCCATGTGTAAACTCCACGGAGACATTTTGAATCATTTGTAGCATCAAAATCTCACATTTCGTCAACTGGCTCCTGACACTATTGCTTCAGTAACTCTCTTATGCACTTGATAATGAGTTTATTGCACATTGGATATATGTACAGAAATTCTTCCTCATTGCAGCCAAATGAGCAATTTGTTTAAAAAAAAACTATAAATATTATTTGTAGGCATGGTGAGGGTAACATTTAGTGTAGCGGTTAGCGCTGCTCTGTGACAACACCAGCAACTGGGGTTCAGATACGGCACTGTCTGTAAGGAGTTTGTACATTGTCCCTGTGTCTGCATGGGTTTCCTCTGGGTGCTCCAGTTTCCTCCCACCCTTCAAAAACGTACTGGAGTTGTAGGCCAACTGGGTGTAATTGGGTGGCACAGGATAGTGGGAAGAAAGAGCCTGTCACCGTCTTGTATGTATAAATTAAATTACCAATAAAAAAATAACTAAAACAACTCCAATGGTATATTTAATTGAGTTAGGAAGAGACAATAAATTCAAAAAGCAATACATGGATAATAAATATTCAGTTATCAGAGCACAAGAGGAGTCATTTAGCAACAGTGCAGACTATCCGCTTGTGATATTGGAGAAATGCATGATTGGTGTGACAAGGAAAGTTCCAAGAGCCTGATACCTCCTGGAAAGAAACTGCTCTTGATTAAACTACATCATTAACAGTAGATCACTTAGTAACATCCTGCAGTTCATAAAGGCAGGTTATAAATACAAAAGTTTTTTTTTTACAGTGCACTAATTGCAAATTGTTTGAAGTAAAGGCAAAATAAACAGAATGTTAGAAGAGCTCAGTGGGTGAAGCAGCTTCTATGGAGGCAAAAGTTAAAGTTGACTTTTCAGGTTGAGATTTAAGTTGATTTAAATTGTTTTCTCAGGGGAGGAAAGATTGCCGACCTATAGAAGTATAAGGGTGCAGTGGCTGGAACACCCTTTCTCTTTTTAAATTTTTTAAAATTTAACAAGTCACAATGTACCAAGTCAGTAAAAATATATACATATCTTCTTCTTTCTTTGGCTTGGCTTCGCGGACGAAGATTTATGGAGGGGGTAAAAGTCCACGTCAGCTGCAGGCTCGTTTGTGGCTGACAAGTCCGATGCGGGACAGGCAGACACGGTTGCAGCGGTTGCAGGGGAAAATTGGTTGGTTGGGGTTGGGTGTTGGGTTTTTCCTCCTTTGTCTTTTGTCAGTGAGGTGGGCTCTGCGGTCTTCTTCAAAGGAGGTTGCTGCCCGCCGAACTGTGAGGCGCCAAGATGTACGGTTTGAGGCGATCTCAGCCCACTGGCGGTGGTCAATGTGGCAGGCACCAAAAGATTTCTTTAGGCAGTCCTTGTACCTCTTCTTTGGTGCACCTCTGTCACAGTGGCCAGTGGCGAGCTCGCCATATAACACGATCTTGGGAAGGCGATGGTCCTCCATTCTGGAGACGTGACCCACCCAGCGCAGCTGGATCTTCAGCAGCGTGGACCCGATGCTGTCGGCCTCTGCCATCTCGAGTACTTCGATGTTAGGGATGAAGTTGCTCCAATGAATGTTGAGGATGGAGCGGAGACAACGCTGGTGGAAGCGTTCTAGGAGCCGGAGGTGATGCCGGTAGAGGACCCATGATTCGGAGCCGAACAGGAGTGTGGGTATGACAACGGCTCTGTATACGCTTATCTTTGTGAGGTTTTTCAGTTGGTTGTTTTTCCAGACTCTTTTGTGTAGTCTTCCAAAGGCGCTATTTGCCTTGGCGAGTCTGTTGTCTATCTCGTTGTCGATCCTTGCATCTGATGAAATGGTGCAGCCGAGATAGGTAAACTGGTTGACCGTTTTGAGTTTTGTGTGCCCGATGGAGATGTGGGGGGGGGCTGGTAGTCAAGGTGGGGAGTTGGCTGATGGAGGACCTCCGTTTTCTTCAGGCTGACTTCCAGGACAAACACTTTGGCAGTTTCCGCAAAATAGGACGTCAAGCGCTGAAGAGCTGGCTCTGAATGGGCAACTAAAGCGGCATCGTCTGCAAAGAGTAGTTCACGGACAAGTTTCTCTTGTGTCTTGGTGTGAGCTTGCAGGTGCCTCAGATTGAAGAGACTGCCATCCGTGCGGTACCGGATGTAAACAGCGTCTTCATTGTTGAGGTCTTTCATGGCTTGGTTCAGCATCATGCTGAAGAAGATTGAAAAGAGGGTTGGTGCGAGAACACAGCCTTGCTTCACGCCATTGTTAATGGAGAAGGGTTCAGAGAGATTATTGCTGTATCTGACCCGACCTTGTTGGTTTTCGTGCAGTTGGATAACCATGTTGAGGAACTTCGGGGGGCATCCGATGCGCTCTAGTATTTGCCAAAGCCCTTTCCTGCTCACGGTGTCGAAGGCTTTGGTGAGGTCAACAAAGGTGATATAGAGTCCTTTGTTTTGTTCTCTGCACTTTTCTTGGAGCTGTCTGAGGGCAAAGACCATGTCAGTAGTTCCTCTGTTTGCACGAAAGCCGCACTGTGATTCTGGGAGAACATTCTCGGCGACGCTAGGTATTATTCTATTTAGGAGAATCCTAGCGAAGATTTTGCCTGCAATGGAGAGCAGCGTGATTCCCCTGTAGTTTGAGCAGTCTGATTTCTCGCCTTTGTTTTTGCACAGGGTGATGATGATGGCATCACGAAGGTCCTGAGGCAGTTTTTCTTGGTCCCAACAAAGCTTGAAAAACTCATGCAGTTTGACATGCAGAGTTTTGCCGCCAGCCTTCCAGACATCTGGGGGGATTCCATCCATACCTGCTGCTTTGCCACTTTTCAGTTGTTCAATTGCCTTATATGTCTCGTACCGGGTGATGACCTCATCCAGCTCTATCCTTAGGGGTTGTTGAGGGAGCTGGAGCAGGGCGGAATCTTGGACTGAGCGGTTGGCACTGAAAAGAGATTGGAAGTGTTCTGACCATCGGTTGAGGATGGAGATCTTGTCGCTGAGGAGGACTTTGCCATCTGAGCTGCGCAGCGGGCTTTGGACTTGGGGTGAGGGTCCATACACAGCCTTTAGAGCCTCGTAGAAACCCCTGAAGTCGCCAATGTCCGCGCTGAGCTGGGTTCGCTTGGCGAGGCTAGTCCACCACTCATTTTGGATCTCCCGGAGTTTGTGCTGAAGATGGCTGCATGCGCGACGGAAGGCTTGTTTCTTCTCTGGACAGGACGGCTTTGTAAGGTGAGCCTGGTGGGCAGCTTGCTTCTTTGCCAGCAGCTCCTGGATTTCTTGGCTGTTATCGTCAAACCAGTCCTTGTTTTTCCTGGAGGAGAAGTCCAGTACCTCTTCAGTGGATTGCAGTATGGTATTCTTCCGCTGATCCCAGAGGGTTTCAGGGGACGAGTCCGTGAGGCGGATTGCATCGTCGAGCTTTGCTTTGAAGTTTGCCTGGAAGTTTCCTCTCACTTCGTCTGACTGCAGGTTTCCAACATTGAACCTCTTTCTGGGGGCTTTACTGTTCCTGGGCTTTGGCTTGAAGTGAAGGTTGAGCTTGCAGCGAACCAGCCAGTGGTCAGTCTGGCATTCCGCGCTGGGCATGACCCTGGTGTGGAGCACATCTCGTTTGTCTCTTTCTTGCACCAGGACGTAGTCCAGGAGGTGCCAGTGTTTGGATCGGGGATGCATCCAGGTAGTCTTCAGGCTGTCCCTCTGCTGAAAAAGGGTGTTTGTAATGACAAATCGCTGATCTGCGCAGAGCTCCAACAGGAGGCGCCCATTGTCGTTGCACTTGCCGACACCATGCTTGCCCAGGATTCCTGGCCAGGTTTCTGAGTCTTTGCCGACGCGAGCGTTGAAGTCGCCAAGGATGACAACCTTGTCGGTTGTAGGGGTGCGTTGAATGAGGTTGCGCAGGTCAGTGTAGAACTTGTCCTTTTCTGCTGGTTCCGCCTGGAGGGTTGGAGCATAGACACTGATGAGGGTGATGCGACGCTTGTTTTGAAGGGGGAGTCGCATGGACATGATTCAGTCCGAGTGGCCTGTCGGAAGGTTTTCGAGTTTGGAGGCAATGGAGTTCTTGACCATGAAGCCTACACCAGATAGGCGTCGTTCATCCAAAGGCTTGCCAGACCAGTAGAGTGTGTAGCCTGCGCCGCGTCCTTGGAGGCTGCCTACATCTGCCAGGCGGACTTCACTGAGAGCGGCTATGTCGATGTCAAGTCTGAGGAGTTCATGTGCAATGAGGGCAGACTGACGTTCAGGTCGGTGGCTGTCAGCCTTGTCTAGCATGGTTCTGATGTTCCAGCATGCTAGCTTGAGTTTGTGAGCATCTTTTGAGGGGGAGGACGTGGAGGGGGTGGACGTGGAGGGACGTGGACCTGTCCTCGGGCCTGCGCAAAGGAGCTTTTAGGTGGAGTGCATTGCGCGCAGTACTGGCCCCACCATTTACACCCATGGTTCGTGTGCCGTGGCCAAGCAAGCTGGGACGTGGCAGCGAGGTCCTTGGGTCGTAGGTTTTATATCGGAGTGGCCTTCTCCTATGCAGGTTTCTTACCCGGGCTGGAGGGGTCTGCCTCCCCTCCTAGGTTGGTCCATACTGCCCGGACTGAGGCCGAGGCCGCCGCTGCTCTCCCTGTCCCCGGACTGGGGCCGCCGCCTCCAACTCTCTTCCCAGACCGGGGCCTCCGCCTGCCTCACTCGACCGAGGCCGGGGCCGCCGCCTCCCCCTTGCTCCTGCCCGGATCGGGGCCGCCGTATGTACACAATGACATTTTCTATTTTCTACCTAACCCACCCCCCCACCCTCCAATTAACTATAGAACAAGAAAGAAAAAGAACAAAAAGAAAAGAAGAAAAGAGAAAGCTTGTCATCCAAATATTACACTTCACTATTTACTCAAGTATAACATGCCTCATTGAGAGTTGGAGGTTTGAAATTGGTGGCTACTAATAAGCTTTATATATGGGTCCCAAATTTGTTCAAATTGAGCATAATTGTCTCTTAGGTTATAGGTAATTTTTTTTCTAATGGAATACACTTGTTCATTTCTATGTACCACTGTTGTATTTTCAAAGGTGTTTCCATTTTCCAGGTTATCATTATACATTTTTTTCCTGCCACTAATGTAATTATAATGAAGCATTTTTGAGATCCATCTAATTTTAATTGTAACTCTTTAACCTTTATGTTACTTAACAGGAAGATTTTTGGGTCCTTTGGTATTTTATTTTTTGTACTGGAGCAGCCTTTCTCAACCTTTTTTTGTTCATGGCCCCCTTTGGACTCTGTTTAAAGTTTATGGGCCCCCTTCCCTGTGAAGCCGTTTAGTTTAGTTGGTTTTTTCCATACTTCTCTCCTCCAGACTACATTAAAAAAGACAAAATAATTTTAGATCATGGCCCCTCTTTAAATGTGCTGTGGCCTGAGAGTCTTTGATAAGGTCCCACATTGGAAATGGGTAAAATTAGAGCACATAGTATTGGGGGTAGGGCACCACCTACGGCTCCTAGAACGCTTCCACCAGCGTTGTCTCCGCTCCATCCTCAACATCCATTGGAGCGCTTACATCCCTAACGTCGAAGTACTCGAGATGGCAGAGGTCGACAGCATCGAGTCCACGCTGCTGAAGATCCAGCTGCGCTGGATGGGTCACGTCTCCAGAATGGAGGACCATCGCCTTCCCAAGATCGTGTTATATGGCGAGCTCTCAACTGGCCACCGTGACAGAGGTGCACCAAAGAAAAGGTACAAGGACTGCCTAAAGAAATCTCTTGGTGCCTGCCACATTGACCACCGCCAGTGGGCTGATAACGCCTCAAACCGTGCATCTTGGCGCCTCACAGTTTGGCGGGCAGCAACCTCCTTTGAAGAAGACCGCAGAGCCCACCTCACTGACAAAAGGCAAAGGAGGAAAAACCCAACACCCAACCCCAACCAACCAATTTTCCCCTGCAACCGCTGCAATCGTGTCTGCCTGTCCCGCATCGGACTTGTCAGCCACAAACGAGCCTGCAGCTGACGTGGACTTTTTACCCCCTCCATAAATCTTCGTCCGCGAAGCCAAGCCAAAGAAAAACTGACGTGGATATAAAATTGGTTTTCAGACATATATGGTGAAAAGGATTTGGTCTGTCCAGAAATGAGTCACATACTCTCAGACCTGATCTTGGAGCAACATCAGTTAAGCTTCTGATCAAATTTCAATGGTGATGGACTTGATAATGTAATGCCACAGAACACCAACTGTGGGTGTTTAGAGTCTCTCTTGCTGGAGGTGGTTATTACCCAGCTTTTTCTGTGGCTCATTGTCATTTCCCACTTATGAACCAATGTAGAAATGTTGTCCAGGTCTTGCATCATGCATAACCAGTTCCATTTGTATTTTAAATGAGCTCATAGCTTAACATTCAAAACTCAAATACCAATTTAGCAATTTTATCATAGCAAAAATTCCAAAGGTTTTTATCAAGAGTATTAGGAAACAGATTTTGGCAATGAGTGGATTATATAGTGGATGACAACAATTGGTCAAAGAATCATGAATATCTTAAAGAGAAAGAGGGGGTGAGGGTGAGGTTTATATTTATATCCATGGACACACACACACACACACATATTTTGATCATCTAAAAGTCAGAATTGGATAAGTGCCAGTACGTTGGGGCTAGGGAACTGGAAATTACAGGTGCAGGGAGGTGGAAGGAATTAATAACAAGAATGAGAAATTTAAATGTAGGTGTTTTATAAATGGTAAGACATGTAGGTCTGCAAGATCAGGAGTGAAGGTAATGTGGTGGTACATGTAAAGGACTTGCAAAATATGCAAAATTATGCATGTTTCTATAGAAATATATACTTCTACTTTACAAGACAAGAAATACAGTAGTTTTTCCTTAGTGAGAGCAAAGTTCTGTGAACCTGAAGATACAGCTTTTAAGTCATTCCCATGTATCAGCTTTTCATATAATGGTGAATTTCATGTACGGTTGAAACTCATTTTTCTGCTCTCGCCTGTTGTAAATGGTGGTGGCAGTGTTTTCGTGTATAAGGGAGTACAATGCTAGAGCATAATCTGGGCAGGTTTGATTCTTGGCTGAGCAATAGACTGGAACCAGGGTCCAGAAAAGTTGGTGACTAATTATTGCATCTCTCTCTTCTGAAGACAAAAGGTTGTTCCCATTATTCTCCTTTCCTCCCTCCTCCTCTCCCATCTGCTCAACATCCATCCCCCATTTGGTTCCACTTATTACCTACCAGCCTCTAGCTCAGCCATTCATAATGGAGGCAATAGTAGGTCATTCAGCCCCTCGAGCTAGCACTGCCATTCACTGTGATCATGGCTGATCATTTACAATCAGTACCCCGTTCCTGCCTTCTCCCCATATCCCCAGACTCCGCTCTCTTTAAGAGCTCTATCTGACACTTTACTGAAAGCATCCACAAAATTGGCCTCCACTACCTTTTGAGGCAGACCCACAATACTGGGTGAAAAAGTTTTTCCTCGGTTCTGCTCTAAATGGTCTACCCCTTATTCGTAAACTGTGGCCTCAGGTTTTGGACTCCCCCAACATTGGAACAGGTTTCCTCTAACATGTCTGATCTTTTAATAATCTTAGATGTTTCAATCAGATTCCCTCACATCCTTCTAAATTCCAGTGCACCCAAGCCCAGTTACTCCAAACATTCAACAAATGACAGTCCCGCCATCCTGGGAATTAACTACGTGAATCTGCGCTGTACTCCTCAAATTTGGAGACCAAATCTGCATAGAATGCTCCAGGTGGGGTCTCCCCAGGGCCCTGTACAACTGCAGAAGGGCCTCTCTGCTCCAATACTCAGCTCCCCTTGTTATGAAGGCCAACGTGCCATTAGCTTTCTTCACTGCCTGTTGTACCTGCGTGCTTACTTTCAGTGACTGATGAACAAGGACACCTAGATCTCATTGTACTTCCCCTTTTCCTAAGTTGACACCATTCACATAGTAATCTGCCTTCTTTTTCTTGCCACCCAAGTAGATAACCTCACATATATCCACATTAAACTGTATCTGCCATGTATCTACGCACTCACCCAATCTGTCCAAGTCACCCTGCATTCTCATAACATCCTCCTCACATTTCACCCAGCTTTGTGGCATCTGCAAATGTAACTTTGAATACCTTCATCTAAATCATTAATGTATATTGTAAATAGCTGCGGTCCCAACACCAAGCCTTGCAGTATCCCATTAGTCACTGCCTGCCATTCTGAAAGGGATCCGTTATTCTTTAGTTGCCTAGATGAACAAAACTCCAACAATGCTCAACACCATTCAGGACAAAGAGACTTTGACAATGCCAACCAGACCTACTGAGTATTTCCAGCATTTTTGGTTTTTATTTTAAATTTTCATTATCTGAAGAGTTTGTGATTTTCACCATCCAAGACAAAGGAATTTGCTTGATTGGTATCTCATCCATCACCCTAGTCAGGGATGGCCAACCTTTTAATTTTTAATTTAGACAAGCAGTGTGGTAACAGGCCATTTCAGCCCAAGAGTACGTACCGGGGGTGTAGGCTAATTGGGAGATACGGACTTGTGTTGTATGTCTAAATTAAAAGGTTGGCCACTCTTTCCTCCACTAGCAGTTGTCTACTGTCCATGAAATGCCCTTCACTCACCTAAAGTACATCTACAGCAAACCCAGGGCAACTACCACATCCGAGAACAAGATCTGAGACATCAGGGAACAGCACAATCTGCAGTCGCTCCACATTGTTAGTTGGAAATATTTTACTGTTTCTTCCTCACTGCTGCATCTTAAACTCTGGAACTCTTTATTTGACAGCACTGTTGGATGACAGTCACCAGAAGGACTGCTGTGTTTCAAGAAGATGGTTGACCACCAAGGGCAATTCTGTATGGGCAATAAATACTATCCTTATCAGCCTCACATGATCCCCAAAAAGTAATTATGTAACTTTTGTAGTTTTTCCTGGATTTCCTCTCATTGTTGACCCGCTTTGTTACTTTAATACTGTTTGCTATTATTGTTACCCAATTTTAAAAATAATTTGAACTCTTATCTAAAACCCTCTCCTTACCATTTTACTCTTAACCCAAAAGCAGTTCACCTCTTCTTATAACCATCTTGATGAATGACAGTGCTTTGATAGTTTGGATTGAAGTCCATGTGGCTGCGCTGGCTGTGGGAGCACCGGAGGTGAATCCATAGACACTCTGAGTCTGGGGGGGGGGGGATTCTTTTGCTTCATTTTCTCCGACTGTAAGGGGCAATTTCTGCTGATGGTGAATCATGGTCTGCCTGATGGTAGATTGAAGGAAATATGATGTAATATTACATTTTCTGCCTTATTATACTGTCTGACCATAAAATAATCTTGAAAGGCAAATGATCTGAACCAATGATGCAAGCTTTTTCAAGTTTTCTTTTGGACAAATATAGCTCTGGTGTCCTCCTTTATAGTGACAGTCTGAAAATAGTTTCAGCTTGTTTGACCGACTGAGATTTCAGCGAAAGTGGCCTAATTAGCATTAGTTTATTATGTATTTTCTCATCACAGTGGCCTTGGGGGGGGGGGGAGGAGTTGTGACCTGAGGAGTGGAGGAATTGTCAAAGTCAAAGCAAGGAAAACATTGCACCCACCACAATTAAAACACGTACATCCATGGAAGGTTAGCGATGGAGTCCTGCTCACTTCACAAAAAGCTAGTTCACTATCAAGCTATTTGTAATGACAACAGAAAGGTAACAGCCTTACAGTTCTCTCTGCTGTATCCATTAAGTTACAATTCCCTTTAAACACTGACACCTCGTCCATTTATATTCTACCTGGGATTCTAACACTGCGCAAAAAAGAATAATTTAACAATTCTCAGCGTGCCCAGAAATCCCCTTGAAATTGTAATCTATCTCTGGACTGAAATTGACATGATTCTCTGCCTGAGGTGCTGAAGATGGTTGGAAAATGTACGATCCTCCCGTCCCCTTCGCCCGACGCGAGGATTTGAAACATGTAGCCAGAAACAAAACATGTTCCCCCGCCCCGACAATGATTAAAAATGGCCCTGGGTAGCTGGCTCACTTCCGCGTCACGTGGCGAGGGTTCATTCATGACGTCGCGCTGCGGGGGAGCCGCTCCGACGTCCTGTTGCAATTTGTTACAGTGAGCCCTTGTGCTGCTACATTCGGCAACATTGTATCCCCGGCAGAGGAAAGGGACGGTGAGGGAAAGGCGCCCCCCCCCCACCCCCCCCATCAAGAATTCCTGGTCGGGAAGGAGAACTCCACAAGGCAGGAAGGAAGCAAGGAACAAAGAGAGTCGCATTGAGCAATGCGCAGGGGATGTTTCGCTCCTAAATCCAGCGGCTCCCATCAACGTCGCCTCTTGAACGGCCGAAGCTCGACCATGTCTCGGTGACTGCACCATGAAAGATAAGAAATAGACCGTGGCGCGGCTTCAACTCCCTTGTCCCCACAGCCAGAAAGGGAAAGGTGAAGCGCCGGCCGAACCCGGACAGCGGGGCTTTGTTTTGCACCGCAGACAACGCATCTACGCAGCAGATTTTTCCTCTTTTTTTGTGTGTGTGTCGAGGAGGGGGGGGGGGGCCTTGGATTTTCAAGGGGGCTTCATTTGATTTAAAAACCAACAAAAATTGGGGGCGATCCACGCGTCCAGGAGGAGACGGGGGCGATGTATCCGCAAGCGAGACAGTCGGTGAGTGAGCGGCGGCGCTGCGCACGGTTCAGTTTCACCCTGTTCATTTCACTCTCTCTCTCCTCCTCCCCCCCACAGTCTCGTTGGAGGGAAGAAATGCTGAGAAACGGGCCGCTTTCCGCTTCCCCCCCACGTCCCCGCCGCCCTTTCCCCGTCTGTTTCATGAACAGTCGTGACATTCGGACGCATCTCAAGATCTGACCTCTGTTTCTCCACGTTGTCGGCGTCTAACGCAGGATCCCAAAGGAAGTCGCGCATCCCCCCCCCCCCCCCCCCGAAATCCGGCTCGAATTGGAGACTTTGACACCTTTTGTCTCTGTTCCCATCCGTCGCCTTCAGCGCCCTGTGTGTCTCCCCCCCCCCCCCCCCCCCCCCCCAGCCTCTCTCTCCAGCGAGACGCACAGGGGAGATGCCTGCGTCCTGGGGGGCAAAGAGTTAATTTGGGAGGTTTTTTTGGGGGTGTCGATCACAATTGTCTTTTTTTTAAATAAAGACGGGGGAGAAGTTCGCGTTGCGATTTTCCGGGGAAACCTCCTCCTTCACACGACCTTTCACCTCTCCTGAGATCAGCGCATCCAGGGTCCATTTTGTCTGCATCGTGGAAGATTTGTCATTGAAACCTGGGTTTCAAACCTCTCTGGTGTCCCTCAACCTTCCTGAGCGCAGCTCGTGTGACCCGGGGAGGTGGCGGAGAGTCTGTCCACTGCCCGTGTTCAGTCCGGGTGCCTGTGGAGGAATGGCTGGAGATCACCTTGGGTTCAGGTCTTTGACCTCTTCATGTGTTTCATTTCCCTTCTGCGCATCTTTCCTCCCTGGGGGCCTTGGACTCTCTGCCCTGGCTCATGATCCAGGTGCTCAGCCAAACTTGAATACCTTGCCTGGAGGACCTTCCTGGCATTCAGCCCAGATATTTTTTATTTGATTGGAGCCAAGGCTATTTATCTTGACCTGACCTTCTCGCACTGAGGATGTGGGATGAGGTAGAATTGGAAGATGGGCTGATATCTTCCCCACCTGGCACAGGGAGTCCCCTACCAGTAGTTGCTCTCGTACAGAGCTAATTCATTAGAGAGGGGGCATTGTGATGTGTAGGGTTATTACTACAATAATTTCCTCCAACAAGGGTAGTGCTTTTAATTTTTGTTTGCTGTGGATACTTCACAATCCTTGAAATGTCTTAATTTTTGGAAGAAGTTGAACTGAATATGGTCCTGACAGTGAATTTCACCAATCGTTCCTCTCCCCAACTACACCATCATCACAGGGCATCGTACCCTTCAGCTAGTTCGGCTCAGAGATTATAGACTTGCTTGGAGAAACCATTTGCTGTCTTTGTTGGAATTCCACAGATGATCATTGTCTTCCCGTTCCTCTACACTTGGCCCTAGGAGGGCATATTGATGACGAATTGCCAATTCATGAGTAGAAAACTCCAATGACCCATTTCCAGTTCATGCCTGTATCTGCAGACTAATTGGAATGGGAACCCAGGCTGTCTTGTTCCTTGTGCAAATGACGTGCTGACTCCATTCCCAGCGCTGAGGTTGAGGTCAGGTGACTGCATCTCGATCAGTGAGCTTCAAGCCATTTTGTTAGATGTGTATTTGGCTGCGAATGGATTGGCCAACTCGACCTCGTGGCAAAGTTAAAAAATATCTTTAACTCCCTCTTCCTTTTCTCAGGGTTAATTCTCAGTGGAACTGAGCTGAATTTGGCAGTGTTTATCAGGACTAGTGGTCAACAGCCCTGCCAAACTAGATGCCCAATACTACAAATTCTAAATGTTGGTTTTGGTGGGAAGGGAAAAGTCCTTTCCTTAACCATCAGTGAGCCATTTGCGTTGGTGTCATTCCATCGGTGTGGGGCTCATTTGGAAGAGTAATTGTTGCTCTGGACATTATTCAACTGTGAGTTTGACCAAGAGTGATTTTTAGAAAATATATATTTTAACACCAGATAGTTTGATACTCCCAGCATATTTAATGGAAGATATTTAGATCATTTCCTTTTAAGTTGCTGAGGTCAAATAAAACACTTTTGTTTCCATTCTGCTTAAAATTCAAAGGACTGAGATGCAAACCTGTAATCTCCAGAATGAAATGCAAGGGTTTACCATGGCAATTAAAAACGGCTTGACTGCATGCATGCCATGGATACTGGCCACATCTGTTGCATGACCTCTGATAATCCAGGCAACTATGCAATTGGAACTGCTTTCGCATCCAGGCCAAAGTTTAAATCTGTAAGGTTGTGTTGGGCTCAACAAAAAAATATTTACAGCTCTCGTAATCTGGAGTAAATGGTAGTTTGCCAGTTTTGGATTTGCAGAACTATTCCAGAATGGATAAAAGATTTGCACGTGTTGGTTACAAAAATGACTTGTGTTCATTGTGCCATTTTTCTGCATGGGAAGATTCTCTGTGTGATTAAGGTTGGTGGGTTAGAGATGTGATAAACCATGGGGATTTAAATTTTTCACCAATAATAAGGCTTTTTCAGTAGCTTTGCATTTTCCTTCACTACATTGTGAAGCAATGAAACAAGCAGAGATTGAGATCTTGTATTTGATGGTTGAGGCTAAGGAGTGGGGGGGGGGGGGGTGGAGGTGACGTGTTTGTCTTTCAATCTTCAGCTCCTTCCCAGGATTCCGAATGTGCAGATGTCTGATGGCCGTTATAGAAATTAGTGTCGTTCATTTTAATTTTAAGCAAATTCTTTAAGCTGTGGGCAATGATTTGAATGATGGGTTTTGTTCAGCTGCCAAATAATTTGAATTTGGTACAATGTATACTGAAGAGCTGAAATTTATCCTGCGGCTTATGCAGAAGAGACAACAAAAAAGAAAATCAATCAGGGATCATTGACCTTTATCAAGTGATTCCTGCGCGTGCTAGTTGATATTGGAGGGAGGAGAATTTTGACTCGAATGCCCTATCTGGTGGAATAATCAGCATGTTATTCACCATCCAGGCTCCCTTAAGTGATACCTCAATGTGTAACATAATCTGTCCGGCTGCACTGTGGCCTGAATTACTGCTGTCCCAGAAGTAAGAAAATATTTTTAAGGTGTAAATGTGCAGTGTAAACTCCATTTGTGCACCAGCTACTGTCACTGATATTTATTTTTAAGGTTGGCTCACTTTATTGTCAACTTGTAGCTTAAAGACTGCAGACTGAAATGGACTTCCCCTTATAAAACACAACCATCCTGTCGCCATTTAGCTTTTCAAGTGCCCTCTGGATGCTTTGTGGTAAAAATGCTAATTTAGCAATTCAGCCATGAACGTCCTTCAGAACCTGAACTGCTGTGCTTGTGTACAAATGGGAGCTTTGGGAGTTCTCCTGTGCAGTTGTCATTTCCAGCCCAATTTGGATCAACTCCGAGAGCGTTAGTTGACTGTTCCTGTTCTAAGAGAGGGGCAGACCCATTAAATTGGCTCTCTTGTCATTGTCATGCATAAGCATAGATTGGTGAAAATGTAGAACCGGGCTTGGCATTTGGATTTAAAGTAATAAATGCTAGAATGTGTTCAATTCCCTCATTCACTCATCCCCTTTCTGAATATTTTATTCTACTTGAGAAAATTCAATGATTTGGAATGAAAATGTTAATTTAAGTACCTGGCTTAAAAAAAATACCAGAAGGTCTTTTCTGAAGTTTATTCAGACTAATGAGGTGCCTCAGCTTCAAGGTCCTTAAATTCTGAGATTGGTAATTAACTATAAAATGGATGTGCTTTCCCACCCCCCCACCCCCACAAAAAAAATGACTGCCAGTTCTTTACATCAATTCTTGGACAGGACTTTGTTCCCTCTGTATCAGCATTGTGTATCAATAGCGTGGAGCAGCATTGTCAGACTAGAAAAACCCTGGGTCAATATCAGACAGAACTGAAATGTCTGACCTCGCTTGTGGTTGAAGCAGGAGGTGACCAGTTGATCATTTATGAGCCGATTCACTGGTTGATGCAGCCTTGCAGGTACATAAAATACACCAAATGTGAAAGTAAAAATGAAATTACTTCAATATGCCAACGAAGACAGGTAATAAATATTAATGGAGAGATAAACATAATTGTGGTTAGTGCAAGCAAAAGGTTACATTTCAATGGTCCAGACAGCTCTTTTGCATGGTCTGGGAGTAGTTTATGGTTAGTGAAGTACAATCGAGTCAATTATTGTCATCTGATTACACAAGTAGAACTTGACAAAACAGTGTCTTTGGTGCAAAACATGCAGACACACAACCAGACAATCAATACATATTCAGGGCAAGTTTTAATATATGCATATACTGTAAATATTGTTTTGTAAATATGAGAATCTCGGATAATTAGTGTGAGAAGTTCCTTTGGTCGTTCAGTATTCACACTGCCTGTGGAAAGAGGAGGTGAGGGAGATTTAAGACAGCAACTCCGCTTCTATCAGAAGATGTGGATCAACAGAAATGTGGATTGAAGTAGGCTATGGTATCATTCTGTCTGCATCTATTTTGTTTGCACGAGAACTTTTGCTAGATTGTGTCCTGTTTTCTAGTTGAAAGGTAAATGATGTATATGGTGTCAGTTCTCTTCTGTCACAGATGCTGCCTGCTCTGCTCTGCTGAGTGTTTCCATCATTTTCTATTTTTTAATGTTGGATTTCTAGCATCCACGATATTCTTTATTTGGAAACTTGCCAGAAATTGGATTGTCTGGTTTCTTTTTAAACTGTTGTTTTAAACCACAATTTAATTTGTTGCTGATTGAATGTTGCGTCCCTTTCAAAAATTTGTGAAATTGATAGCCACATTTTTGAGACGACGGCCTGGCTAGAAGCGAACTTAGAAATGTGGGCTGCACATTTCTGATGTGAAATCAGGAACATGTGAAAGTGTGTGCAGGAGTCGCAGGATAACCCCGAGCTCTTGCCCTTCCATTCAGTATTGTTTCTGCTGATATTCTCCAGGTTTTAACGTGTGCGCTGATTCCCAAGAGTCCTGGGCTCCCTGATCTTCCAAATACAGCATCTATCTTGTGCATTTCCAAGCATCTTGCAGTTCAGTGTGCAGAAAAGGTCTGAGGACTTGAAGGCACTGACCTTATGATGGCAATACTTTTGCTTAGTCTGCAAACCACTGTTTACACCTGCAGGTTGGAAATGCTTTTTTAAAAAAAACATTTTATGCAAAAATTAGAATTCTTGAAGTGAGCTTTCAGAAATTCAGACGTAGCAATCAGTTAAGGTATTTGGAGCAAAGATGTTTGCATTTGTGTTGAATTTTGTGCAGGAGGATGTGCATAGCAGACTATGAGGAGATATAGCATCTTCTATGGATCTTGTAGCTCATTACTTGTATTCACTAATGTGGCTTGCAGTGGGATATTTTATTTGGTGGCTCTTAATTTTTTTCTTTAAGTCTGTTGGCCATGGGTCCGATGTCGCCAGTACATGTTGCATCCACTCAGCTGAGAGTTGAGTCTAGATACTAAGCAGAGACGACCTCAAGCAGCTGGTTTCTTCCTCTGGTTATTCAAACTCCACCTCCTGGAACTTGGGCTCTGGTACTTGCGGTTCTCCAGAGGTTATCTGCACTTGGTAGATTTTATCATGTGCAACAAATGGAGTCTTTGCCTCTGTCCTATGTAGGTTAGAAAGTGTCATCTGGAGGATATCAGTGGTATTTTTCACAACTCTCCTGGTATTTATTTGCAGGATTCTGAAGCCAGCATTGGTAAAGTCTCTTGTCAAAGAAAACTTAGCCAAACAGGGCCCTTTATATAACGTTTTGGGGTTGTCCTTCCTCTTGTACCCCGTGATGAAGAGCTCAAGCCCAAAATGTCAGTTATGTATTTTACCTTTGCGATATAAAGGTCACTATTTGACATGCTGAGTTTCTCCAGCGTTGTGCTTTTATCTCAACCTTTTTCTTTCCACTCACATCCCACTTTAAGTAATCCCTTACTTATCACAGAGCACCTGTGGCACGGGGAATACTTAATGGTATGTGAGTGGAAAGAAAAAAGTTCAGACCGACTGTTTTATTTCAACCATGGTGTCTACAAATTTTCATGCTTTACTTGGAAATGTCTGTTTTAACTAATGAGAAAAGGAATACACCAGTGCTGTGTATTCCTTGTTTTACAGAGGTGGTTGTAACTTTCTGAATTGGTCGAAATTGACAGTGCATGATAGCAACATCATTTGGTGGAAAATGTCGGGCCCACTAATGTGGCGGCGGCAAGTCCAGTTTTGCACCTGGCCTCACTTCATATAGAAACTATTTCCACTGCTGGTAAAATTGAATTATGAGCGTTTGTGCTCAGGAGGTCGGAGGCAGTGCCTTCTGATCAATTTCCAAAATGTGCATATTCTTGGTGGATGGGAACGTTGGCATTCTTCACTTTCACCTGCTTTCAGCACCAAAGTGGTCGGGGCTACTTGGTGCACAGATGGCAACTCCGACTGAAGTAATGGAGCAATATTATTGGCAGACAACCAACTGTTGCTGCCAAATTCTGCTTCCTGCTTTGGATTCTGGGCAGGTGCATCTGCTCGGGGCAGTTCAGCTTTGGCCAATTGCATAAATGTTGTGACCTCTCACTGCTACGGCCTTGGAGGGTGTGCTGAACTGGAATTTGGGCATCCCATAAGAGCTGTACTGCCATTTGATCACTGGACTGTCAAAATAGTCAAAGAATATTCTATTTTGGAGGAAAAATTGCAGTTTTTTTTGGTCTGGACTTTTGACATAAATGGATTGATTTTTTTGAAAACTTAAATGTTGTACCTTGACAAAAATGATGTTTGTGTTCAGAAGATACTGTTTTACATTCCATTTTGACAGCGATAAATCTTTAGATTCTTCAACCAAGAGAGTAACTTTTCTTTAATTATCTTGACATCTGAAGGGTCAAAGTAATTTTGGAAATACTGCAGGTGAAGTTATTGCCATATGAGAGATTTCAGATGGTTCAAAAGATATCTATAGTTTGAGTCACATCAGTGGGGGATAATAGAATGGTCAACATTTTGGGCTGAAACCCTTCGTCATGATTGCCCATTTTTTCCCTCCCACTGATGCTCTTTGTCCTGCTAAGATCCTAAAACAGATTGTTGTTTGAATTTAATGCTGCTCCTGTGTCAGTTCATTGAAAGCTTCTGAAGCTCTTTCTGAATGCTGCAGGGGCTGAGGTAGCAATGAATTGGCATACACATACCTGTATATTTCTATGTACAAGTCGACTGGCTCAGTCAGGTCCCCATTTTCAGCCTCGTTTTAATGGTTTTCGTATACTTCGGGGATATATGAGTCGATCCCCAAAAATCGTGATGACTGAGTTGTGCGTTAGCCGAGGGTGGTTGTTATCAAGGAGGCTTCAGCAAAATGATGAAAGTTTAAAGCGAGTTTTAAGTTTAAAGTAATGGAAATGGCTAAGAAATTCAGCCACTGAGCTTCTGCAAGAAAATTTGATGTGTGAGAGGTGGGTAAGAGATTAGAGAAAGAAAAATACCAAAAAGACCATGTTCATTGCTGAGAGGAATCACTTGTTGGCCAGAGCTGGAGCTTGGGTACGTGAACAGAGGCAAGATTACTACATAGTCATGAGAAATAAAGTAAGAGAATTTGCACTGAAGTGGGCAAAGTTGCACCCAGAATGCAGTAAAGATTTTGAAGCTACAGTCGGCTGATGTAACCGTTTCATTTACAGGAAAAATCTGGTATTACGACCCAAAACAAACATTGCTCAGAAGCTATTGAAAGATCTTGAGTTTCACCAGTGTATTATATGGAACTGGCAGAAACACCCGTTTATATTGGCAAATATTGGAAACACGGACGAAACCCCCATGAATTTTGACATGAGAGGCCTTAGAATAGTGGAATGGAAAGGTGTGAAAACTGCAAGCCAGAACTACAGGCCATGAAAGGAGTAGGTTTACGTTGGTGTTATTGTGCATGGCCAATGGGATGAAATTAAGACTCGTGGTACTCTTCAAGCGCAAACATAAACCCAAAGTAAAAGTAGATTAGTACTAAATAATACTTACATGGCGGTCGGTTATCCCAGGTGGTTTGGCGTCTCTATTGCAACCTCTCGATATCTGCTTGAACAAGCCATTCAAAGACCATATGTGCTTGAAGAATGGAATACGTGGATGTCAAATGCAGAAAAATTGTTCACAAAGGGTGGGGGCGATACGTGCTGCATCACTTGATGTCCTGTGTGACCTTTTGCTCAAAGCATGGGACAAAGTAGAAAATGTAATAAAATCATTAAAAAAGTGCAATTGTTGATATGGAAGATGATTTATTGTGGGACACTGAGGACCAAGCTGAAGCCGACTCATCAGATACAGACTGGGACCCCATATGATGACTAAACAGTGAGGGTATGGATGTGCTGGCAGCAATCTTTGTCTCAGACAATGATGGTAATTTTGAAGGATTCTAAATTTTAAAAAAGAATAAAAATTTCATTCTAACACTTCAACGCAGGCACTGTAATCAGTGAGGAATCGTAAGCTTCGATAGAAGAGAATGAAGAGGTTGAGGGGGGGAATGAAGATGGGAAATGCTTAACCTTGTGTTAAGGTGAAACACAGAAGTCTGCAGACATTGTAGTCGAAGTAAAAGCACAAAGCTGGAGAAACTCAGCAGGTTGAAGTTAGTGGACACAAGATTGCTTGATAAACATGAATACAGCTGCAAGAAGGTTTTAATTCACTTTGCAAAATGTGATAACTCCATTACAGCAAGAAGCAGTGAGCATCACCCTAAGAGAGTCTCCTGTGACTCACAGGTTGCATATTTCTACAGACAAACTTCCAGTTTTCCAGAACATTCAAACAGACTTTTCTCTAGAAGTACGTTTCCTAAGATGTTTCTTGGGATTGGTTATCCCAACCCATTATTTTAGTTATTGTTCTTTATAATCAGTTTTAACCTTGCTGAATTATCACAGCATACCATGGAATGTTCTCTGCTCTTTTATATCGGTTATAGCTTCCATTCTCACTTGGGGCTTCAAACCCAGCCACTGCATTGCTAATCCAACACAAATGGGATTTCCAGTGCAGTGGTCACCCATTTGAGTTTGCCAGATCCAGAAAGCCCCTCATGTTTACTGTTTGTTCATTACTGCTTTGATTCCTCTTAGTTCAAGATATTTAAAAACCAAAGTAGAACAAGAATTTCATGAACACGTGTATAGAAATTAGAAAAAAATAATTTTAATGCTTTTACCGAATATATTTGGTTCTTGAGTCAAACACTGTACTGAAAACTTAACCTTTTCTCTCTTCTCCAACTGCCCCCTATGAACTGTATTTAAGTGCAACATGTCAAGTGCCTTTTAGTGTCCATGCTTTGGCTATCATGAGTGAAAAAAGATGAGCAAAGGTTTTTGGTTCAGATCCCAGT